>NC_089492.1:91061514-91368766 GCF_036850765.1 Saccopteryx bilineata
AGCCAATCACAGCTGTCCTCTGGGACAACACCAAATTTTTATTGGATAATGCGTAATGTACACGGGTTGTTGTATGGCTCTCATGGAATTACATTTTAAAATATGAGGCATTCATGGCTCTCTCAGCCAAAAAATGTTCCTGACCCCTGGGTTAAATAAAGCAAGGCAGTAATTCTTTTTTTTTTTTTTTAATAATTTTATTTTTTTAATGGGGTGACATCAATAAATCAGGATACATATATTCAAAGATAACAAGTCCAGGTTATCTTGTCGTTCAATTATGTTGCATACCCATCACCCAAAGTCAGATTGTCCTCTGTCACCTTCTATCTTGTTTTCTTTGTGCCCCTCCCCCTCCCCCTTTCCCTCTCCCATTCCCCCCTCCCCCGTAACCACCACACTCTTATCAATGTCTCTTAGTTTCACTTTTATGTCCCACCTACGTATGGAATAATGCAGTTCCTGATTTTTTCTGATTTACTTATTTCGCTTCGTATCATGTTATCAAGATCCCACCATTTTGCTGTAAATGTTCCGATGTCATCATTTCTTATGGCTGAGTAGTATTCCATAGTGTATATGTGCCACATCTTCTTTATCCAGTCATCTATTGACGGAATTTTTGGTTGTTTCCATGTCCTGGCCACTGTGAACAATGCTGCAATAAACATGGGGCTGCATGTGTCTTTACGTATCAATGTTTCTGAGTTTTGGGGGTATATACCCAGTAGAGGGATTGCTGGGTCATAAGGTAGTTCTATTTTCAGTTTTTTGAGGAACCACCATACTTTCTTCCATAATGGTTGTACTACTTTACATTCCCACCAACAGTGTATGAGGGTTCCTTTTTCTCCACAGCCTCTCCAACATATGCTATTACCTGTCTTGCTAATAATAGCTAATCGAACAGGTGTGAGGTGGTATCTCATTGCAGTTTTGATTTGCATTTCTCTAATAGCTAAAGAAGATGAGCATCTTTTCATATATCTGTTGGCCATTTGTATTTCTTCCTGGGAGAAGTGTCTGTTCATATCCTCTTCCCATTTTTTTATTGGATTGTTTGTTTGTTGTTGAGTTTTATGAGTTCTTTGTATATTTTGGATATTAGGCCCTTATCTGAGCTGTTGTTTGAAAATATCATTTCCCATTTAGTTGGCTTTCTGTTTATTTTGTTATCAGTTTCTCTTGCTGAGCAAAAACTTCTTAGTCTGATGTAGTTCCATTCATTAATTTTTGCCTTCACTTCTCTTCAAGGCAGTAATTCTTGATCAGTAAAACTTTAGACAATCCTAGCACTTCTCTAACATGAGTTTTTAATGTTTTTATTGACAATCTTAAAAGTATAAAATTAAAATTACTGAAAAATGTTTCTATGGATTACAAGATATATAGGGTGCCATTATCTCATGGAAATAAAAACCTATGGACCTGTAAATGAAAGAACATTAGACGCCTTTAAACACTGAAATCTAAAGTTCCCAGGGATCCCAATGTCTGTAGTTATATTGTTAAAGTAACTACACTTATTTTAAGTAAATTATAAAAACAATTAAACTTAGTGTAAGTCAATTGAATATAATGACTTGAGTGTCTTAATCTAAAAACTTCGCTAGGAAGTGAAATTTCCTCTATGGGACATTTAGCGTGTTGGGAGAGTGCCACCTATTGGTAGATTCATGTACTGCATCACAGGTACTTTTTTTTTTTTTTTTTTAATTAACTGCACTTGAATTTATTGGGATGATACTGGTTCACAGGACCATACAGGTTTCAAGTGTACAACTCAATAAAATACCAGATTCACTCCACATCATTCACCCTCTGCCCCAAGCAAAGTCTCTTTCTGTCCAGGTGAGAGAGGTTAAAATTTTTCTAAGAAAACTGAAGTTACACAAAAGAAATTGGGAAATGTTTTAAAAGTTTTGTAAAACACTAGTATCAATCAGAATGCAAAGTAATGGTCCTCTCTGTTTTTCTGAGAGAGCAGGGTGAAGATATATAGATACATTTGACTTTTTTAAAAGCAAAACTTCTAGTTCTAGGAATACAGATTAGCATTGTACTCGACTGCCAGGAATAAAAACAATCATTACAGCATAAGAAAGATTTGGAATCAAGTCTGTCAGTAGGGAATTGGTTGGTAATTTTTGGTGCATCCATACAGTGGAAAATACTGTACAGCCATTTTTTTAAAAAGGAGGCATATCTATAAAATATAATACAGAATTATGTCTAATTATTATTAAGGTAAATAATATGTTTATTAAACTATTATATGCAAGGTGCAGTTAGGAGTAACAAGCAGGCCTAAAAAAAGGAACAACAACAAAAACAAAAACAAAGCAAAGAACCAGGCCTGAAATGCAATCTAAATTATTTATAATTTAGCAGTGTTCAGTTTTAAATTGTATACACAGCCATCCTTTCATCTCATTATTTACTGTACACCTTCTGTGTACTAGGAAACAAATTTTTGAAACATTTACAGTTAGTATTTACGTGAAATTTAAATTTTAATTACTGTAAAATATACCTTAGAATTATAGTGTATTGCTAAATTAGGATAGTTTATTCTTCAATATTGTCTCATTTAAATGTGCAAGTGACACCCTTATTTAATAAATTTACCATTTGCTATCACACAAAAAATTTTGGATATTTCCTAGCAGCTAATTTACCCCCAGTTTTTTTATGAGTTTCTACAGAAGTGAAAGGACTCGGCATCTGCATTTGAGCAGTTGAGCTCGTGATTTCATCCCCATCCGTGCATGGCTCTCGCCTGTCCCCAAAGATCTCAGTGTCAGAAGATTCATAATGCCCTTGGAGGTGTGAAGGGAGACGGGGCTTTGACTCATGGGCTACACTTGAAAAAACATTGTAACTGGGCAGTGGTTGCAAAAGGCCTTTCAACAGTCACAGTTTAAAGGCTTTTTCCAAGAAGTATGTTTCCAAAAAAATGTTAATAATAACTTTGGAACAACCTGCGTGCGAGGCGCAGAGCATGGCCGCCTCCAGGGTCCGCGCTCTGCTCTGGCACTGCTCCTGTCCGTTGCACTGGACAAGGCACTTTGGTTTCCTGCAGCCAAAGCCGAGAGCTCTTTTGTGAGGTTATGGTAATTAGTAGTCTCTGAGTATGAAAGCATTTATCATTTTGATCTAGATCCCAAATACTATGATTAAAGAAAGTGCGGCTGTTGATAAACTAGTGGAGAATGAAAAATCGACCTGGAGAGATATAAAAGGCCTCCGTAACAGAGTGGCTATCCTGCCTGCACAGACAGTGCGTACACTGTGTGCACGCACTGTTCTCAGGGACGAGTGGTCCAGTTCCTTTGGGACCTGATTTTTTTTTTATACATGGCACTGGATTGAATTGGATGTCATATGGGATATCAACTAAGCGATTTATATTATTTCTTATTGAAAAGATTTTTATTTAGGAAGCTTCTCCCTATTTCTTTCTCCCCAATACTTTTCTCACTATAAAAGGGTTATGGAAAGGTAAAATTCATAATGAATTATGCACATGAGCTTTGTAGTTTTAGGCCATCATTATATTAGGTTCTGCCTTGGTCTAAAAGGGCAGTAGCAACAACACCTGCCTCGGGCGAGCGAAGGTTAAATGTAATAACCCAGTTGAGATGCTTGCCACGTGGTAAATGCTTCCTAGGTGTTAGCAGGGATTATAAATCAAACCCTGTTCCCAGAAGCGAGCTGAGCTAACGATTATTCCCCACTGCAGCCTTTGGGACACAGTGCGAGCGGTTTCCTTGCAAGGAGGTGCAAACCAGAGACGACAAGGGTGGGAGAGGGGACACGTGGGATGTTCTAGTGCAGTGACTCCCAAGTAACAAGGCAGATAAAATGAGTGAATACAAGCTCTTCTCCAGCTACAAAGGACTCCCCTCAAGAATCAAGGATCTCCTCCTAAAGGGTTGTGCTCACCCCTTTGAGATTCCGTACCATGCTGATGGCCCAGACTGATGGCAGACTTCCCCATCCTGGTAAACTGGGGGATTAGTCAGGGTTCTCCGGGAAAACAGTACCAATAGGAGAGAAAGAGAGACTGATTGGGTCGTTCATGATAAGAAATTGGCTCATATGATTATAGAAGCTGTTCAAGATCAGTGGGGGAGGGCTAATAGTTTGGGAGGCCCAAAGCCATCAGGCAGGAAGAGCCAGAGTTGCAGATGAAATCTGAAGGTAGTAGTGAGCCGACTCTTACTCAAAGGATGGTTAGTTTTCCTGCTCTGTTCACGCCTTCGACTGATGAATGAGGCCCACCCACATTATAGAGGGCAGTTTGCTTTACACAGGTCCACCCTGTGTAAATGTTGGTCTTATCCAGAGACACCCAAAATAATATTTGACCAATGACATCTGGGCACCCCACTGCCTAGCCACGCTGACACATGAAATTGGCTGTCACCACTGGGATTGAGAAAAAACTTGGGAGCCAGTTTAAGAAAATATATATTTGTGTTCTGTGGACCTTCTCCGGCCTTACTAGCATCCTGTGTGACACACACTCACTTAAGGAGTGGCCTTAATTTTCTGTTTGGAGCTAAGTGTTGTTGTTCCTCCTTCTTCTTCAGACATAACACTGCAGAAGAAAGGGCAGGAAGGAGGTTGGATACTCAACATTGGACAGGGCTATTATAGTAGGTCAGCACGTCTTGACCAAAATGGGAAAGAGATACAGACTTGTGAAAGGGGGTAAGAGAACAGGGATGAATGACAGAGGAGCCAGGTACCAAAAGGAGGACAACGCATCAGAGGAAGAACAGTAGACATGAAGCTACCAAGTGGGTGATTTTAAACAGCCTTGTCTTGGACATGTGTATTACTGGAAGTTACAGGAGGCAGTGTGCAAGTAAGTCCCTTTAGGTTAGGATTTTCTTGTAGCCACTGATTAAAAGCATTTTAGAAGAAAAGGAAACATGGTTTACCTTCGAGTAAGGCAAGTTGAAAGGAAAAAGTCAAACCCTGATAGAGGACAGCACCGACTCCATTTCCTAAGCTGTAGCAGTTCCCAAACCTAGCTCCCCTGAGTCAGCTGCAGCCTGTGAGCTTTTTTGGAAAGAAGCTGGGAGGACCAGCGGGCCATGCAAGACGACAAACCCAAGCATTAACTCTCTGTTTTGAGAACTGGTTGAAGCTACTGTCCTAAAGGCCTCAACAATGATGAGAGAAAAAACAGTTCAATGTGGGGAATTGGATGATAAGATTTCTGATTGGTGTCATGAGCGCTTCTAAAATTTTAGTCTGCGTGCAGCCTGGATTTTGGGGTGTCATTTCCATTCACGGCTTCTTTTCCTAAAAGCTATACTTCATTGACACGCTTAGAAAGTATTTGTCTGGCCACACTCTGTTATGTAACATATTCTGAAAAGAGAATTTCATTATGATTCTAATCACACCAGTGCCCTATGAGATGTTTCTAATTGAAAGCCAAAGAAGAGAAATTAAGACATGCATGTAAAATCAAGGATCTGATTGTTGCCCAAAGGCAACACTTTGTAATTAACAAGCAATCTAATTTATCTCAAAAGTAAAAATTTTAGCAGTTTCAACTTTCTCTCTAGTATCAGAGATTATGAATAGGCACTTAGTTTTCTAGAATTGCCTTTTTGGTGTGATCATTTAGTAGGTGATTTATTCGGTGGAAATTTTGCTTTTGCGTATTTTAAATTTTGTGGCTGCTATGATTTCTTTTTTCTCTTCAGTGGTAGGAATGGTTGAAATGTACTCTAAAAAGAATGAACTAGGATGAGTGGGACTGTGAGAACATCACTGTACATGATTGTTTTAAAGCCCTGTTCTGTTTGAGGTCTTAAATTCAAATAATGTTGTTTTTATTTGGACCCTCTCTTAATTATCCTTATAAGGAAACAATGGCTAGAACAAAGCTGCTGGCTGCCCCTGCCTTTCAAATCTGGACCTCCTGGCCAGACCCTGCAAGCCTGGGAGAGAGAGGGAAAGTTTTCTCCCCCTTCATGCAGCAGACAGATTGTGCTTCTTATAATGGAAGAAAAGCATATAGAACAGTGACTCAAAAATATTTTTTTTTCCCCAATCCGACAAAAAAAAAAAAGAGAGATAATTTTGATACATTCACACTAGATGGCTGTTGTGTCTGCTGTTGTCATTTTTTTATTTGATGATCTAAGGGAAAAGAGGTCAGTGCCCCTGACTAAATAGGCAGGTATTGCATGTTTTAAAAATTCTTGTGGCACATATGGGTTGAAAATCACTGATCTAGAAGGTGTTTAGAAAGCTACCAGATTTGTGTCTCTGTCTTGACACAAATCGGCAAGGAGCAGAAGCTGGGGAGGTAGTTGTTTTGCTCAGCATCAGTAGCCAGTATCTTAAGAAAGAAGCAGATTACAAAGGATGAGCTCGCTGGGAAGCCAGACACAACAACACGTTCATGTTTCCTTCTGCGCTCAGGCAGGGCTGTTGCCAACAGCTGTGCTGGTGGGGCACTGCTCAGCCCGAGAAGACACCATTCACACATTAATCTACGAGCTCTGACAAAGGAAGCCAATGAAATCACTGCCAGAGGAAGAGCTAGGAGGGGCTGTATCTGATTCTGTGTAGATCCAGAGGGGAAAGGAACAGGAGAATCATTTCACATTAAGGTGAATAGCAATACATGAGAAAACTCATACAACAGAGTTAGGGATCTTAAAATAGTTCAGTTTGGCTTTGCTGTGTTGTCTTATTTCTGGTCATTGAATGGAAGACATATTCATAACTAATCATATTGACTGTGTGTACTTAATACCACATTAATGACCTAGAACTTACTAATAATGGTAATGGATTCAGCAATATAGCTTTATTTCATGACCTTGAAAGTTATACCTCTATTCATCAAGAGTTTTGAAAAAATATTAATATAGCTTTCTCTGTTTCAAAGGTTAAAAGAATAAGCAAGGTGAACATAATATACTTACAACAATCTTTATCCTCATCTTAACAATTTATTAAAAATTATTTAAGTAAAAGAAAATGTTATATTTTGAGAATTTATCCTGAGTGACCTTTTGGAATATCATGAAATTTCTCTGGACTTCAGTTTCCTGAGCAGAAAAATGAATGATAGTTTGACTGTCCTTACAGATTAGACTGTTCCTACTTACAGTGTATTAAATAAATTCCATGATTGTAAGTCAACCTGAAAACACTCAGGTGAGCACCACCCGATGGCAATAGCATCATCTAGTGGTGATTACCTCATATTGCAGCCACAAGTTTGAATGACAAATTGTCTTTACACGACATTGC
The DNA here is from genome assembly GCF_036850765.1 of Saccopteryx bilineata. Classification (NCBI taxonomy): domain Eukaryota; kingdom Metazoa; phylum Chordata; class Mammalia; order Chiroptera; family Emballonuridae; genus Saccopteryx; species Saccopteryx bilineata. Next base: position 91,068,805 of record NC_089492.1, read on the forward strand.
AGCCTAATAGTAAAAATTTTCTCTTTAGAGTCATAGAATATGTCAACTAGAAAGGATCTTAGATATCAACAGGTCTAGTTTCCTCATTTTACCAGTTAAAAATACAAAATTTCAATGAACTCCAGACTTAATATGTTAAAAAAGTTTTTACCATGTATGTTTTTGTTTCTCTTTTTTTGTATTGAGGTGAAATTCATGACATAAAATGAAGCATTTTTAAGTCAACAGTTCAGTGACGTTTGTAATATCAATTGTGTTGTACAAACTCCCCTATATTCTTAAATACACACTTAGTTCCTATTTTTAAAAATAATCTTACCTGGTTAGTGCAAAAAAATATATTAAGAGAGAAAACAAAATATATTTCTTATATATAATACATACTTAATTAGTTTTCCTAATTGTTGGATCAGATAGTCACCTCAGAGTGGTGACGGGCAGGAGAGGAGGAAATGAAACAGCTCATCGTTGCGGATACAAAAATCCACAAGTAGCTCAGTTTAAAAGTAGATCAATTTAGGAAATTAACATATGGAGCTTTCTTCCTATTTACCACTTTGTTTATTATGTTGTCCAGTCTTGTCTCTTGTCAATTACTGGGAATGACCTCATCCTTAATTTCCTCTGAGACTGCCTGCATGTAAAATTTAATGATGTACTTTCAGAGCCCTGGATATTTAGACATGAGCAGACCCTTTTGTGTAATTTTTATTAAGAAATGTATGTTATCAATCATTATTTTTAGGTGTTCATGTGTGGCATAATTTAATACTATTACAAGCTTGTAAATTTCAAATTCAGGTTTTAGAAAGCAAAGAGAACATTCATGTTTTGGCAGTCAGACCCAACAAGTCCGTCTCTTCAGTTAGAGTCTGGCTAAATAAACAGCAGTCTGTTAAGAAACTCTGAGAATGACTGGCCGTGGAGGTGGGGGGCAACATTAGGTGAAGGGTGGATGGGGGAACTGCGTTGGTCTGTGGCCCGTGAGTTTCCTTAGAACATTAACATTTACGGGAGCCTGCAAAAGGTAAACCCTGCCAAGACTTTCGACTTCATTACTTCCCTGTTCTCAACAAGTACAATTTAATTGAACATTAAGCAATTTGATCTCTTTCACCTAATAAATCTAGCAAATTCAATCAACATAAATCCTGCTAATGATAGAGCTGACCCTAGTGGGGCTGAGCTCATCAGCATTCATGTTTATTACTCTCTCGGGAATTTTAGTCACAAATGCTTATTGCTCAACTGAGTGCTTACCTGATGCTTAAGCTCTAGGGAGTGTATTTAATCATTTTCTTAGGGTTTCAGAAGGGCAGCTGTCGAGGAGAAAGAACATGGTTTTGCAGATAGACCAATTTAGGCTCAGATCCCTCGCCTAAACTAGGACTTTACACTATAAGCCTAATTTTCTTATTGGAAACAAAAGGAGCTAATTATAGTTATTTCCTAGGGCTGTTCAGAGACGTACATGGGAAAGTGTGTGAAAAGTACACCGCACGTGGCACAGAGGAGTTTCTTATTACATGAGCTAACTTTCCTGCTTTCGACTGTTCTTCGCCAGCATTTGTTTATGAGGCACTTTTGTTTCCCTAATGCTTTCTCATCCCTTCCTCACGGGGGACACATTCCCAGGCCCCAGTGAATGCCTGAATCCGCAGATAGTACCGAATCCTACATATTCCATATTTTTTTCTTACACATGCGTTTCTGGGAAAAGATTTAATTTATCAATTAGGCACAGTAAAGAGATTAACAACAATGACTAATAAAACAGAATAAGTATAAACATATATACTTTAATAAAAGTTATGTGAGTGTAGTCTCTCTCAAAATATATTTTTGCAGCATACTCACCTTTTCACTTAAAGGGAGCGCTTTATGACTTCTAGGCACCTTCAAATTGCCAGCATTAGGACTCCTGTGCTTTGAGGCCATTATTATGTAAAATAAGGGTAACCTGAACACAAGCACTGTGATAGCATTGCAGTCGATCTGATAACCAAGATGGCTGCTAAGGGACTGAGAGGTGGATACACATCCAGCGTGGATACACTGTACAAAAAGATGATTCACGTCCCAGGTGAGACCGAGCAGATGGTGCGAGATTTCATCACATAACTCAGAACCGTGTGCAACTTAAAACGTATGAACTCTTTGTTTCTAGAATTTTCTCTTTAATATTTTCAGACCATGTTTGACCGTGGGCACCTGAAACCACGGAAAGTGAAACTGCAGGTAAGGGACGTGACTCTCTCTGAGTTCCCTTCCCTTCTTCACTGGATTGGCCTTCTTCCTGTAGATGCTCACCTCCCTGGTGAAGCCTTCCCAGCTCTTCTGGCTGACTCTAGCCATTGCCTCTTCTGTGGTCCTGATAAGCTATTGCACATGTCACAATGGACACAATGGACTTGTCGTTACAGCCTTTTCTCTCCCACACCCGCACTACCCGTGATAGTTGCAGCCTCTGCTTAAACAAGTGAATGAGTCAGTCACTGAATGAAACAATGAATTGCCTCTAATGTCACTAAGGCGAAGTATAATAATCATGTTCCAATAGACCAAAAAATGTGTCCAGTCCAGCCTGACCTGTGGTGGCGCAGTGGATAAAGCGTCGACCTGGAAATGCTGAGGTCGCCGGTTCGAAACCCTGGGCTTGCCTGGTCAAGGCACATATGGGAGTTGATGCTTCCAGCTCCTCCCCCCTGTCTCTCTCTCCTCTCTCTCTCTCCTCTCTAAAGTGAATAAATAAAAAAGTAAAAAAAAATAAAAAAAAATAAAAAAAAAATGTGTCCAGTCCAGGGAACCGAGAAATGGAGAAGCAGGAATAGAACCCAAGACTTCTGACTCTGGATCCTCTCTCTCTCTTTTTGTGTATGCCCAATTTTCTCTCACAACCTAGAAAGTTTAATATCAGGGAAGCTGGGTTCTTGCCTGTTCACCAGGGACAGTGGCTAAGAGCATATCCTCTCAGAAGGAGAGTAAGTGGACAGACACCCAAGCAGACGTCTAGTTACACGGGGGGCAGTGTTGCCAGTGAAATCCTCTTTTTCGCATTTCTTTCTGTATCACCAGCCCTGGGTGGAATTGACATTTTTCTAATTTCATAGATTCTGCTAATTTATTTTTTTTAAAAAAGCCTGTTATACTGCTGGCTCAGCCTGCATCGGGGTCAATATGTATTTCGTTCTCCTTGTCTCCTTTATTTCCTGGTCGTGTATGTGTGTATTTTCCAAACACCGTCATCAATTAATAATATATACATATGGGAACCTGTAAGGAAAACACATGGTCTAGAAATTTCAGCCAAATGAGACCCATTTTCTAATGCATAAGAATCAGTCCTTGTTTCTCCTATGTTGGAAAATGATGCAATTCCAACTAGACAGTTTTTAGCCCTGCTGTGTGGAGAACGAAATGCAGCCTCCCCATTATTTCTAAGAGCAGCTGAATTTAATCGGCCTCAGTCAGAAGGAAAATTTCACCTCCCAGTTTCCTCACATGCCAGAGTGGCATGGAGGCATGTGACTGTCCAGACCAGGCCTGCAGATGTGTTGTCATCAGGAATGGAGGCTTCCTGCCAGGATCTAGTAATGTGTTTCCCATGGCTGCCCCATTAAAACAGCAGGGGCCCCAGACCCATTGGCTCCAGGGGGTAATTTTTAAATGTTTTGGGTTTTTTTTACTTTATTTTAAAATTAAAATCAAAGCACCATCTGTTACATGAATCCACCATGCCAGGGGAATGAGTATGATCAATGGCCTGGATCTTGTTTAGACCCCTTAGTGATGGTGTCCTACACTACCATGTGTGTGTCTCTTCCTAGCTTTGATCGGGAGCTTAGCATTTGCGCTTGGGGAGGTGGGGACTGCAGGGGCGGGGGGCTTTGAGGTGTGAATATTTTAATTTCCTATTCATTTTACATTCGCATTTGGCTGGATCCTGGATGGACACATTGTATGGTTTCTCATAAATAGTATTTGCCTCCCAAATTACAAACTTTGCCTACTAAGCAAAGTTAGTTACTTGTTTCACCAAGCCTTGGGCAACTAGGTGCTTAATTGTTGTTGATGGAGTAAGTAACGGGTGTTTTGGAGAAGAAAAAAGACTATAGGGACAGAATATATGTGCCTGTCTGTACATGTCGATTTGAATGAAGTGACAGCCAAGAGGTTCTCATGGGTTGTCATGGGAATTTGTGCAAGTAGTTTAGGGATCTGCTATCCCGGCCTCTGTACCGTCAGCCAACCACAATTCACTGTGTCCCCAAGCTGGATTGTAGCCGTGACCCAGTCCTAGAGATAACCAAGACCAAGCACCTTCACACTACAATGGGTTCTGGTTGTGGTGTGGGGTTTGCTTAGAGGCCCAGACATGCCAGAAGTGTGCATGTGCCCAGATCCTAAAGAGGCCACCTTGCCCAAGACTCATTAAAAAATCCTGTGAGTCCCTGACCAGATTGCTCAGTGGATAAAGCATAGTCCTGGTGCACTGAGGTCACAGGTTCAGTCCCAATCAGGGCACCGCTTAGAAGAAACCAATGAGTGCACAACTAAATAGAACAAGTAGTCAAACAGTGAGTTGATGCTTCTCCCTGCCCCTTGCCCGCCCCCCCCCCCGCCAAAAGTCAATGGAAAATTTTTTTAAAAAGAAAATTCTGTGATATTCCAATTACTCTCCTGGGAGATGGTGAAAAGCCTACTCTTGACTCAATACATTTATGATCAGTTCAGGCAAATAGTAAGAATTGTTGAACTTGAGGTTTCCCCCTATACTTTGAGTTCTGTATATCTAGTGTTGAAGTGTGTTATTGTTCATATTTTATCACTGTTCAACCAAGTAATTATAGTTGCTAAAGCTATCAGTAAGTAAGCCTTATGTCTGAAATGAAGACTCCTATTTACTGAATTAAAGTTTTCTTCTGTTATAGAATTCCAAATAATCTTTCAGTTTCTAAATTGCATTATCTAAAGACGTCAAGACACTGTGCTTCCATGGCTCTTAATTTACTGCGCAATCCTCTGTTCATTGACAACTACCTTTAAGTTTTGCTCACACTAGCCTGACCTGCCATGGCACAGCAGATAGAACAGTGACCTAGAACGCTGAGGTCGCCAGTTCGAAACCCCAGGCTTGCCTGGTCAAGGCACATATGGGAGTTGATGCTTCCTGTTCCTCCCCCCTTCTCTTTCTCTCTCCTCTCTCCTCTCTCTCTAAAAACGAATAAATAAAATATTTTTTAAAAAGCATTGCTCACACTAAAATTTGTATCAATCATTCTGATATTGCTTTTGAAAGTCCTTATTTCCAGTTGTTTGTTCTGTACGGACTTTAGTGAATTTACCTACAAGAAAAAAAATTATACCCTCCATTGTCTTGGTGCTCCACAATGTATGAACAGTTCCATAACGTTATCTCAGTTTTATACGTCAGTATCACAGAGGGAGGTAGACAGAGTGTTATCTGCATGTGACAGAGATGGAAACTGAGACTTGCCCAAACTTGCCAAGTTGAAAAGTAGGTGGTACAGTCAGGACTTGAGCCCCAGCTTCTGCCTCCAAAGCCCACGTTCTTTCCATGATCCCGTCCCCTTGGCCCCGGTCGGTAAGGAGAGCAGATGTGCACTGCTGGAGAGGTGGCCTGGAGGGACTGGGACAGACCCATCCGTGCTCCCAGAAAAGGATAGCTCCAAACGCATGTCCTGGTGATGATGGGACTGTAGCAGGTCTTCTCGTGCAAAAGAGAGTGCATTTAATGCAGAAATGATGTTTTGGTAACTGACCAAACTGTCTTGACGTTTGGAATGTTACCGATTTTAGAGAAAGTAGAGCAGCAAAGGACAGGAAGTTCTAGAATCTTAAAAGGTAAATGCATGGCTGGGGAGGAGGGGAGGACAAAAAAGATGCCGCGAGTTCCAGAAGTCCCCCCCCATTCCTCTTTGTCCCCCTTCACCAGCCTGCATCGGGCTAGAAGCCTTCCTAGGAGCCACTTGGCAGTGCCCAAACCCAGTTTACAGTGTGCTTTCTTGATGCTTTTGGGTAAGCTTTTTAAAAAGTCACTCCAAAATATCTTCTCCTATAGAGTAAATTCTGCTCACCTATTTAGTTTCAGGACAAGTGCCACCTTTTCTGGGAGGTTGCTCATCAGCACTCCACAGGAACAGAAGTCTGGTCCTTGTGGCCGCTGCTTTCATAGTCGGCTCCTTCCTTTTGCAATGCTAGATGGTGAGGGCTCCACCACGCTCATCTCTTTTTTTAATTTTTTTTTTAGATTTTATTTATTCATTTTAGAGAGAGGAGATGGAGGGGGGGGAGAGAGAGAGAGAGGAAGAGAGAAAGAGAATGGGGGGAGGAGCAGAAAACATCAACTCCCATATGTGTCTTGACCAGGCAAGCCGAGTTTTTGAACTGGCGACCTCAGCATTCCAGGTCAATGCTTTACCCACTGCACCACCTCGGGTCAGGCCTAAGCTCGTTTCTTAGTGGACAAGGAATGGTCTAGGGCAGCGGTAGTCAACCTTTTTATACCTACCGCCCACTTTTGTATCTCTGTTATTAGTAAAATTTTCTAACCACCCACCGGTTTCACAGAAATGGTGATTTATAAAGTAGGGAAGTAACTTTACTTTATAAAATTTATAAAGCAGAGTTACAGCAAGTTAAAGCATATAATAATAATTACTTACCAAGTACTTTATGTCAGATTTTTGCTAAGTTTGGCAGAATAAATCTTTTTTTTTTTTTTTTTTGCATTTTTCTGAAGCTGGAAACAGGGAGAGACAGTCAGACAGACTCCCGCATGCGCCTGACCGGGATCCACCCGGCACGCCCACCAGGGGCGACGCTCTGCCCACCAGGGGGCGATGCTCTGCCCATCCTGGGCATCGCCATGTTGCGACCCTCCTGGGTGTCGCCATGTTGCGACCAGAGCCACTCTAGCGCCTGGGGCAGAGGCCACAGAGCCATCCCCAGCGCCCGGGCCATCTTTGCTCCAGTGGAGCCTTGGCTGCGGGAGGGGAAGAGAGAGACAGAGAGGAAGGCGCGGCGGAGGGGTGGAGAAGCAAATGGGCGCTTCTCCTATGTGCCCTGGCCGGGAATCGAACCCGGGTCCTCCGCACACTAGGCCGACGCTCTACCGCTGAGCCAACCGGCCAGGGCCTGGCAGAATAAATCTTTATAAAACAACTTACTATAGTTAAATCTATCTTTTTATTTATACTTTGGTTGCTTCGCTACCGCCCACCATGAAAGCTGGAACGCCCACTAGTGGGCGGTAGGGACCAGGTTGATTACCACTGGCCTAGGGCAAAGTCATGGGCTGGAAGGTCAGAAAGGCCTGGAATGGACCTATCTCGGACCAGAAACTCAGCAAGGCATCCTTGAGAGCCATATGTCAGAGAGAAGCTTGCTTGGCTGTGTCTGGATTTAGTTTTACAAAATAAGAACATGAATTAATTTATCTTTAATATCTATTCTTGATCACAACTGTTGCTTGGATATAAAATATAGAACAAGACTCCCTTTCAGATGTACAACAAATGTATGCAAAAAGTCATGAGAGAGAAATGACCTCAGCTCTTGAAACGGGTAAACATCTCAGCAATGCTCTTGCAGGGATCTCCTTAATTCTTCTTTCTGAGACTTGAAGCAGAACTGACAGACATGTGTGTTCTCTTTGCTTGAAGTTCGGGGATTTTTTTCAGATCAAGGATCTTTTTCTAGGTTCAGCTATTTCCTTAATGAAATTAATATTTCTCATGAAATGCTTTCATGCGAAAATACTGAGCTGTCTGGGATAAGCATGTTGTTGCTGGGATGCTTCTGCAGGAGGAGAATTTCAGGAAGGGGCAACCATAACACGCCCCTATCCAATGGTGCAGGGCCCTTCCTGGCCTTATACTTCTTGGTGCAGTTCTGGGGGAGAAGTGTGTGTGTGTGTGTGTGTGTGTGTGTGTGTGTGTGTACTTATGCTTTCACACACACAGCTTTGACTCCTTTAAGTTTGAGGGTGAAGGAAAGCCTTGAGCATTCATACTATTGCTTTAATGCGTTTCTTTAGTTTTGTGTGTTACATAAGGAAACGAAAAGAGACGGCTCTCCCACTCTGTGGTCCAGGCAAGCGGCCGTGGCTCACATGACTGTCCTGACAATGCCCATCCAATCCTGGGACCTGCTAAACTGCGTCTCACAATTTTGGCAGAGCTGGTGAAGTCTGGGAAGCCCCAGAATTTTAACCGTCTGCTAGATGAGTCCTCAGGCAGCATATTTGTATAAAACATGCATTTACAACATGAAGCTATCCCTTCTAAAGCTTTCATCGCTAGACCTTCTTAATAACTGTGCTCCTAATGCAGGCAGGAAAGCTCAGTCTCAGCCCAGACAGATGCAGACCCAGGATCCCATGTGCTGGGTGGGTCCTGTGAAGGGGACTGGAGGAGAGTTTAGAAGCCAGACGGCCTTGGGCTGACCCAGAGGGGAACAGGGATATGGCTTCAGGAAGGGGTAACTGCAGATGGATCTATTTGGGGTGCAGAAGAGATAAAGACAAGATCTACAAAGGAGCTGAGGTAGTTGTAGGAGAGGCAGGATGCGAAGTGTGCAAGGTGGTGCTTCTTCTACTGAGTCCCAACCTGGTGCTGCCACAGATCAGCTGTCACCTGACCTCTGTGTGCTTCCGTATTGTTTTCTGTAAAATGGGGATGATAACAGTACTTCTTCTGGGGTGGTGTGAGTAGTGTTTTAGTGAATTCATATGTACTAAGAATAGTACCCGGCACAAGCACTATACATGCTAGCTATTATTACTGCTATCTATACTACACTATTGATGATGATGATGATGATGATGATGATGACATCATTACTGTAATCCTATTCATAAGGACCAAGTCTTGAGCATGCATAGAGCTATAATAATATGTACTATGTAAACGGTACCTTATAGCATTTTTGTTTGCTAGTTGTCTAATTTTTAGATTTCCAGAGATAAATTTTTTTTTTCTCTCTCTCTCTATTGAAGAGAAAGGCACCTGTCTATAAGAATGACTACTTTATAGCTTTAGAATGTTTTGATGGTATATTTTGAAGTCATTTTCCCAACAGGCCCGCGTTACTCTCGGGTGGCCCATTTTCTTAGTGCCTTACCCTCTACTGGGATACGTTCTACCAACTGTTCAGCCACAGTTTTTGATTTAGAATTCAGGTTAGAGTCGTGGTCCTGTCCTGCAGCATTCATTGTGTGTGACCGAATGGTGCTCCCAGGAGGAATATTGAGACACACGGGACCAGCGATGTGGGTGGGAGACCCGGCGCGCGGGGGCTGGGCCCTGGCAGACACCCGGGGCTCTGCGTGGGAAGGCGCTGTGTGTGGTGCTAGCAGATGATGAAAGTGTGTCACACGTCTTGTTGTTGTTTCTTAGATGGCTATGCCCAGCTGTGTAACATCCCCGTCACAGGACGCCGGCAGCCGTACGGACGGGATGCCTTGGTGGACTTTAGCGAACAGTACGCTCCAGAAGCGGATCCCTACTTCATTCAGGACCGTAAGCACAAGTTTTTGGTTACTTTGAAATGAAATTGTGGTTAAAGATTAGTCAGCAGTTCTCAAAATGTAGTCCCCGGGAACTTGTTAGAAATGCAGATGTTGGCCCTGGCCGGTTGGCTCAGTGGTAGAGCGTCGGCCTGGCGTGCAGAGGTCCTGGGTTTGATTCCCGGCCAGGGCACACAGGAGAAGCGCCCATCTGCTTCTCCACCTCTCCCCTTCTCCTTCCTCTCTGTCTCTCTCTTCTCCTCCCACAGCCGAGGCTCCATTGGAGCAAAGATGGCCCGGGCGCTGGGGATGGCTCCTTGGCCTCTGCCCCAGGTGCTAGAGTGGCTCTGGTCGCGGCAGAGTGACGCCCTGGAGGGGCAGAGCATCACCCCCTGGTGGGCAGAGCATCGCTCCTGGTGGGCATGCCAGGTGGATCCCGGTCAGGTGCATGTGGGAGTCTGTCTGACTGTCTCTCCCCATTTCCAGCTTCAGAAAAATACCAAAAAAAAAAAAAGAAATGCAGATGTTGAGGCCACATGCTGGACCTGTGGAATCAGTCCCTCTGGGGTTTCACCAGCCCGGAGCAGGGGGTGGGCGTCATCCTTGTGCATCTCAAGGTTGAGAACTGTTGGCCCAGATTACCAGTCTCACTGGCTGAGATGCTGTTATGTTCACTCTCTTTATAGTAAATCACCTTTAGTGTTAAGCAGTTTCCATAACAAAATCATTTTTTACCCATTGAATGGTATTCTCATTTGAGGGTTTTCTTGAACACCTGGTTAGCATGGAAGTGTTTTATGGTTTTTTTTTTTCACACAAGGAAATGACAAAAGGTTAACTGTACCGAGTTGCTCTTACAAGTATTTTAGAGTGGGGAGGTAAAAAAAATTGCTTTCGTGGTCAAAAACTAAGTTTTAGAATACACTCGTGAAGGGTGTGTTAAGTAATACGACGTGTGCCAACCTCTCCTGGCTTTGCGAGCAAGGGTTTCTTGCAGGAGGCGGAGGGGGAGAACCGCACGCACCCCCCTTTAGAAGGTAACTCTGAGGGCGTGCAACCCCGCAGAGTGGGTGGCAGCCACACTGAGTGTTTCAGTGGGGAATTAGAGCTTTCACGTCCGGACTAATTATTTGAAGTGTGAGAGACAGGACGGTACAAAATGAACATTAGCAGACAGTAGGTTGTGTCACTCCGGGAACCAGGATAGGGAAGCACTGGCCCCAGCTGCCTCGTCCACATCTTTCTGAGGGGCCCTCGTTGGAGGGGACCGGGCTCTGCACCAGATTTTCAAATGGAACCCCCTTCAACCAGGGAGGGGGTGGGGGCTAAGGCTTTGGGGAGGCTGCTGAATTACAAAACACAGAGAAACTGGGGGTTTTCCGCTTGGGCCCTGACACCTGCACAGTCAAATCAGTCATGACCTAAAGAGACTTTTCCTTCTTCCCGTCTCTTTTCCTTTTTCTGTGCAGTTTCCCCTCATGCTCCCCCCCTTTCACGTCTCTCCTTTCTCCTTTCTCCTCTTCCTTCCTTTGGTTGTTTGAGGATGCATGGCCTTGCTCATCCAGTAGAATCAAGAGTGCTTTAAATTTTACATGAACACAGCATTCTATTAATGTAGCTAGGGTGATCAACACACCTGTGGAAGACCCACCCAGGGCAAAAACATGCCAGCATGCAGAGGCCCTGGTCCTCTTTCTTAGCCCACTCCATGCAAGGGGAACCATTATCCTGACTTCTAACACCTTGGATATCTTTTAATCCAGGGGTAGTCAACCTTTTTATACCTACCGCCCACTTTTGTATCTCTGTTAGTAGTAAAATTTTCTAACCACCCACTAATTCCATAGTAATGGTGATTTATAAAGTAGGGAAGTAACTTTACTTTATAAAATTTATAAAGCAGGGTTACAGCAAGTTAAAGCATATAATAATAATAATTACTTACCAAGTACTTTATGTCAGATTTTTGCTAAGTTTGGCAGAATAAATCTTTATAAAACAACTTACTATAGTTAAATCTGTCTTTTTATTTATACTTTGGTTGCTCCACTACCACCCACCATGAAAGCTGGAATGCCCACTAGTGGGCGGTAGGGACCAGGTTGACTACCACTGTCTTAATCGACAGTGCATATCCGTGCATGGCTCATGACAGAAGCCTTCATGCACAAACAGTTAGAAGACGGTACTTAGAAGACATACACATCCCTGTGTTTATGTTGTATATCAGTGAGCTTTTACCTTAAAAAGATAGAGAAAGGAAAAGAAAGGGAGAAGAAATATTAAAGTTGAAAAAAGCCCAGCTTACCACCCCATAAATCCAAAGTACCAGATCAAGTCTTTGTACAGCTCTGACACAGGCCCCCAGCTTTACATGTAGCCTCTACCACAGTAGGGTTCAAATTTCAGGAATTTTAATGTTCCAATGTTCTGTTTTATGTACATTCTTTTTTTAATGATGACACTGCCCTAAAATTCTTTTTTTTTAATTCAATACAAATGATAAGAAAAAAAAAACAAGTTGGTATCACATCAATTTCTTATTAAGCAACATAGGAAGTTGAGATGCAGTTCTAAGACCTCCAACCTTGACTATGTAATGACCTTTAAACTTTTTGCAAGTTATGAGAAATGGCTTCTTCTTCTCAGACCAGGAGCAAGGGCTTTCTGGCTCTGTGGAAGAAATCATGATATTAGGTGGATAGAAGCATAGAGTAGAGGCTAAGGATTCTTATCACTTTTACAATTCACTATCTCTTTTTTGCCTTCTGGTTACTTAAAAATGTCAGCTGATGGGCCCTGGCCGGGTAGCTCAGTTGGTTAGAGCATTGTCCCAACATAGCAAGGTTGTGGGTTTGATCATCAGTCAGGCCACATACAAGGATCAACGAGTGAATGCATAAATAACTGTAACAACAAATTGATGTGTGTGTGTGTGCGTCTCAAGTAAGTTAATTAATAAGTAATGTTAGCTGATGGCTGGTGGTGCCTTTACTTAGAGCAATATCTATAAAACTGAAATCACATAAAGCAGAGATCAACTTTTTAAAATAACCAGCTAGTAAAATTTGTAGGCTTTGCAGCCATCTCATCTCTGTTGCAGCTACCCAGCTTGGCTGTGGTCTCAGGGGGCAGCCAGACGTACATCAGTGAGTGGGCGTGGCTGTGTTCCAGTTAAACATGGTGTACAGAGACGGGCAGCAGGCCAGATTTGGGCAGGGGCTGCCTTATGCTAACCCCTGTGTTAGAGTCCGATAGAAGTATTTGGGGGAGTATACTTGATGTCTGTATAGGAACTTCAGGTTTAATTTTATGTTTTAATTTCTATAATAAAAAATAATTTTAGTAGTTTTAAAGTCATATGATTGTGATGTGTCATACCTGAAATTTTACTTCATTTCCTTAAGTTGGTATTTCTCCTACTGACTTTGGGGATCTGTTGACATATTGACATAGTCTTGATGACCTGTAATATTTATGTTCCTTTTAAAATTTTAAAAAGAGCACCCTGGCCGATGGCTCAGTTGGTTGGAGCATTGTTCTAAAGCACAGATTGCTGATTCTATCCCTGGCCAAGGCACATACAAGAACAGATATCATTCCTATCTCTTTCTCTCTCTCACTCCCTCCCTCTCCCCTCTTCCTCTCTCACTAAAATCAATCAATAAAATTTTTTAAAAAATTAGGAAGGGTTTGTTGATGTATTACTAAATTTTTGAAGTCACCGAGTCAGACCGCACAGCCCTGCATAAGCCATGATATTTTGCTGCCCCCTGCAGTTCCACTGGAGAATTACTTTAAAGGCCTAATAGTTATGGCCCCCTTTTGATTTTTTTCTTAAATTTTTTTTCAATTACAGTTTACATTCAATATTATTCTGTTCTTTAGTTTCAGATCTACAGCAAAGTGTTTTGAAAATCATGTGCTTTATTTTTATAAATTAATTGATTTTAGGAAGAGAGGAAGTGGGAGGGGGGAGAGCGAGAAAGAGATTTGTTGCTCTATTTATTTATGCATTCATTAGTTGATTCTTGAGTGTTCCCTGACCAGGGATGGAACCTACAGCCTTGGAATATCGGGACAATACTCGAACCAACTGAGCTACCCAGCCAGGCTTTAAAATTATATTTACAAAGTGGTCCCCTGTTGCTTGAAGTACCCCCCCACACCGCTCCATACATAGTTATCTTGATATTATTGACTGAATTCCCAATGCTGTAATCTACATCTCTCTAACTACCACTTTACACTACTTAATCCCTTCACCTTTGTTACCCAAGCCCCCAACAACCCCTCCCCCATTTCTGAAGCTAATACATGGTGAGGTTCAGAAGGCGGGGTGGGGGATGAGGGGCTACTTCAGACCTGTTCTTGAGTCACCATGGCTTTAGAGCTACAACTTTCTTCTCTAGAAAGAAAGCTAAACACTCTTGATGCCTGTTTAAACTGATTTTCTGCTATTAAACTCTAGCTCTGAATCAGTTTAAAGCCGCCTCAACTCTACATAGAGCCGAACAAGAGCTTCTTTGTTTCATTACAAAAAGGCTTGAGGTTTACTAAACACAAGCATGATGTACTTTTCTCATTTATCAAGATGTTTTGAGTTCTTTTTACTGCCTTTATTGTTTGATCCCCAGAGCCCTTTTGGCAAGCTCGTTCCAAAGCCAGAGCAAACAGACTGGACCTGGGGAGGCCAGCCAGCTTTCACTCTCCCGGGAGCTCCCAGGAAAAAGCTCCACCCCAAACCCACCTGGCTGTTCTGAGCCAGTGTCTTCGGAACGCTGAGAAATTCACTGTTGGTTCTGCACTGAAAGATGTCCTGACATTTGCTAATGAGGACTCAGGAAATGTGGAATTTTAGATAAAAACTTTAAACAATTAAGAACAAAACCTAAATCATACTTGCTTGATCGTGTTAAGTGACTTTAACATAGAACATCAGAATTCAAGATATGGGGCTAATCTGTACAACGTATATAAAGTTTTTAAATACTTTATGCTTAATATTTTGTTGCAGTTAGATTCAGTATTAACTTAAATTGTAATGCCGGTTTCCTTCAACTGCTTATCCCACCGAGTAATGTTATTCCTATGTGGTGGCGCTTTGTTATAAACGCACCGATATTCACGTTGCACTTTGGTCACGCATTCGAATTTAGCGAGCCACAGAACACACTGAACTTTCCTCTGTACCGTCCACATCTCAACTGGCATGGCCGTGGGCTGCTCCGCTGTATACACGGTGTTACGTCATCATCTGTGCATGCGCACATGCTGCCACATCATCCTACAGAAACTGGGAGGGTTTTCCTTTTATTTGGTGCAGATTTCACATTTGTCTTTTGTTGCTTTCCTGTGACCGGTCAAAAGTGTACCATGACTTTACAGACACATTGTATTTAAGGTGTCTGAAATATGTCCATCTGAGGAAACATAAACTTCAGAATCATATAATTTTAAAAAATGGTTTAAAATGTCTAACTTGGCACCTGCCCTGTCATTTCCAGGTTTTTTAAATAGCTTTGAGGAGCTGCAGGCTGAGGAATGTGGCATCCTCAATGGATGTGAAAACGGCCGCTGCGTAAGGGTGCAGGAAGGTTACACCTGCGACTGCTTTGATGGGTATCACCTGGATATGGCCAAGATGACCTGTGTTGGTAAGAGTGATATGTCTTATGGGAAATAATTCTTTTCTTGAGATCCCCTGTGGTCAGATCTCATACACTCGAGTACATTTAAGATGGATTTGTAGAGTTTCAGTTTAGGAAGATAAAAGTTTTAAACATGGATGGTAGTGATGGTTGCAGCAATGTGAATGTACTTAAGGCCACTAAACTAGCTACTTAAAAATAATTAAAATGGCCAAATTTATGTTCTGTATATTCTACCACAATTTTTAAAACACAGAGTTGATATTGTCAGTGGAAGAAATGTTTAAACCTATGGAGAATTTTTATGAGTTTATTTGAGCCAAACTTGACAACAATTTCAAGGAAGCAAAATTTTTCAGTGGATTGAGAAAATGCTCCAGAGAATGGCAGAATTGCAGCTTATTTCATACATCGCAATCAAAGGAGGAAGCGTAAAGGGTGGCACAAAATCCATTGGTGATAGATTAGGGTGGCGAGCGAAAGTAAAGTAAAGAAACCTCTAGGTTTGGATATAAAGTAAGCAAGTAGACACATATTTCTTTTACACGTGGGTATAGTACAGTTAGCAGTTAACAATGAGCACGGTAACCGTAAGAATGAGGATCTCGCCTGACCTGTGGTGGCGCAGTGGGATAAAGCGTCGACCTGGAACACTGAGGTTGCTGGTTCAAAGCCTTGGTCAAGCCTGGTCAAGGCACATATGGGAGTTGATGCTTCCTGCTCCTCCCCCTTCTCTCTCTCTCTCTCTTCTCTCTCTCTAAAAATCAATAAATAAAATAAAAAAATAAAAAGAATGAGGATCTCTGTGATTTCCAGCTCTGGTGGGGGATTGTGGCCGGAGGGATCTGGGAAAAAAAATTACTCTGGCATTCCCAAAGTATGTTATAGCTGCAGAAGACAACAGACAGGCTCAGTTAAGGACAAGTTTGACCTTTGTCAGAGAAGATCTGGCCGAGGACAGGACTGTGGCACCGTGACCTGCTTTTAGTTAGAAAGTTCTAATTCCAGAGCATCCTCTGTGGTTACTTAGGTCTCTGAGTTTGTAAGGCCACCATGCAGACCTCTCCTGATCTTACCATGTTTGATATGTGTCCCCTCTTTTGTCCACACCATCTCATTTAAGAATCCCTATAGAATTCCTCACATATGGAGCAAAGGGCAGAATGTTTCCAGGGAATGACTTTGACTCTTTTAAATTTAGCTTTTGCCTATGCAGCCAACAGTGTTTTCCCTGAATACCTGACATAAGCATGAGGGAATGTAGAGGTCTGACATATGTACAACATCCATTGTAATCATTCCAGAAAAGTTCCTCCCAAAACTCTCTTGTTGTCTTCCCAATTATTTTTAAAAGGACAGTAAACATGCACTTCTCCTTCTCCCTGTGACCATAGATGATCTTAACAGATTGTGTTCTAGGGCCCTTTGGCCTCAATGCTAAAAGGCCCTTGACTTAAAAGTTTTATATTTCTATATATTTTTTGTGGCTCTTCTCTCTATTGTAGTATCCCTTTCCCTGTTTTAGTTTTGTTAGTCTCGATCTGTGGTGGGTCTGGAAAACAGGTAACTTGGGTTATTACAGGTGTTTCAAGTGTATAAGAGCCTTTCTTTCCTATGGAAAGAAGCCGGAGAAGGTAACTTCAGCCTCAACACAGGCTGCTCAGAAGGCTCTCGGCTCACTGGTTTGGTTCTCAGCTGTATTCATCTTGACAAATCTAATTGCTCTATACCTGCAGAAAAAAAAATTAAAAATAGGATAGTTCTTCCAGCTTTCTTGAAGTTTGACGAAAACGTCAGGCTAACAAATTGTTCATGTTGTATTAAATAACGGAAGGAAATTCTAGAACTTCCCTGATAAGCTACCTTTGTAATGACCTAGAAAGTCTTTCTTGTCTTTCACGTGATTGAAGCAGACGTAAACGGGAAAGCTTTTGGGGTGGGGGATGGGAGCAGCCAGGCTGTGTTCAGACCAGATCTCTTGACGCCTCAGGTAAGCAGTGGGTTCCATTTGCTCACGGAGTATATCAGCACTTGTTTACCTGTATGGTTTGGCTTGTTGCAGATGTTAACGAATGTGATGAGTTGAACAACCGGATGTCTCTCTGCAAGAACGCCAAGTGCATCAACACGGAAGGCTCCTACAAGTGTTTGTGTCTGCCGGGCTACATACCTTCCGACAAGCCAAACTACTGCACTCCATTGAACACCGCCTTGAATTTAGAAAAAGACAGTGACCTGGAGTAAAAGAAAATCTACATAACCTAAGCCCATATACTCTGCACTGTGTAAAGGAAAAGAGAGAAATGTATTATACTTGAGACATTGCACCTAACCCAGAATGTTGGAAACACGGAAACATCGTGGTGTTTGCTGTATATCCTCAGAAGACAATGAGAGGATTTGTGGTGTGAGCCTGACCGGTATAACAGACCAAATGGACATTTCTCTGAAAAACCAGTATATATAGTCTGTTCATATGTAAAATTCAGTGGAAAAGAGGTGGAACAGTGCTGTTATTTTAAACAGAAGGTTGTATTATTATGTTGTCTTGTTTTATTTTTTGGTTTTTGTTTTTGTTTTGTTTTTTTACTATCTATTGCTTGATTAAATTTGGCATTTAAATAGTGGTGGAAATATTTTATATAACTTTCATTTTCTGGTTGTGCAGTTATTTGGCTACTGTTTTTCTTTTTCCTTCAGATTGTTTTTTTTTCTCAAGTGCACAGGTCGTTGATGAAATATTGTTAAACTGTATTGTAAGTAATTTTACACAGGGTTATGCTATTCCTAGTCGGGAGCATTTTTAAAATTCAACTTGTCTGTCCTGTGGAGCAGGCAGTGATTTTGTTTCAAAACTTTTATACACATTTGGGGAAAAGTGCTTTATATTTACAGTGTATTGTCTGATTTTAATGTCCATTCTTAGCCAAGCTGCTAGTAGGTGTCCGTCGTATCTCTTTCCTACATTGAAATTGGAAGAACCAATGAGCTCACATTAATATTGTAATGTGTAAAGTATGCCCGGCAAAATTTTTTTTGGAAAACTTGATGATCCCAGCATATTTACCATTGTATGTTAAAGCAAAATAAATCACCATTTTTTTAGAAAAAAAAAATCTATCTGAGAGTAATTGTTAATGAGTACACATGTACAAGGTGTATCCTCTCCCCTTTGTTTTTACCAGTGGTTTTCTATTAATGTAGGCTAATTATTAAACTTGTTAGATACTGTATAAGACTGAATTGTGTCCCCTCAAAATTCATACAACTGCGCAGTACCTCAGAACGTGACTGTATTTGGAGAGAGGGTCTTTAAAAAGGTAATTAAGGTTAAATAAGGTCATTGGTGTGGGCCCTAATATGGCCTGACTGGTGTCCTTATAGGAACAGAGTAGGACACACACACAGGAAAGATCCTATGAAAACACCGGGAGAAGATGGCCATCTACAAGCAAACAGAAGAGACCTAGAGAATTGTAAGAAAATAAATTTTTCAATTAAGCCACCCACCCAATCTGCGATGTTTTGTTATGGTGGCCCTAGAAAATTAACAAAGGTACATATATCTCAGGAAGAAGGAATAGTGATTTTCAAAGTTTCTACTCCCTGCTTAATACACATCCACAGTCATGCAGTTGTCTTATAATTGAAACTAAATTTCAGAGACCATGTTTTACTTAATAAAAGTATCTAAGCTTTTTTTTTTTTAATTAAACTACATATGTATGGGCATCCTCAGCAGAAAATCTCCCAATTTAACATTTTCCTTAAAGACAGGCTTTTGGTTTTCAATACCGGTAGTAGGCAGAATAATGGCCCATCGAAGATGTCCATACCTGTGGGGATTCAGGTTACAGATAGAATGAAGAGTGCTAGTGAGCTGGCTGCTCCATTTGTAGGACTTCATTGCAGCAGCGATAGAAAGCTAAAATCATACCCAAACATCAAAAAACATCTCTCAATCACAGCATTTTTCAGTTAATAATTATATATAGGAGAAACTTTTATCTTCAAAATACTGTGTTAACACAGTCTTGAGTTATATTCCAAGTATAATAATAGTTGGAATCGCCCTGGCCGGTTGGCTCAGCGGTAGAGCGTCGGCCTAGCGTGCGGAGGACCCGGGTTCGATTCCCGGCCAGGGCACACAGGAGAAGCGCCCATTTGCTTCTCCACCCCTCCGTGGCGCTTTCCCTCTCTGTCTCTCTCTTCCCCTCCCGCAGCCAAAGCTCCATTGGAGCAAAGATGGCCCGGGTGCTGGGGATGGCTCTGTGGCCTCTGCCCCAGGCGCTAGAGTGGCTCTGGTCGCAACATGGATGGGCAGAGCACCCCCCCCTGGTGGGTGGAGCGTCGCCCGTGGTGGGCGTGCCGGGTGGATCCCAGTCGGGCGCATGCGGGAGTCTGTCTGACTGTCTCTCCCTGTTTCCAGCTTCAGAAAAATGAAAAAAAAAAAAAAAAAAGTTGGAATCACCATAGATGTTTGAAAAGCAGCAAGACTGTCAGCAAAGTGGATGTGCCCTGGGGTATCACTGGAACTGAGAGGACCACCCAGTTATAATCTGTGACCAGCCTCCAGCCCACGTGCTTGACCTGCATGCCTCTCCACAGTGCTTTTCAATCTGTCTAGTCCTTGTTTTTACCTAGTGTTGTGTGAGCCCCCCTCAAACAGAGCAAGTATCGAAAGAGAAGAGTAGTTACAATGGCAGAGAAGCTATTTCTGCACACAAAGCAACTTTGTAAGCATCATTGATTATCAAGAGATGTTTTAAGCATCTTATAGTTCAACATTTTTTTTTATGTGTTAGTAAGAAAATTGGTTAGGGGACTTTGAGATGTAAAATAATTCCATAAGCATTTCCCCACAGAACATTTGATTTTACAGATTACTGATATTAAGCAGGAGATGCTTGTATATGTAATAAAAATACCTTGCTTTAAATGGAACTTTTTATATTTTGCATGTTTTGTTGCATGAATTTTGTTTCGTAGCCCTGGGGAAAAAAGCTTTGTTTTTGTAATACATACTATTCTTTAGTTCCTTTCAGGAGTTACTTTTAATACTCAATTGTCCTCCAAACCACAGGTTTGGATTCTTTGGCAGTGGTCCTAATTATCCATGAAGAGACAGACTCGTACACTACATTCTAGTCACTAATTGTACTAATTATATATAATCCATGATGCTAATATCTTTTCCAGCTGCCTGAGTAAGAGTCAGGTCTCTTTCTCTGTATATTCATAGAACAGGTCGCTGTATTTTAAAATACCAAGAACCAATAACATTCTATTTTTTTTTGTCATAATAAACATTGCTCCAAAAACACTAGACATGGCTATTTGATGTAAGCCTATGCAAATTGAAGTTCTAAACCTGAAATCTGCCATGTTAGCTGAAATGAACACTAGGTACAAAGCCAGCAAACCAAACCCTTATTAAACATATCAAAGTATTGCACAATTTCATCATACTTCTCTAAAAGTTTTTTATAGGTTCAAAAAATATTATAATTTAGCTTTAGTATTCTCACACACAAAGGACTAACCTGCTCTAAAATACAACTTGGATTCTTCTGGTATATCTTAGTGACCCAATATTGGCAGAAATGATAAATCTGATAAGCTTAAGAAATGAGGTTCATGAACATTTCATTTGGGTCAACAGTTTAAGACAAGTTTCCAAGCATTTCATAGTATATGTCCCTGCGTGTGGAGACAAACCATAGCTATGAGTTTAGGAATTACTCTAATAACTTGCAGCATTAAAAATACTATGATTCTAATACTCTCATCAACTTTCAAATGAGAATGATTTAAGTCTATACTAAAATACCTATGAGTTACTGCTCAACTCTTTGGTAGGAAGAAAATAAAGATCACCGCCACAGCTCAATATCAAAGTGATAACTAATCACAATTATGTGGGAAAAAGGGATAAGGGAAAGTAACTGCAAAGTGCAGGAATAAATCACAGTCTGATAAAATAGAAGACACTTCTCAAGGAAATGAGCTCCTTAATTAAGAATAAACCATTGGTAATTATCACGGGAATGTGACATGCCTCTGACCAGCTTTCACCTGTCTGAGAATATAGGATGGCCATCGCTGGTGGGGCAGAGATTTGTCTCCTGGAGGAAATCACTGCTCCCTTCATCCTCAGAGCCTCCTCTGCCCTCTTCTTCATTACTGCTCTAGAACTTCCTGTGGGGATGGAAAGGTTCCATATGTAAGTATCCAGACTGACCCTACTTGTACCAGGCATTGTGCTTGACACTGGGACTATGGAGATGAATAACTTGTAGCATTTGACTCACAGCAAGCTCAGAAGACAGATGTGAGCCCAACTAACCACATTGCGATGAGGTGAGTACCAAGGGAAGCTAGAACTCTGTTACAGAAACAAAGAGGAACCAGTTGTTCCTATTTTGGAGTGGCGTGGGTGTTAGGGGTAGGGTAGAAGCCCTAGGGAACAGATTAGATCATTGGAATATAGGTCTTAAATTTTACTAGGAAAAGAAAAAGGAAGCAGCAGCACAGCCACTTCACCTGCCCCTTCCTTTTTGCCACAGAATGTGCACTTGGTCTTACAGAAAGAGGTCTGGACGGGGCATCTTAGAGCACCCACCTGAGTCCTTTCTGGCTTCACGGCTCACTGTAAGACCACGAAAGAATCAGAATCTCTTGTCCCTGTTTCCTCATCAGTAAAGTGAACTCTAAGGTCTGTACTATGTCAGAAATTGTCTAATTATTTTGATTTTCCTTTCCTCATATTGTCTTCTCTTTCTCAGCCTGATTTCTTAGTCCTGTGAACTGTGATCACATAAATGATCACTACTTTAGAGTGGCTCAACAAAGCTCTTTGGGAGCATAACCGATCTCTGGAAAAATCTCTGGAAAGCAGGATATTTCGATGGTTCATACACACGTAAGCGCAGGTGGCAACTGCTCTAATAAAACATGAGCATTCTGTAAATTTGAGCTTCAACATTGTGCAAGACTTGACATAAAATAGATCAATTAGATTCTAAATCCACTGTCATCATGACAAAAAATTTCAACTTTACATTTGTCAATGTGAAAAGGAAGACCTTCTTTACATACAATATTAAATGTCATAAGTTATATGTCAAGTTTTAGAAGATTGAAAAGTTTTAGCCATCTATTTGCACAAATATTTCACTTAAGAATCTGAGAACTGCAATTAAAAGTCTTGACCAGGAACTGCAAGAGATCATTTAAAAGATAAAGCAGCCTGACCAGGCAGTGGTGCAGTGGATAGAGTGTCTGACTGGGATGCGGAGGACCCAGGTTCAAGACTCCGAGGTCACCAGCTTGAGCGCGGGCTCCTCTGGTTTGAGCAAAGCTCACCAGCTTGGACCCAAGGTCGCTGGCTCGAGCAAGGGGTTACTCGTTCTGTTGTAGCCCCCTGGTCAAGGCACATATGAGAAAGCAATCAATGAACAACTAAGGTGCCACAATGAAAAACTAATGATTGATGCTTCTCATCTTTCTCCATTCCTGTCTGTCTGTCCCTATCTATCCCCTCTCTCTGACTCTCTCTCTGCCTCAGTAAAAAAAAAAAAAAAAAAAAAAAAAAAAAGATAAAGCAAAGCAAAGTCTGTTGTTACAAGCTAAAGTTTTTCAATAAAACTTTAAACAATTTTATTTTAAAAATCAGAAAAAGTCTTGTTATTAATATACCTGCTACTTCATATTAAATTTTTCTTTAAAATATTATGTACCGTAAAGAAATTTAAATTTTTTCCATCAAGCTCTACTTAGAAGCTTCATATCACCTACCTTTTACCATGCTGTATTAAATATCCTATGAAATAGACTTTATTTCTCCATCAGGTGCAAAATTAAAGCCATAAGTATATTATATTTCCAGAAGGGTTTGTCTAATAAACATTTGGTTCAGAGGCACAGAACAGCCAAAGGCAGTGTCCTAGCATATGGGAAGCAGAGTCATATTATTATTTGCTCTGGCAGCATACATTCCCCCACCCCACCCCCACAGTGTACCCCTATTAAAGAGGGGAGAGAAGGCCTGACAATGTGGAGAGAGGTATGGGAAGGAAGAGTAGAAAACAAGACAATGGCAAAAATGAGCTCCCCAGTGACAGAGCATAGTGACACCAAACACCAGAGCAAAGCAGATATTGTCCATCTATGAGCCCATGGAGACATTGCTATAATCAAGGTCAAGTTCTTTGTATTAGAATATGTCAATTTCTTTTGTTTTTACTGTACATCAATATTCAGTGTAATACTTACGTTTACTATATGTATGAGTGTGAACTAGGTATTCCTTGATATTTATTTTCTTGTTGCATTTTTTTTCTGCCAAGTTTTCACTGACTCCTTTGGCTAATGTATAGAAAACTGTTCTTATGCATTATGTTTTGCTAGTTGATTTATATTAGTTTTTGCAAGAATTTACTCGAATTTATTTCATGTTATGACTTACTTTTGGTTTCCAGTATTTATTGGAAGATCATATTGATATCAATTTATATAGTATTCCATGCATATGGGATTTTATTTACCAGTAAATTTTTGTTCTGTAGCCTGCTCAGTACCAAAAGTCACTAACATACACTCCTTCTTAACTATACGGTTTTATATTATGAATGGCTAGTAGAATATCCTCGCAAACCGTAACCGATGGTTTTCATCTGGACTCATGCATATAGCATACTGCATCCACAGAACCACTTAAAAATCTCTTTCAAGCAAGTGAGGTAAAAACTGTTTCAGTTTTTTCCTCCACATTTCCCTCCACCCACTGATTTCCTTGTAAAATTGGCATGTTTTATCTGCCAATAAATACAACATATATTGACTTTTTATTGGATGCCAACTGCATACTTTGGTCTTCACACCCTTATGAATTATACAAGCAGGGCCTGCACAGCATTCTCTGGAAGTGGTCTTTTGTGTTTGTTTTTTCAGGTTTGGGCAAGGCTCTGGAAGCCAGTAGCTCAAGCCATTGGGCACAATCAAAACCCTGTGGTCTACTGAACCCCACCCATCAACACCTTTCCTATGGACTACAGACCTGCAGGAGAAAGGAAACAGAGCTCTGGGTACTGTTTATTTTTAGTGGTAAGGAATGACATCACTGCCAGAGATTATGACTTTGGACAAGCTGGTGGGTGGGCTTGCATTTACAGTACAGAAAGGTCAAACCTTGGTTAATAGGTCACATTATTAGCGCACAGAGAACACTGTCTGTACGTTTTTAAAGTAGGAAATAGTAACACTTTTATGAGTTTAATTTAAACTGGATGGTGTTCAAGTCCAAAAAGTGCTTTTGTACAAAACTTGCATGACATGTTTAGACCAATTCTTTTTCTTTTATTCTAACTCTTGTGATAACAAAGTTCTCTCTCTCTCTCTCTCTCTCTCTCTCTCTCTCTCCCCCACCCACCCACCCTCCCTCTCTCCTCCAGTGGGCTAGCAAAGGCTCTTTGTAAAGCCAGCCGCCAGGGCCAGGGCCACCATCATAGCCACCACCTGGCTCATGCAAGTTCTCATTGGATTCGGACAGTCGGCAAAGAAACAATGGAGCCACAAACTGGTGGGCCATAGTCTTTAATTCTAGCTTGCACCCGGCGGGCAAGTAAAAAACATACACTGGACTCCAAAACCCAGTCACATTTAGTGCTCACAAAGCTACTGACTTATCCGAGTTTCCTAGAATCAAAAGTTTCTAGCTCACCAGACTTATTCACCTCTGTTCCCCATCTCCTTCCTTATCCCAGATACAAACTCTACACAAACTGGCATCTCACTCAGCACTCCGCCATCTTGGCTGCTTCTCCTGGCCTCCTCCATGTGGCCTTTCTCTGCTCTCTGCTCTGCTCTCTCCTCTAATCATCCCAGGAACCAAGAGCGTAAACTCCTGTCCTGCCCCCATTTTATAGTGTAGAAATCCAAACCCTTAATCCAATATACAAAATAGGGAAGTCTCTAATACAAAGTCACTTCTCTGAGGCATGATTGGATTGTACCACCCCACATCAAAAAGGGTGGGCAAGGCTTAATCCCAAAACCAAGCCCCAGGCTACAAAGATCCTGCCTGCCCAGAAACACACATTAATATCACCTGGGCGACTGCCTCCACGTGGGAGGCACCATCTTTAACAAAGTGAGCATAATATATTTTATCTGCCCAACACTCTTGCTTGGTTAAAATCAATGAGTTGGGGTTTGACCAATTCCCTTTTTTCCATGGGCTCTAAATAGTCAATGTAGGAGCTCACATGTATAAGAACACAGATAAAACATAACCTGGAAACATCTAGTAGGACTGGAAGGTGAATCAGTAATGCTCACTCTCCATATGGGTGTGGCTAGAGCAACCAGTGCAGGAGTTTGCTGAGTCATCAAGACAAGGTTTGATGGGCCAGATTCTCTTAAAGTAAACTGGTTGCTATAGAGGCCTATGATCTTCTTCAAGACCACAAGAGAGACAATTAAAGCTTTTGTCTTAAAATCGAGAAAACGTAATACAATTTTTATGGCAAATTAGCATTACAGGTTAATCCCTAAACCTGAATGAATGGAATCTGAAATTTGCTGGGGAAAACAGAGATTAACTTTGGGTCTTGTGCCATTTTTGTCTGAGAGTATCACCACTGGATGGCAGTAAAATCCTTGGATTTCCTTCTTTTTTTCCCTACTCATTAGCTAGTGCTTCTTGTCCACTTTAAAATACCATGCTTTTAGAGTTAACTTGTAGCAGAATACCTTAAACTGACATGCATATGACATGTTAGGCTCAAATGCAAAAATGGAAAAAGAAAAAGGAAAGATAATTATATGTATTATGATCAAAACAGGATAAAGAAATTTGGATGATCACAAAAGTCAGACAATCTGCCCATTAGTCAAGGTCAATACTCAGCCACTATGTCATTTAAAATCAAATTAGGTCCAAAGTAATGAGATATTGATTACCCAAGGTCTCATGATGACTTCAGACTTCTAAATACTAGAATAATAGTCTCAATAAGGACACAGACACTATCTTTTCACCAGTTACCTTCAGAATTGAATGAAAGATCATATGATCCCCGATCCCTGGTGGGGACTTTCAAAAGAAGACTCACACTCAAAATTTTCCATATCCAAAATTAAACAAAACAATAAAACAACTTCTTTTTGCTCCCGTTGTTCAGCAGCCCTTTGTGAGACTGACAATGGCAGGACGATTTAGTCTCCACGGGGTTTCCTGCCAGGGGACTTGTGTATTTCAGAACCAAGCAGCATGAGTTAGCAGCCCCTGGGGTCTTTGTTCTCAAATTCTTCTGGCAGATCTGAGCTGGTGTTCAGAATTCCCTCCCCATGTTTCTAATCGTCTGCACCCAAATTTCTCCCTTTCTCTTGAGCCCCCTCTTCTAAGTGAGACATTTTAATTAAGAAATAAAGTCTCGCCTGACCTGTGGTGGCGCAGTGGATAAAGCGTCAACCTGGAAATGCTGAGGTCGCCGGTTCGAAACCCTGGGCTTGCCTGGTCAAGGCACATATGGAAGTTGATGCTTCCAGCTCCTCCCCCCCTTCTCTCTCTCTGTCTCTCCCTCTCCTCTCTAAAATGAATAAATAAATAAATAAATAAAATTTTTTAAAAAAGAAATTCTCCTAGATATACCTTTTACTGATTTTCTTTGTTTCCCCCAACTACACAACCAGACTTCCTTTTATTCACAGCCAGGAAGAGAGAAGGAAGAAGGGAAGACTCTAGGATGATGACATCAGAGTTCTTCTGGTGGCTGCACTGAAGGAAACTCATACTCCATACCTTCTTTCTTCCTTTCTTTCTTCCTCTCTCTTTCTCTTTCTTCCTTTTTTTCTCTCTCTTTCTCTTTTTCTTTCTTTCCTTTTTTAGAGAAAGAGAGATAGGGACAGACAGAAAGGGAGAGAGATGACATCAATTCTTTTTTTATTTATTTATTCATTTTAGAGAAGAGAGAGAGAGAGAGAGAGAGAGAGAGAGAGAGAGAGAGAGAAGGCGGGGCAGGAAGCATCAACTCCCGTATGTGCTTTGACCAGGCAAGCCCAGGGTTTTGGTGACCTCAGCATTCCAGGACAACACTTTATGCACTGCGCCACCACAGATCAGGCAAGAAACATCAGTTCTTCATTGCGGCACCTTAGTTGTTCATTGGTTGCTTTCTCTTATGTGCCTTGACCAGGGGGCTCCAGCTGAGCCAGTGACCCCTTGCTCAAGCTAGCGACCTTGGGTTCAAACCAGCGACCATGGGGTCATGTCTATGATCCCACGCTCTAGCCCATGGCCTCATGCTCAAGTGAGTGAGTCCACACTCAAGCTGATGACCTCGGGGTTTTGAACCTGGGTTCTCAGCATCCCAGGCCTACACTGTATCCACTGCGCCACTGCCTGGTCAGGCTTCATACCTACTTTCAATGGGGAAAAATAATGTCCTTCATAGAAAAGGCAGCATGACTGTTAGCCTCTTTCAACCCACAGGGAAGTATCAGGACACGAGGGAATGGACTTCCCGATGTCCATCCCTGTGTGCAATGGTGGGAACACTGCCAGGTGGCTGAGGAGGGCCACCTCCAGCAGGTCCACCAAGGTATGTTCGTGCATGCTTGTGCATGAGTATCTTACACACCTGGCGCCACCAGGGAGGTGACTAAGGACCAAGTTCAGCACTAGTCCTTTGCCTAGGAAGGTGGTGCCAGGAGAAGCCTGCCCACGTCCCAGGCTGTCACAGTTTAGGGAGCCTGGTGCAGCCACAAAGCACAAACCAGCTGTGTGGGCGCCCCTTCCACCAGACGCCAGCCTCCTTTAAGTCCTGTGCCAAGTTTCTTTAGCCGCGATTCACTGCCTACAGACTGCTGTCCTTCCTCCCCAGAAGCGGTGGGGTCAGCACAAAGGAGCTTCCCCTTCTGAAAAGAAATGAAGCTGCAGGAGTCCGTGGGCCGGAATCCGTGACAGTCCCCAGCTCCATCTGACAAACAGGGGTGTGCTATGACCACTGTCAGATTGGGGGGATGCAATTAAGCTCTTTCCATTTTAGATCATACTATGCTTTTCCTCCTTATTGTGCCTGTCCCCGCCCCGCACTCCATAAGTGTCTGTCTTATCGCAACATTAACAGGTCTGTAGCGACACTGGCCAGCTAGCGCGATACTTCCAGTCCTGCCATGATGCAGACTAGCTATTGCGGTATTCCCCGGCCTGTTGCGATGCTGGCCGGCCCCTAGCGGCACATAATGGTATTTCCTGAGCTGTTGTGACATTGCCCACTCGTCTCTGCCTTTCAAGATGTTGTCCAACCTCCTAGGGACTTGTTGAGGTATTTCTAGGTTTTACTTCTTGATTTATAACTGTATATACAAGACCATTTCTCTATTACCTTATGTACGGGTTCCATGAAAAGGGACTCTGAAAATTGAATTTCACGTGCAGCTTGTCAAATACCTTACTGCTTTACATTTTGAACTTTGCACAGGAATACGTCCACATGCGCTTGCTTTTTTTTTTTTTTTTTTTTTTTCATTTTTCTGAAGCTGGAAACAGGGAGAGACAGTCAGACAGACTCTCGCATGCGCCCGACCGGGATCCACCCGGCACGCCCACCATGGGGCGACGCTCTGCCCACCAGGGGGCGATGCTCTGCCCATCCTGGGCGTCGCCATGTTGCGACCAGAGCCACTCTAGCGCCTGAGGCAGAGGCCACAGAGCCATCCCCAGCGCCCGGGCCATCTTTGCTCCAATGGAGCCTTAGCTGCGGGAGGGGAAGAGAGAGACAGAGAGGAAAGCGCGGCAGAGGGGTGGAGAAGCAAATGGGCGCTTCTCCTGTGTGCCCTGGCCGGGAATCGAACCCGGGTCCTCCGCACGCTAGGCTGACGCTCTACCGCTGAGCCAACCGGCCAGGGCTACATGCGCTTGCTTTTGCCAGTCAGGACCACATGGTTCAACTACTTTCAACTGAACATGACCTTTGAGGGGTTTGTTTTCTTTTGTTTTGTTTGTAATAGTGGTTCAAGGTTTACACTGTCTTTCCCTCTCATGTGGTTGCCTTGTGACCCAGTGCACATGTTTAAAATTTTCTAACTGAAGTGACGTTTTGCAGCTGAGAAACAGTTTTTCTCAGTGAAGAGCTAAGTGGTTTGGTAATAATAATTGTAATATTTATTGAGCACTCACCATATTAAGCATTGTCCTCATGCTTTATTTCAGTGAACTCGTTTAATCTTGATAAATCTGTTAATGCAGCTTCTATTATTATTATTATTCCCTTTAACTTATGGAAAAAACTGAGACACAGAGAGGTTGAATAACTCACCCAAGAGCACACAGAAAGTAAAAAAAACCGAGGATACAAATTCAGGAAGTCTGGTTCAAAGGTCCACGCTCTTAATCACTATACTATTATTATTATGTTGTTTTCTACATTTTCTATAAGAGAAATCTTTAACAACTGGTATTTTAAACAATGAAATAAAAGGTAGCTGGCTAGACAAAAAGACTAGCTAGATCCTAAAGAAATTAGGATCTAATGGACAGAATACCTATTTTACAGTCAGTGAGATCTGGGATTATCTCTATATATTGGCATTTGATGTTCTCTGGCTATCCAAGAGCTTTCCTACATTTTCTAGGTTGATGGTAATAGTTAAGGCCATGTAACTAGCTCTGGCCATTGGCTGTGAGTGGAAATGATGCAGGCCACTTCCAGACTGAAAAATGTAATTACTCAGTCCAATGTGTGACTCTCCAGGTCTCTGTTCATCTGCCATGGTGATGGGAAGGCCACTTGGTCCAGATGTAGCGATGTGATGGTAAAGCCTCTGTCAGCCTAGATCTCTGAGTAATTACGTGGGACAGAGCCCCTCATAAACCCATTGGGGTATGAACCATGAGTAAGAAATAAGCCACTGAAAGTTAAATACTACTTTGTTTCTGATATTATTTGGCTAACACATTCTGCATGTTTTACCACGTTTTCCTTGTATTTATGTAAGAGGTGTTTGACCTCTCTGAGCCTCATTTTCTTATTTTTAAAATATGAACACTAATGCTTTCTTGACAGAGTTAACAAAAGAATTAAATGAGAGCTCTTGGTGTGCTTGGCAAATAGCAGATGCGCAATAAATGGTAACTGTTGTGATTATTCAGTATTACACAACATAAAAGTAACAGAAGTTATATATGCTCATGTGGCATAGTGTTTAAAGAACACGAAGGACATTTTTTAAATGGAGTTTATTATTGGATTCCTATGCATGGATTATAACTATAAAATAGCTAATAGTATTTCCAGTACAACTCATAAACAGGGTTGTAATTTGCATCCACTCTATAAGTATCTCTTCTTTTGGCACCTAGCAGCCACACTTCCATATTTTGTTAAGGGTAACCCAATCTCCCAAGGGAATCCTTCTCTTCCTTTAATCTTAACCAAGATGCTTCAGGTGGGACTCCAGAGTCAAGTTTCAGAATGGAATGTGTGACTTTAGGCTAAATCAGTTGTTATAGTTCCCTGGGCACAGTGATTGGTTATCAAAGCCCCTGAGATGCGGTGAGAATGCTGGGAATCCTAGAAAAAAAAAGATTATGTCATCTTTTTTTTCACTTGAACACAAGCTATTGAAATATTTGGAAATGGTAGCCATTTTGAGGTACAAGAACCAACATAGAAGTGAATGGTACCAAGTAGATGGTTGTGATGGAGAAATTAGGGTCTTTAGACATAGTTCAAGCCCCTGATCTAGCTGCACCTGAAATGGATAAGAGGATTAGTAGAGTAAATTACAATCTTGGCTGTAGGCAGTTATGGCCACAATTGATATTCATGAAAAAAAGGTCAAGTTCAGTCTTGAATACGGTGAGTTTGAGATGCCCAAAGCAGGTACATGGAAATGTTGAGAGTCCTTGGGTGGACCAGTCTGAAGCTGAGAAGGCCACTGGATTAGCACTCTGCAGTGTTCAAATAGGACATCTGAGGAAACATTGCTCTCAAACTTTAGTTCAAGGCAATCCTAGACTTTGGAGTAGACATGGTGGGCCAGAAAGAGCCATGGGCCAAAAAATAAAAAGGCCCTCTTTTCCACTTCTACTGGACTCTATAACCATAGACAACATACATTAGGAATTATTTTTCAAGCTTCTCTTGGAATCCACCAACCCCGAATATCAATAACTTGTGCCCACTTTGCCCAGGATTTTTAAACCAGCCTGACCCACTCTACTGAGTTATGTTTGCATCACAGCAGTATTGCCGTTGAGATGTGGAGTGAATTAATAATGAACGACCCTTATTGCAATTGCCCTGAACCTTCTTTTTTATTCCTGTCCTGCTTTTATTTTGACTCTGTCTCTGCCCAGCTTCAACCCTCTGACTTTGTGTTCAGTGCTTCAGATCATGTCTCTGGTCCTTGCATTGATATTTGAACTTGTTCTGCCTGATATTAGGAAGCAGAAACCACAACAAATAAGTGAACAGGGAAATTTCAATATGAAGAATTTCCCATAGAGCTGAAACCCAACTATCTGAGGAGGTGGCATTGGCTGACTGAGGCTGATGTCTCTAAAGAGGTGCAAAGGAGCTGATTCTGTAAGTGGAACAAAATTGAGCTGTGTGTTCGCTGTTATGATGGAAAGGCATTGTTGGGCTCTGTGGCGCAATGGATAGCACAATGGAAAGGCAGTGTCTCTAGCAGGGTGAAGAAGCTGTGTGGGGCATAGGAAGGAGACGGGAGGCAGCTAGTTCTCTTCTTCCAGCCTTGCAGGCTTCTAGTGCTCGCTGTAAAGGCTAAAAGGGATCCAGCCGGAAAAGCAGAAATGCCATTTGCAGATTCTTCCTCAGCAGTACAAAGCAGGGCACAGAAGCGTGTTTGGACTTGAAAGACAATGACTTCAAACTGCACAGCCTCAATCTTATTCTGGAACTCCCCCTAGCCCTGACCACCTGGCCAGCTCCAACCTGACTGGACGAGTGTGCTCGGCTCCCTGTTAAAATGAAAAAAAAAAAAGCTCGTGAAGCAAGTGCTGGTACCAAAGAAAGAGGCTTTTTCAGGTGCTGTGACCTGGGAGAATGGTGGACTCCTGTCTCAAAGACCTTCTACCTTTCTGCTCAAGCCTACAATTCTTAGAGGGATAGGGTGGGGTGGGATTTGTTTTGTTTTGTTTTTCCTATCCAATTATCTTGCTAGCTTTTTATGTGCTTGGGCGCTATCCATTCATCCCTCTAGTCCAGGCGTCCCCAAACTACGGCCCCACGGGCCACATGCGGCCCCCTGAGGCCATTTATCCGGCCTCCGCTGCACTTCCGGAAGGGGCATCTCTTTCATTGGTGGTCAGTGACAGTACTGTATGTGGCGGCCCTCCAACGGTCTGAGGGACAGTGAACTGGCCCCCTGTGTAAAATGTTTGGGGACTCCTGCCTAGTCTGTGGCTTGGTCAGTATAAGAACCACCCCCTGTTTCATCTTGGCCAATGGGGGAGGCTCCCCAGCACTCCAGTAACAATTTCTCCCTTCAAAACTCTGGGCCCTTGTAATCTTACAAGAGTCAATGGATAGAGGTCTAATTTTCTGTAGTTTCTTCCTGCTGTCAAGGGGCATGGTCTTACCCATCCTCAGGGTCCAGAGATTCTTGTTATCTACTAAAAAAAGAAAACCAAGGACAAAGGGGAGCTTTTCCATGAGGGGGAAGGATTGCTGTCTTCTGAAGCGTGCATACACAGTATCTAGGCAGGGGTCCCTAAACTTTTTACACAGGGGGCCAGTTCACTGTCCCTCAGACTGTTAGAGGGCTGGACTATAAAAATAACTATGAACAAATCCCTATGCACACTGCACATATCTTATTTTAAAGTAAAAAAAAAACAAAATGGGAACAAATGTTATACAATATTTAAAATAAAGAACAAGTAAATTTAAATAAACAACTGACCAGTATTTCAGTGGGAACTATGCTCCTCTCACTGACCACCAATGAAAGAGGTACCCTTCAGGAAGTGTGGTGGGGGCCGGATAAATGGCCTCAGGGAGCCACATGCAGCCCGCAGGTCGTAGTTTGGGGACCCCCGATATAGAGGATGGCGCTGCGGGACAGCGAAGCT
The DNA here is from genome assembly GCF_036850765.1 of Saccopteryx bilineata. Lineage (NCBI taxonomy): Eukaryota > Metazoa > Chordata > Mammalia > Chiroptera > Emballonuridae > Saccopteryx > Saccopteryx bilineata. Next base: position 91,102,085 of record NC_089492.1, read on the forward strand.
GGTAGACTGCCTCACATTTCAGGAGACCGTGTTGCAAATGGGCTTCTAAAGTAAGAGCTGTTGTGCAAACAAGTATTTAGTGAGGGGTATGCCTATTAGTGCAGGGATAATTGTGAAATCAGAAACTGGAGAGACTGCAGGATCCCCATGATCTAATCCTGAGTGGGGTTTTGGGTGGCACACTCAACAGGGAGATAACTTTGCCAAGGAAGCCACTGTCTGGGAAATGCAGAATAAAATAAAAAATAGCTTTGTCACTTAGCTTTGGGAGGTGCTGTCCCTTTCAGAAAGAGGAATTTTAAATCTCTTTCAGGAGTGCAGCTCCAGCTTCCCCTTGCAGTATCAACAGCAGCTGCAAGATCTGAGTCCTCCTCAGGCAGCGCCCACATTATCTGTGTGTGGCGGACCCACGGCATGATTCCCATGAACTTTAGAGAAGAATGTGGTGTCAGCAAGACATCATAAGGGCCGGTCCATTGCTTGGCTAATTGCTCTTCAGGACCTTGAGCCTTCCAGGTCTTTAGTAAGACTCAGTCTTACTGAGTATGGGTGGAATGGGCGTAAGGGTTCATCAGATGAGTAGATAGACCTGCAATGAGCAAACTTGTGCAAAGTAGTGTTTGCCCTAAATGTTGTACATATTTCTGAATCTAAAGGGTGTGTTACTAAAACAGAAACTTGGAAGGGTCTTTCATAAACTATTTCAATAGAGCTTAATTTAAGCCTGCTTCAGGATGGATGCTACCTTAATCCTGAGCAAGGCAACAGGGAGTGGCTGGTCCCGTTGCAAATGTGTTTCCTGCAATATTTACACAAGGATCTTCTTTATTGTATGGTTCACTTTTTCAGACTTCCTCATAGATTGAGGTCTCCAAGATGCATATAGTTTCCATTGAATCTATAGTCCTAGTCCCATCTTGTGCCAGTTAAGGCCCCAGGAAGTGGCAGCCCTCAGGCAGCCTGTCTTGCTGCTTTATCTACAGTTTGGTTCCTCTGGCTTGTTTGGGAGCCATCCTTCTGGTGTCCTAGGCACTGGATATGTCAATCTGGTTCAATAGATTCACTGCCTCTAGCAGTTTTCAGATCCTTTTGCATGTTTGATATCCTTAATACCCAAAGTGAGAGCCCTCTTTCCATATTGCCCCATGGGCATGGACTACCATGGATTTAGAGTTGGTGTAGATGTTAACATTCTTGCCAGGATAATTCTAAGGCTCTGGGTGAGGGCTGTCCCTTTTGTGCTGAGGTTCTTGCGGTGAGGGCCGGGGTTTCTATGACCTTGTCTATAGTCACTACTGAGTACCCGATTCACCACTGACCATTCTCCATGAAGCCGTTCCCATCTGTATATAATTCCCAGGTAGGTTCTGTCAGATCCAGCTTGCTGTAATAAATTTTGTCAGTGATTTCTAAGCAATCGTATTGGACATCTGAGCTTCCCCCTGAGTCCAGGAGTAGGGTGGCCAGATTTAAGGTAGTGGTGATTTGTGAGGTAACATTTGGGTTATCTAAGAAAATGGCCTGGTATTTTTACATGTTGAGGGGTGCTGTTTCTTCTCTGGGATCCATGCCCCTTCTCTTAGGTAATTTATGGGATGTAAGTTAACTTTCCTGCCTAAGGTTCCCTCAGCCCAAACGGCTTGATTGACCTGCTCATAGATCTCAGATGGGAAGAGTCTACCTCCACGTCCTTCCGGGGAAATCGGGAACACCTGGAGCTGGAGAGCATGGTCCAGCGGGACACTTAAACATAATAGCTGATTCTCAGGGGAAAAGTTATTTGTACATGCAGTTTACAAAGTAACTCTCCACCCAGCAGTGGAATGGGGCTGTCTGGCCTGAAGAGAAAACTATGCATAAGTTTTTTTGATCCCAAAGCTGTCATTCTAGAGGTTGAGGGAATGCCTCAACCTGTTTTTGTAATTGTCTGGTCACTTCCAGAAATCGACACTGCAGCTGAACTTTTCGAAGGTTTCTATTCTTTTTGAGTTCGGGCAATCCTTTTTTCCAGTGGTCCTCCTCCTTGCTATAGACACATGGATTGGAACCTAGTAGGTCTTTGCCTCAAAGGGAATTGTCCTGCTCCAGGCAGGGATGCTCCCTGGCCAAATTGGGTGCCCTGACGGGTCTTCAATGGGGAGACCAGTCCTTCATCATACAGTAGAGGAGCTGTGACCCATCTGGTACCTATTTCAGGGGTATCTAGCAGCTGGGGTGGTGACCGGGAAAATCTTCCTGCTGCTAATCCTGGGTCTCCAGGGCTCAGGGCCTTAAAGAAATCTATCTCATTTTCCTTTTCTTCCTGTGTCTTACTGTCAGGGAGGGGTTTTGAAGCCAATTCCCTTCTCTGCATCATTTATTCCCTTTTTTTGCAGAATCCTTATTGTGTATAGACCTAAATGCCTGGACACAGGGATTTTGTCCTGTTTCCCTGATCACTGGCAGAACAATACCAACTGTATGATGGTGTAATAATTTAGGGAACCATTGAGGGGCCATCTTTCCCCATGGTCTACAGTGAACATAGACCAAGCTCTGTTACAGTAGAAAACCAATTCTAGTCATTAGATTATAGCTGTACAGCAACCAATCTGCTAAAATTTGGCTCAGTGGGCTCCCTTAAGGAATAAAAACAGAGTAACTCCTGAGGGCATGAAAGTACCAACCCAAATCCATAACCAAAGAAAGGCCCCAGAGAGAGTGGGAACACATAAACAAAACTTGGATTTGTAATTGCATTATTCCAAATGAATATTCACAGACAAGTCCTACTAGGGTCTTATCACTTGTCAGCCAATATTGCAAGTGGTCCTAGCCAGACCCCAATGACACATAGCCCACGTGGCAAGGATAGCCTACTAAGTGGTCCGCAAATGGTCCTAAGCAGACCCACGTGGCACAACGCCCAAGCGGCAGTGTTAGATGGCCTGCTAATCAGAACATTGCTGGCAGCTGTCCATAATCTCTCAGCTGCAGCCACTTCCGGAAGTTAGCAGTGTCCCAGCCATTATTTTCACATGGCCAGCTCATCAAAACTTTGCCAGTGGCACAAAGGCCAAGCATCAGGGACAGAGGACCCCCTGTGTACACACTGGTTCAGGTTACTCTGTCTTAGGGTCTGTCTACTCCCTAAAACCTCTCCCTTTACACCAGCTGAGAGTTTCAGGCAGGTGATGCCTTGAGAACAAGTGCAGGGAAATTCCCCGAGAGAAACTCTCAGCAGCTGCCGAGAAGTTCCCACAGTCCTGGTCTGGGGTCAGCCTGCCACGGGCTGCTGGGACCCAAGCCGGGCCTTCCGGGACTTTCTGAGGTTCACCCTCTCCTAGCTGGCTGGCCCAGAACTAACCGGACAGGTGGGCTGGCATGCCAGCCTCAACGCAAAAAACCACACTCACGAAACAAGTGCCGGTCAAAAGGAAAGAGGTTTATTCAAGTGCCGCAATGTGGAAGAATGGTGGACTCCATCTCAAAGACCGTCATCCTTCCTGCTCAAGCCCATGGTTCTTATAGGGATGGGGGGTAGGGTGGGCTTTTTTCTTTTATTTTTTCTCTTTTAATTTTTAATTTATTGTGTTGACATGGTTTCAAGTATCCCACTCAATATAACACATGCTATCCCCTGCATCGCACCCCCCTATGACCTTTGCAAAGTCTCTTTCCATTCCCACTTCACCGCCCTGCCCCCCTGGCCTTACCTCCACCCCCCTTTCCCTGTTGTCTCTATGTGTTATGTATATATAACTTTGCTAATCTCTTCACCTATTTTGATTCCATCCCCTATTCCACCTTCCCTCTGATAGCTATCCATCTGGTCCCTGTGATTCTGCCTCTGTTTCTATTTTGTTCCTCAGTTTATCGTGTTCATTAGATTCCACATATAAGTGAGATCATATGGTATTTATCTTTCTCTGCCTGGTTTATTTCACTTAGCATAATAATCTCCAGGTCTATCCATGCCGTCACAAAAGGTAAGATTTCCTTCTTTTTCACAGCTGCATAGTATTCCATTGTGTAACTGTACCAAGCCTATTTATCCACTCATCCACTGCCGGACACCTAGACTATTTCTAGACTTTGGCTATTATAAATAATGCTGCAATGAACATGGGGGTGCATATCTTCTTTTGAATTAGTGTTTTGGGATTCTTAGGATATATTCCTAGAAGTGAGATAGCTGGGTCATAAGGCAGTTTCATTTTTAATTTTCTGAGAAAATGCCATACTGTTTTCCACAGTGGCTGCAAGAGTCTGTGTTCCTGCCAGCAGTGCAGGAGGGTTCCCTTTTCTCCACACTCTCGCCAGCACTTGTTGTTTATTGATTTGTTAATGAGCACCATACTGACAGGTATGAGATGGTATCTCATGTGGTTTTAATTTGCATTTCTCTAATGATTAGTGACGTTGAACATTTTTTTCATATACCTATTGTCCATCTGTATGTCCTCTTTGGAGAAATGTCTATTCAGGTCCTTTTTAATTGGTTGCTTACTTTCCTGGTGTTGAGTTTTATAAGTTCTTTATAAATTTTGGTTATTAACCCCTTATCAGACGTATTGGCAAATATATTCTCCCATTGTGTGGGTTCTCTTTTTATTTTGTTAATGATGTCCTTTGCTCTGCAAAAGCTTTTTAGTTTGATATAGTCCCATTTGTTTATTTTGTCCTTTATTTCTCTTACCTGTGGAGATATATCAGCAAAAATATTGCTACAAGAGGTATCAGAGAGTTTATTGCCTATGTTTTCTTCCAAGATTTTTTGGTTTCATGACTTACATTTAAGTCTTTTATCCATTTTGAGTTTGTTTTTGTGAATGGTGTAAGTTAGTAATCTAGTTTCATTCTTTTGCATGTACCTGTTCAATTTTCCCAACATCATTTATTAAAGAGACTGTATTCCATTATATACTCTTGCCTCCTTTGTCAAATATTAATCAACCTTAATAAAAGTGTGGGTTTATTTCTGGGTTTTTAATTCTGTTCCATTGATCTATATGCCTGTTCTTATGCCAGTACCACGCTGTTTTGGTTACCAAGGCCTTGTAATATAACTTGATATTAGGAAGTGTGATACCTCCCATTTTATTCTTCATTTTCAAGATTGCTAAGGCTACTCAGGTTCTTTTTTGGTTCCTATAAATTTTCGGAATATTTGTTTTAGATCTGTGAAGTATGCCTTTAGTATTTTAAAAGGAATTGCATTGAATTTATAGATTGCTTGGGGTAGTATGGATTTTTTAATGATGCTAATTCTTCCTATCAGCTCTGGCCAGTGGCTCACTGAATAGAACATTGGCCTGATGTATGGACATCCTGGGTTCGAATCCTGATCAGGGCACACATGAAAAGTGACCATCTGCTTCTCTTCCCCTCCTTCTTCCACTCCTCTCCCTCTTCCCTTCCCCAGCCAGTGGCTCGGTTGATCTGAGCATTGGCTACAGACAGGGGTTGCCGGGTAGATCCTGGTTGGGGTGCATGTGGGAGTCTGTCTCTCTATCTCCCCTCCTATCACTTAAAAAACAAACAAACAAATAAACAAAAAAGAAACTGAAAAAACTCTAGCATTTTTTTTCATTACATGAGCACTAGTGCTGTTTTATTTTAGGTGCCTGGCAAAGTGACAGGAGAGCAATAGAGGTCAAAGCCAAAGCCAGTGCAGGTAGTCTGGCTTAGATTTTCCCACTAACCTTTACCAAGGCTTGGCTTCTTCTGGGAGATACTGTGAATTGTTTTATTTGTGCCAAAATTATCATAATTTTTCAAGATAACTCTCATGTTATTGTTTACTAAGGATTAGGTTAAATAAAAATGACCTACTAATGAACACAGTTCGTCTGTAATGAAGTAAAAGGAAAAGTTTCATTTCTATTTCACGGTCTCCTAGTTCCTTCAAAGAGCTCTTAACTTTTACCTTTTATTTCTCTGCTGCAGAGCACCTTCCTGTCAGCACTGTTTCAGTGCTCCCGTCCTTTACCTACGCCCTCTTGACGAGCCAGTCCAGCTGGCTGGTTTATCTTCATCACTAGGATGCAAGTCAAGTCCAAGGGACACAGTTCCCACAATTCCGTTAGTACTTAGACTTTCCACACTCTGTGAACGAAGAGAGGCTACTGTTAAAAACACCTACAAGGCACATAGGTTCAGATACATACAATACATTTAGCTCATTTGAGCATCAATGTACAGATGTTTTGCATTTTCTTTGAGGCCTTTAACTTGGGTTTTCTCTATATTGTATATGTACATTGAAATTCTTTGTAGGTGACTGCAATTTAAAAAATGTATTCCTCCAGTTACAGAACCAAAATAGTTGAAGAAAGTCATGTACTACCTCTCCTCACAAGGCCTTTGACCTTTCCCCCAATACCTTTTGAGAGAGTCTGTCCTTCATTTTAGATTAAAAGTACAGAGCCTTTCTGTTCCCATAGATGTTTTAAAGCTTCATTTCAACAAATGGGCTTACAGGAAACCTGTGAAGTTGTTCTTTTTGATGAGTAAAATATTTCTCCCCCAAAAAGAGAAGGAATGTTTCCAGAGAACAATGAAAGCCTGGTCAATGTTGGAGTTTCTTAGAAGTGTTCCTTCTTCTCGCACGAGAACAAGGTTTTCTCCCAGAAACACGTTACCCCATTGCTAGCCAATGTTAACGCATGTACCTGGTGGCCACTTCTGTGCAGCTGTTCTGTCCTGACCGCCACGGACTTCCTTCTTCCTTTCTGCTCCTACGAGGCAGTCATTGACTCCTCTCTCTCTCTTTCTCTGAGAAACCTTTTCCTCCCCATCTGGGCCTGGGAGGTAGATATTCTTGCTTTTCCCTCACCAGTCCTGGCTGAGCTCATTGTTCAACCTATTGTTTTCAATATGCAGAACTTGGCATGAAGGCTACAAATAGACAAGAAATGGCTGGGTCAGAAAACAATAATCAAATCACTAAACAAGAATAAGGAGGGGGACATTTTTGTCTTCCTCTAGAGACTTTTAATTGATTTCTTCATGTTTTTTTGGTTTAGTCTTACTTCGGGCAACTTGCCGTTTTCAAATATACTTCTTAGTCAAGCTGGCTTTGAATCTGTCCATTTGTATCCTGGCTACTCCAAAGTGAGAGCTCCTTGGTCCCACCCCGAAATTCCCCCCCTTGCTCTTTGTACTGCCTTTGCCTTGCTTCTGGCTGCTTCCGGAGCTACAGGGAAGTTTGTGTGCCTCCTTAAGCTCGTGTGTGAAAACTCTTCTCACCTGCTCAGTCGGAGTCACCAGCATGAAAAGCATTTAACACTTCTCCTTTCCCTTACATTCGAAAATAAATTATCGTCTCAACTCCTTTTGAAAAGGTGGAATATACACAAACAAGTAAACAGAAACAATTCTATAGACCGGTGCTTCTCATAATTTAGTGTGCATAAGAATTGAACCAGGAGTTAGAATACAGATTTCTGGGCCCCTCGCCAGGGATTCTGATCCAAGTGCCGCTGATGCTACAGGTCAGTGAACAGTGCTTAGACTAACTCCTCCTTTCAAGAAATTTTCTAGCTATCCCTGTATAGCTCCTTAAAATATTGCCCCAAAGTAAAGAGCAGCTTTTTGACAGCATTACGGGTAGGATGATCAGTAGATATATAATAAATAGATATCTAATAGAATTGTGTAAAGTAATACCATTTCTAAAGAGTCTGTTTGGCACATTGATGTTTTAAACACATACAGTATAAAAATTAAAAGAGTACGAAGTATGTATATCATGAACTAAACTGTCCCCCATCCCAGATCTACATTCTCCATTCACAAAACCATGTTGGAGTCCTTGTTAGAGTAGATGCACTTAATGTTTTGAAAGAATTTGAGAATTGCCCTCCAAATTGCCCATGCCAGCCTACACTTCCATATCCTACTATATGGACACTTACTCCTCCACACGTATCAGGCAATATCCAAAATGTTGATCTGCCAATATGATATGTGAAAAGTGACATCTAATTTTTTATTTTAGTTTGTGTCGTAATTATGAGAAGTTAAACATCTTTGAGTAGCAAGACTGTGGTCAGTCTATTAGTTGAGTGCAGATGAATGAACGGTTTATAAACTCAAGTTTGTAACTGCTTTTAAGCAAAAGTGTACTTTTCTTGTTCACCTAATGAATTCCTCCTTTTGTTGAACCTTGCCTCAAGAAGTACATCACCTCTTTTTGAATTTAAAGATACAAATGTACTATCATCCATTTTTTTGCCCCCTCCCAAATTTCCCTGAGGAAATTCAATTTACAGTATATGGCATTCCTTTGGGAAATGAAGGATTGGATACAGTTTTGTTCAGGGTATTTTACATAGAAAACAATACATCTCCAAGCCTAAGCTTTGCTTATGGTAAATGTTAATTTATAGAGAAACTGAGACTCTAAGAAATTAAAGAAAATGTTGAGTATGGCGCACTAGCAAAACTGGATTTTCCTTAGCTTGTTTGTTGGTATTTACTTGAAAGAAACACACATACACCTAAGACTGCTTTTTGAAATCAGATGCATTTCCTGCCTTCTTCTTTCCTCAGTACTCTTAGGACCAGCCTATTTATAGCCCAGGAAAGGAAAAAGCTCCACTGGAGGCAGGAAAACGAAGTTCAGAAAGAATAGCAGGAAGTGTGCCTGCCATTTAGCCAAACAACCTTTTAATTCATTGAGCTCAAAGCTTAGCGGCTTCACTGTCGTTGTTAGGCGTAAACAGCTTGCAAATTTGATTTTGTTTTCCTCTCCCTATTTTTGAACTGGATTTGGGCAATGGAGGCAATGACAGCATTTTAGAAGAGAGATCAGGGATCTCTAGGCATTTAGACACGTGGAAGAGAAACTCGTTAGAGGTTGGTGAAGTGGAAAGAAAGACGATTCAGTAGAGAGATGAACTTGAAATGATTCCAGGCCTGGGAGGTAAGGTAAGTGAAAATTTTAAGACCGTCTATTATTGTGCCTGTCTGCATGTTATGAACTAGGATATTAGCTACAGATAGTATATATGATTTGAGAGCAGATCCTTATATAACTTTCCACTGAGCTTTGCTTACATCTCTGAAGCAATGTAGAAATCAGCCTCAATTATGAAATCTTCAGTTTTTAACAATAACAAATATTTTTTAAAAGTAGTTGTTTCCTTAAGATAAATTTATCTCCACTAAGTGTTCCTTTGTTTCGTTATTACCAGGGTATTAAATAGTATAAATAAGTTCATTGAAGATTATTTATAAAAAATAAATTCTGGATATTTGCCTCTTTTTCTACCTTTTCGAAATGCTGATTTAGAAACCATGTACCATTTCTTTGATCAGTACTGCTTTAGAATATATTTACTGGGCCATCAAGTACAAATGGTCAATCTTAGAAAATTTATTTAACCAAAATTTCAATTTTGTGTAAAATGAAGTGAAGATAATTTTTTTAAAATACAAAGCTTCTTCTCTGGGACATTCATTTACAAAGGAGAACCTTCTAGAAGCGCAAACATATCAGTGAATAGCTCCAGTGATAGAAACTGTTCACAATAATTATATATTTACACTTAAGTTCGTTTCTCAAAACATTTATTCAACGTATATTTTCTGAGGGGCCTGAAAAATGTGGCTGGTTTTGGAAGTGGAAAGGTAGAAAAGGAACTGATGAAATCCAAGAGCAGTTGATGCTGCCTAGAAGAACTTGAAAAGCTCCTAGGGACATTCCGAATTCTTTTAACATTCCTCAACATCAAAGAAGTGCGTTTGTTTAAATGATGCACCGTATTTGCATCCACTGTGCCTTGCAGTTAACTTGATTAATGTGACCGCAATGTGGAACAAAGGACTAGGGTTCTGGTGGTTTATTGAAAAGGAAGAACAGAAGGAAATATGTTGCCATTATTTTGGCTTTTCCATGTTTGAGATCGGTATGTTTAGAATCTGTCATAAGAAGATAGCAAAACTGGAGGCCAGAAAAGCTGAGCCAGCCAGATTGCACTGGCACGGGAGGCCCAGGCTTGGTCTGTCTGAGTGTGGATTTCACTGGCTGTTCTCTTTGCTGGGAGAACCTAAGGGTTATTTTTTCTGATTAGAAAGTGATAATTCATTCCACGGAAACTGTGGCAAAGTGTAATGTTCTTGAATGGAAAGAGCAATATTTTTTTAGTTAAATTTAGGATGTTGAACATAGAAGGAAATAATAAAAGTATCGATTTGAAGAATTAAATAGGAAAAAGTCTTAGCACTTATCTCCAGGACATTTGAGGGTTCCAAAGTTGATTCTGAATCCATTTTATTATTTCCACAAAGTGAAATCTAAGGTAGCCTAATTAATTGCCACTCCACCTGGGTCTAGAGAGAGAGATGTTGTCTACAGTGATCCTGTTAACGTTAAACTCCTTCCCCTTACAGTTTCAAAACAACTTTCTCATTTGACACATTTGTACGTTTATATGATGAGAATAAAAATATTTTAAACACCATTGAAGAGGTAAATAACAGATACAATCATGCTATATATTTTATTCTAAGAATATATTTTTGTACTCTGAGATATTTTATTGTTGGTTTTTGGTTTCTGAGTGCCCAGAGATGCTTATAAATGTATCCGTGAAATACCAGTTATGTAAAATAGATTTCTTGTGAATTGCTTAACAGTTTTACAGATTTCTTGATGTATTCTCAAACTCCTGAGAATATGTTATGTTATTAGAGTTTGCTAGTTTCAGGAAAAACTGCCAATTATTTTAGCTTCTCTATCAATTAAATAGAAATTTCTTTCTTGTTTTCCAGCGACACTGCTATAATTGCTCTGTGATTACAGGTTACCCCTGGCCCTCACATTTAAATATAAGCAAAATCAGATTACTGAGAAAATGGTGTTAAGTGGTGAGAAATTTGGATGTCAGCAAAATGAATGCACAGTTTGTAAGATGTGTTGGAGGAAGGTGTAGGGAGAAGCAAGCCTGGGCTGGGCAGCCATGCGTACCTGGCCTGATGCTGTATGGGGAGAGGGAGTCACATAGGGATTTTTGAGCCTATAAGCACCTTAAATTCAGGCTAGTGGCCTCTGGAGGTGTTTTTCCTATGCTTTCACCCCCTCACATCCTATATTATTATATTAGGTCAGCAGCAGCACCATACCACCACACCATGTTTATTAAATTCTCCTACTTGGCTCAGTTGGTTAGAGCATTGTCCTAACATGCCGAGGTTGTGGGTTCGATCCCAGGTCAGGGCACATACAGGAATTAACCAATGACGGCATGAATGAGTGGAACAACAAATTGATGTCTCTCTATCTATCTCCCTTCCTCTCTCTCTAAAGATCAATAAATAAACAAAAAATTTAAATTCTACTTATAATACAATCCCTAAACAACATTTACTTGGAGAAAGGGAATTACAGAGGGTACAAGTCATCCTATATATGGAACCAAATGAATGAAGTGGAGAATGAGTACTAGATAAGAAAGGCCTGATCCAGGCAGGCTCCATGGAGAGATGAGGTTCATCTGGGCCTGGAAGGGCAGAGGAGGTGTGATGAGTACAGCACAGGATAAGAGCATCCAAGACAAGAATGGAGCTGTGCACATGGGCAGAGACAGGAGTATTTGGGTTGCCAGATCAAATACATGATTCCCACTTAGATGTGAATTTTAGATAAAGGACATACACTTTTTTTTTTTAAGTGAAAGTATGCCCTATTGCACAGGTGTGTATGAGGCCCATTGCATGGGGCATACTTATACAAAATATTATTTGTTGTTTATCTGATTCACATGTAACTGAGTGTCCTATTTTTATTTACTGACTCGGGCAACTATTCCAGGGAACTGTGCGCCAACCAGCCTGAGGGGAGCAGAGGCAGTGGGCATATGGAGTGAGAGAGAAGCATCTGGAGGAAGTTGGGGTCAGACTGCGATGGGACTGCAATGCCAGACAAAGGGGTTTAGGATCTAATTTAAAGCAGTTGAGAGCCACTGAGGGGTTTTGAAAAGGGAAATGACATCAGTAAGATCTGTCCATTTGAGGCAGGACCTGGGTGCAAAGAGACCCAGGTCTCTGAGGCCGAGTCCTGGGTACTAGTGACAAACAAAAGGAGCCGATTCAGAGAGCAGATGGACTTGTTTTGTAAGCTAATTGAATATGGTTATAGAAGGAGAGGAAGTGTTAGAGAGGCTGATATGTTTTATGCCCATTTGAAGGAATATGCAATCAATGAGATAGTAGCTGGTCAGGGAATTAGTAAAGGAGACAAGGATTTTGATTTCAGACATATTAAATTGGACACAATGATGGGATAATTAGGTACAAATAATAAGCAGACAGTTGGAAATGGGGAACAGTTTAGGAGGAGGGTGAGAACCAGAAATAATACCAATGGCCAGCATTGATTATTGAGCACTTACTGTATGTCAAGACTTTCGTATCCATTCTGTTATGTAACACTCACAACCACTTATGAGCAGGTGCCATTGCTAGTCACATTTTATGGATGATAAAACAGAGGCTCAGAGAGGTTGAGAACTTGTTCATGATTGTCAAGCTAGGGAGAGAGATAGAAAATGGAACCCAGGTGTGTATGAGGACAAAGTTCATGTTTCTGCTAATTCCCAGAGAGAATGTCGAGTATCTGCACTAGATTCACTTTCTATATCAGCAAATATGTAAGGGCACCAATTGCTTGTGCTATAACCGAAGTTTTAAACAAGATGACTGGTCTTTAGTTCCTACTTGTGGCAGCCTTAAGAATTCTGCACCTTTTGGTTAATCTCTGAGGAAAAGGGAATAGTTTGTATGCAGAGATCTTTTTTATTTATTACCTATATTATTTTCCCTTCAGTGCCTCTTTTTCAATTTCTCCTCATTTATTTGGTGAAATTATGCTGAAGAGAAAACGGGACCAGATGATAAACTCCTCTCTCTCAGTCCCTGTCTGCCCTCTAGTGGCAGTATGAGGTAATAATGCTCAGCTCAGGCCAGGGACAGCACAGCCAAGCTGTTAGAAGCAAGCTCCTTAGTAACAAACTATAGAAATGATCCTTGAAAGTATAGTCTTGCAAGCTCCTTAAGAAACCAAGAGTTTGCAGAATCACTGGAAAATCACCTGTAGACTCCTAACTTAGAGACTAATTTGTGCTAGGAGATTCTAGTAAAGAACTTTATGGAATTTACATACACCCTTTCTGCTGGCTAACCCAAAGTTTAAGACCAGCTTAGATTTATCTTAAACATAGTCATTAAAAGTATTTTACTTGTCGAGATCCAAGATGGAGGTGGCCTAGGTGGAAGGTGCACTCACCTCCTCCCAAGATCAAACTGCAATTACAACTAAAATATAGAATAATCAGCCTGAATAACCAACTGAAGACTAGCTTAACTCTTATAAGCAAGGATTTACAGAGGAAGCCACATCGACACTGGTGGGGAGGGTGGAGAGGTCATCTCAGCTGCAATGATTCTGCCCCTCCAGGAGCATGGGATCTCAACCCTAGGCCAAGTTTCGCAGCCCAGAGCACCAGAGCCAGGAAGAAGAGCCCATGTAACATCTGAATATGAAAACCAGCAGGGATTCTGACCTCCAGGGAGAGACAAAGATCTGCTAGAGACCCAGGTGCCCTTTTAAAGGGCTAGCACAGGCCCTGGCCGGTTGGCTCAGTGGTAGAGTGTCGGCCTGGCGTGTGGGGGACCCGGGTTCGATTCCCGGCCAGGGCACATAGGAGAAGCGCCCATTTGCTTCTCCACCCCCCCTCCTTCCTCTCTGTCTCTCTCTTCCCCTCCTGCAGCCAAGGCTCTATTGGAGCAAAGATGGCCCGGGCGCTGGGGATGGCTCCTTGGCCGCTGCCCCAGGCACTAGAGTGGCTCTGGTCGCAGCAGAGCGACGCCCTGGAGGGGCAGAGCATTGCCCCCTGTTGGGCAGAGCATTGCCCCTGGTGAGCGTGCCGGGTGGATCCTGGTCGGGCGCATGCGGGAGTCTGTCTGACTGTCTCTCCCCGTTTCCAGCTTCAGAAAAATACAAAAAAAATAATAAAAAAAATAAAAAATAAAAAACAAAGGGCTAGCACACAAAATCTCCTTCGTAGCCATTCACTCAGGGCTCTGGCGGAGGGAGGGCAGAGCAGATTAGGGCTGTGTGAGGAGAGATTGGGGTTTGTGGTTCTAGGGAGAGAGCTGAAGGGACAACTGCCTGTGCTGAGTCCCTCCCCACCCCACAGCTGCCATCTATTGGGTGGAGCACGCCCTTCCTATAGCATTAGTCTAGGAGAATACAATAGCCCCACTCTCCATTCCTGTCATCCGGCCCTGCAGAGCAGTCAGCTGCCTGGGCCCAGGGTGTAGAAGTCTGGGCAGAGACTGAATTGTGTGGCTCTGGGACAGGGGCCATTGCCTCCACCTTCCTGTGAGCCTGGCTGGCACCACCCCATCATGGGATATCAGCTAGCCTAAGCCTCCTTACTTCCAGCAGCCCTGTCCTGCTGAGTCAGACTCTATAGGAGGTCCGGGGAGAATCTAAGACAGACTGAATGTGTGGCTCTAGACAGGGACCATTTTCCCCTTGCAGAGTTCTCCCTTCACACAGCCAAATTTTGGTCTCTTTAGGCCTGATGAACTCTACTGGCTTCACCCTGACAACTCCCTGAGATCCCACCTCACCACAAAGGTTTGCATGTACCTGGTGGGTGGCATCAAGCTTTGGTGTACCCTGGGACTTTTGCTGAGTGGCCCCAGAACCAGCACTGGCATTAAGTTTAAACCCGTATCAATCTGGTAAACACCATTCTCCTGTACTCTGCGATTCACTGAGAATCTACCTTATGCCACTTGATTACCACTGGAGCTCTTTCAGGAACTGAGCCTAATAGGCAGCCAATATGCAGAGGCAGATTTTGGGGTTCCATGGACCTTTTTCTGACCTTCCCTAGGCTTGCTGCTGGTGGAAACCAGCCTTGGTGTGCATTTGGCCTTTCCCACACACATCCGGGCCCAGCACAGGCAGCCACAAACTGTGGATTGCTTTGTAGCTCCAAACAGGTTGCCCAGGGCCAGTCATAAGCAGTGTCTGACATTGACTTACACTGGAGTCCTTCCTGAGAGACCCAGAACCAACACAACCAGTGACAGGCTTCAGTCCACATTAGAGCAGGACCCAACTACCTCCATAAATGGCATAGCCAAAGGAAGATGGCCCCTGCTGGGGAAATTTTTGCTTTGTGTGGTCAGCAACCACAGAGCAGCTGTACACAATGGTTGGGGCTAATTCTCACAGCCAGGCAGCTAAGAGTTGATCCCTGATTACAGAGAGGCCAACAGCAATCAAGACTTAACCACAACACGAGGCTTCACATAACCTTCACAAGGAACATTCCTGGAACACCTTGCTCAGGTGATACGGGAAACTGTGCTGCAGAGCTCCACAGGACAGCTACTACATGAGACCACCCTACCAAGACTAAGAGACATAGCAGACCTGCTAATACACAGACACAATTACAGATAGGCAGCCAACATGGGGAGACAAAGAAACATGCCCCAATGAGAGAAAAGGAGAAATCTCCAGAAAAGGAACTAAATGAAACGGAGACAAGCAACCTACCAGGTACTGAATTCAAAACTATGGTTATTAGAATACTAATGGAAGTTAGGTAAAAAATGAATGAACTCAGTGAGAACTTAAACAAAGTGATAGTAAGCATAAAAGAGGACATACAAACCATAAAGAACCAGTCAGAAATGAATACAGTATCTGAAAAGAAGAATACACAAGAATCAACAGTATGTTACATGAAGCAGAGGATCAGATCAGTGATTTGAAAGACAAGGTAGCAGAAAACACCTAGAGAAGCAAAAAGAAAAAATAATTTTAAAAAATGAGGATAATGTAATGGATCTCTTGGACAACATCAGGCGTTACAACATCTGCATTATGGGGGTACCAAAAAGAGAAGAGAGCAAGGGATTGAAAACCTATTTGAAGAAATAATGACTGAAAAATTTTCTAACCTGGCAAAGGAAAAAGACACACAAGCCTGAGAAGCACAGAGAGTCCCAAACAAGATGAACCCAAAGAGGCCCACACCAGGATACATCATAATTAAAATGGCAAATGTCAGAGACAAAGAGAAACTCTTAAAAGCAGCAAGAGAAAGACTTACAAGGGAGCTGTCAGCTTATTTTTCAAGAGAAGCATTGCAGGCCAGAAGAGAGTGGCATGAAATATTCAAAGAGATGAAAAGCAAGGACCTACAACCATGACTGCTCTACTCAGCAAGGCTATCACTTAAAATTACAGGAGAATAAAGAGCTTTCCAGATAAGAAATAACTAAAGGAATTCATTACCACCAAACCTGTATTACAAGAAATGAATGTTAAAGAATCTTCTTCAAGAAGAAGAAAGAGAAAGAGACATAGTTATAAAGAATAAAACGGCAATAAATACATACCTATTAATAATCACTTTAAATATAAATGGCTAAATGCTCCAATCAAAAGACATAGGGCAGCTGAATGGATAGGAAAAGAAGACACCTATACAGTATATGCTATCCATAAGAGGTCCGCCTCAGAATGAAAGGCACTGAAAGTAAAGGGATAGAAGATGGAAAAAAGATATTCTATGCAAATGAAAAAAAAGGTAGAATACCAATACTAATATTAAACAAAATAGACTTTAAAACAAAGGCTCTAATAAAAGACAAAGAAGAACATTACATTATGATAAAGAGTGCAATCCAACAAAAGGATATAACTTGGTAAACATTTATTCACCCAACCTAAGAGCACCTATAGATATAAAGAAAATCTTGGTGGACATAAAGGGATCAACAAACTACAGTCATAGTAGGGGACTCTACTACCCCGGTGACATTAGTGGACAGATCTTCCAAAGAGAAAATCAGCAAAGAAACAGCAACCTTAAATGACACACTAGACCAGATGGATTTAATTGATATTTTTAGAACATTTCACCTCAAAGCAGTAGAATATTATTCTATTTAAGTGCACATGGAACATTGTCTAGGAAAAGTATTTCACTTCTTTATCTTGTTATGAAGGGACATATATCAAGTTTGGTTATTAAACTTTAAAAAAAATTTAAGTTGAGGCAGGGAGGCAGAGAGACAGACTCCCACATGTGCCCTGACCGGGATCCACCTGACAAGCCCCCTATTGGGGCGATGCTCTGGGACCATGGCTCTGTTGCTCAGCAACTGAGTTATTTTAGCTCCTGAGGCGAAGCCATGGAGCCATCCTCAGTGCCTGGGGCCAGCTTTGCTTGAACCATTAGAGCCATGGCTGCAGGAGGGGGAGAGGGAGAGAGAGAAAGAAGCAGGAGGGGTGGGGAAGCAGATGGTATCTTCTCCTGTGTGCCCTTACCAGGAATCAAACCCGAGACTTCCACATGACAGGCCGACACTCTACCACTGCGCCAACTGGCGAGGGCAGTTATAAGACTTTTAATGTACATGTGTCTTATTGTTAAGAAAATATCCTAGACCTTTTTTCTAAATATCTGAAAATACACTTTATATGTCTTAGTAAAAAGTGAATATCATATAGGACTGTATCTTAGGGAAATATTCATAGATTGAGAAAAAAATGTATGTAAAGAATGTTTATTTGTAACAAAGTTTGGATGAATTACAAAATTGGGAAATTGTTAAATAGTATTTCATAATATGGAGTTTATATAGCCATTAAATTATGTTAAAACAGTTAATGGCATTGGAAACTATTCATAATTAATGTTAGGTGAAAAAGAAAAGGCAAAATATTATATACATGGTATGACGTCTTTTTTGTTTTGTTTTTTTAGTGAGAGAGAGAGAGAGATAGGGACAGACAGACAGGAAGGGAGAGAAATGAGAAGCATCACTTCTTTGTTGCTGCATCTTCGCTGTTCCTTGACTGCTTTCTCATGTACTAACCAGGCCCGACCATGCTTAGCTTCGGAGATCAGACGAGATCGGGAGTGTTCAGGGTCATATGACTTCAGACTTATTTTCTTAAAAATTTTATATGTACATAGGAAAAAGAGCTAAGAATTAAAAATTCATATACCAAAATGTTAACACTAGAAATCTCTGGTCAATGGGGTAATGATGATTTTTATTTTCTACTTTGTCTCCAATCCAGGCTAAGCATGTACAACTTCTATTATCAGGAACAAAAACCAGTTTGTTTTTAAAAAGTGGAGAGCAAAGTCCCAGTGCTCTAATTTCTTGCTGTCATCGCTGACAATCATATTTGTGCTAATTCAACTCCAATTTACAGTCTCTTTGCTGGATAAAGAGCTGTATCCTGTTTGTGACAGCGTAATTCATTGTAATGGAAAAGATTATGATGCACTAGCCTGGTCTGTGACTTCACTGGATTCATCAGCAACAGGAAACAAAGACACACACTCTATTTTTTTTTTCATAATTGTTTTAGCAATAATTGACAATTGGAGGAAATGAATGGCAGAAAACAATTATGGGTAGACAAGATGGTCAGCAAATCAGACTGGGAAACGCAATGGAGCCAGTCTCATGCTACAGTTTGAGAACATTACAAATATATTATTGTTTTGTTCTCAGCCTACTCCTGAAATCACCATTGTTTTTACCAGAAGTTACACAATTCTTTGCTGGCAGCAATGACCCCCAATATGTTTTTAATTCAGTAATCTGGTAATCCCACGTCATGGATTTGATACTGAATTTTTCATGTATATTAGTATTCAGGGTTAATGTGAACTCCCTGTGCTCATGTTCGGTAATACTGCTCCTGTATTGACAATTTGCCACTTGCTGGCCATACATAGAGTCTTAAAAAGTTTTATTTTACATTGAACTTTGAATTCATGTTTCTATGTTCTGCAAAATGATTCCCAGTCTTCATTTTATCAGCAATGGAGAGGGGAACAAACAACAAAGATACAAAACAAGTGAATTAATAAGTCACTCTCCAGTTTCCACGCTGTGAAATGAGCACAATTAATAACGGCTGAGATGAAAATGAGGGCTGTGTTATCAATTAGGAAAGGGTAAAGTAAGGCAAGTATTACATACACCGAGGTAACATTTCTCTCTTGCTGTGTCCAAGACATTTAACTGTCCTGCTGGGTACTATTAAAATTCTTTGGATGAGAGAACTAAAGACACAGGAGCTGATTTAACCTTTATTCTAAGTCCTATTCTCCTCTGATAAGCCTGATTTGGAGCAAAATTCTGTAGCAACTCTGACTTCCAATCTTAAGGACCACTTACTGGTCATGGCCTCTAGACCAGCGCTGTCCAGTAGACAGATAATGTAAGCCACAAATGAGAGCCACGTATGTCATATTTTCTAGTGGCCACATTAAGAAAATAAAAAGAAGAGGTAAAATTAATTTTAAGAAGATAGTTTGTTTAACTCACATATCTGAAATATTATCATTTTAACATGCAATCAATATAAAAGATAATTCACAGATGTTTTACATTATTTCTTTTGTATCACGTCTTTGAAATCCAGTGTGTATTTCACGATTGCTACATAACTCAGTTCAGATAAGCCTCATTTCATTGTGCTCAGTAGCTTCAGATGCCTAGTGGCTATTGTACTGGATGGTCCAGATCTAAACAGAAGAGCTATAGTGCTACCAGTTACATAAACAGCGTTTGAAGTTTGGGCTGTGAGATACTACTGTCTGTTCAGGACTCATCTCTTCTCCATTATGATACATTCAGCAGGCTGAATACCCAAAAGGGGTATCTGCTAAAGCTGAATAATTGAAAAGCAAGGATCAGCAATTTTTGAATTTTGGCCTATTAGAACTGTCCAACTACTTAGGCTGGGTAATTATGGATTGCTCCAATTGAGAATAAGGATGATAGAAGTCTTAACAAACTCCTAATTCTGAAGTCTGGACTCTATGATTATAAGAAACTGTATTTTATTGTAATGTTTTCAAGTGAATTTAGGCATAGAAATAGATTACATTATACAGGCTAAAATTAACTTCCAGGAAGTATTATAGACATTGTGCTCTTACTGATATAGAAAATTTAGTACCAGGAAAGAAATCTTTGGCATCTCTCTCTCTCTCTCTCTCTCTCTCTCTCTCTCTCACACACACACACACACACACACACACACACACACAGTTCTAACATTGTGACTGCTTGCTGATGTCTTTTCTGCATTCTGCATTGTCTTCTTTGCAGGGTAGGAAGTATGCCTCCATAATCTTGTATAACTTCTCTGCCCTGGAGACTCTCATGGCAGTCAGCTGGAGTGATAAAGATAGCTCTGTGTGCTAAATATGGCGATACAAAAATAGCACTGGTGGAAGTGGATAAAGCTAAAAGACATTGTAGGTTCTTGCAGCCCTGCCAGCGGCAGAGACCGGGAACACGGACCCCTGAGGTGCTGGCAATGAGGCGAGCCAGCTGAAACAATCATATTTGGGTTCATTTCTTATTCTGTCAGGGTTTGGTTATGAAGTTAGAGTTAAAGCAGTCAGAAAATTCTAAAATCAAAATAAAAGTTAAAGTCATTTAAAGTATGAATAATGACCATCTATTGCATGATTTACAAATTGGCGGTGCTCCAAAACCTTGTTTTTAAGAATCATTCTTGGCCCTCTGAATTCACTTTTCACTTTCCCCATGGAAACAAAGTTATAAATAGTGACTGGTATGTGCACCTAAAATGCCATATACTTACCATAAAATTATTACAATGTTTTTACAATGTCTTGTTATTATTCTTTATTACATCATTATAATTTATTATACATATGTATTATTAAATTACTACAATGCATTTACAATGAAATATTATTAACATATTGTTTCTACACTAATATATTAACCATATATTAATATTATGTTAGTAATTATGTTACATTAATACTATATTAATTATTAACCAAAACAGAAAAAGAATACATTGAATCAACCTACAGTCTCGTTCTGTCAGAAGCAACAAGCTCTGACAGAGAACCCAGGCAGTGCCGGCTGCCGCACCAGGTGCCAGGACAAGCGTAAAAGATCAATTACATTTATCTTGTCCATTAATGTTGGCAGGAAATCAAACTTACTAAAGAAGAATGAGGAAATAGATGGAATTCTTTTTTAAGGAGAGACTGCCTTATCTACGTGACTCTTCAGGTGGAGAACTTTTCGTTTCTGCGTCATTTAACTTCTAAACTTTGGATTCGCCTTTTCCTTAAGGGTGATGTACCTCTAGTACTTCTCGTAGTGTGGAGCCATAATCAGGAGCTTTTTAGGTTCCCACATAGGGTGAGACTTCCCTAAGTAATATTTGGACATTTGGCAGAGAAGTGGAAGAAAGGAAGGTGGACAGAGA
The DNA here is from genome assembly GCF_036850765.1 of Saccopteryx bilineata. Classification (NCBI taxonomy): domain Eukaryota; kingdom Metazoa; phylum Chordata; class Mammalia; order Chiroptera; family Emballonuridae; genus Saccopteryx; species Saccopteryx bilineata. Next base: position 91,123,389 of record NC_089492.1, read on the forward strand.
AGTTATAACGTAAGAGATGGAGAGTTGTGCTCATTTCCCCTGAGGGAAAAGAAGGGCAGAGGTCTAGGGTCATTCTCTAAATCAGAGGTTTTCAAGTGACATGCTGTAAGAACTTTTCAAACATGCAATACCTGAATGTTTAGTCAGAGACAGACTTTTTCCTTTAGGTTGTTAAATAAAAAATAAAATGACAACAGCCACCATAATAATAGCTGTCTGGTGTAAATGAATCAAAATTATATCTATTTTTATTTTTTATTTTTGATCATAGTGGCAAAAAATACAACGTATTCTTTGGTGTGCCATAGAATTTTAGTAATTAGTTTATGTGTGCCATTTAAAAAAAAAAGAGGTTGAAACACGCTGCTCTAAAATTTCCCCTGCAGCTTCTAGCATTGGGAGAAGGAGGGGGAGGGGCGTGTATGCAGAGTTTGCTTTCCAAGCCAGGTTTTTATAGCTTCATGAGTACCATTTACTGTTGGATCCTATATTTGCTACCATTGCTTTTTCTGATCACTAGTAAATGAGAAGGGGGTGGGGAAGGCAGGCATTAACTGGCCTTCAGGCAAGGCCAAGGAATCTGGGTTTAGTAGGGCCACTGGTTAGTGTCTCTAATCAGCAAGAGGGTTCAGGGACCTAGAGTTGATATATGATATATGTATGTAGCCCAAAGAACAAGAGTCTAGGCCAGGAGAATAATGTGTTCCTGTGACTTACCTCTTCTGAAACACCTTCCTCTTATTTCTTCCTGTTGGGAACTGAGGCTGTCTCTCTGGGTGGCTGTGCCACCTGCTCTCAAAGGCATACCACCAGTTCAGGGTGGTTTGTACCTGAAACCACTCCCCTCCCTCCCAGTCAGGTACCTGCCCTTCACTATCTTCTCAGTTTCTTTAGCTTTTAGGGCATTTTCTTTAAAACATCCACGATACTTCTTTGTCATGGGACACTATAACCCCATCCACCTGTATCTGCTGCCCCCTCTGATGTATTTAATCACATGATGTTTGGTGATATTTCTTCCATCTATTCAGTCATTATCCAGGAGTTAATATTCCAGGAATTTCTTCTGTCATCAACTTAATTATAAATTTGTTGAGCCATGTTTTGTGCTTTTAAAGAAATCCCTCTGGAGTTCATCCATGTTCACAGAAATTATTCACAATAGCCAAAGAATAGAAACAACCCAAGAGTCATCCACAAATGAATATAAGAAGTGAGTATACTTTACATTCCTACGATACATGATGGGCTCCTAAAATATGTTTTTTCCTATATAATTTTATTTGCTTTCCAGAAAATCCATGAGACTGATATTGCCATTCCTACTTTGATTATTAAGAGGGACTCATAATGGTAATATGATGAACTCACTATCCCTCTGCTAGATGAAGGCAGAGCTGCCAGGAGAAATCTTGTCTTGATTCTTGATCTGATGCAGTTTCTATTTTAGCAGCCCAGGGATCAGACAAGGACTACAGATTCCTAGAACACAAGGGTGGGCGGAGCACTTGGAGATGATGGTTATAGGCAATGAACAGCACAACTGTTCCGATTCCTCGGTCTGAGCCACAATTCCCTGCACATGGACCTCGACACGTGTAAAATCAACAGAGGCTGGGAGAGGGCTGCCAGATGCACACAGCCGGGAGGGGCCGTGCGGCCTCCTTTTGGAAAAAGACTAAAGAATTAACTTCTGGGAAGAATTTTCCATCTGTTTTCCAGATAAGATTGATTAGAACCATTCATCCCGATGTGCAGATTCCGTGGAAGAACGGATGAGTTGCCCAAGGTGGCCTGCGAAGGTTCCACTCACATTTCTCAGAGGTTCCAGCCCCACTGTGCAGGGAAGCCCCTTTCCCTTGACTCAGACCTCTTTGGGGGCAGAGGAGCTGGGAGGTCCCAGCCGTGAGCCCCTCCCTGCCCTGAGGGCCTCACTTTAAGTTGGAAGAGCCTCATCCTTTTCCACAGGACAGTGGGGCATCAGGTAGACAACATCACAGGCGTTCCATTTACCATTTTGCTGTAGTTATAGCAAGGAAACTTGATTTCTCTTTGCCAGTTCTGTGTCTCCATTCCACTTCCCTCCCCCTCTCCCCTCCCCCCCAAGCTTGTTCCCTTTGTTATTTTTGGTATGAACAACCTTCCTTCAGTTCATTTCAAGGCTTCAGAAAAGCAGTTGAGGTTGGGAGGGGTGTCTGATCCTCTTATCTCTAAACACACACACACACACACACACACACACACACACACACACACACACACACACCTCTGGCACCTGTGGAGCTGAACGAATTAAAAATGGTTCTATATTTTTGTTATTTTGTTGATGTAAGAAATCTCCAAACCTGTGGGGAATTTTTATGAGTTTATTTGAGCCAAACTGATGACAATTGTCAGGAAGCAAAATCTTAAAGGATTGAGAAAGTGCTCTGGAGAATGGCAGTTTTGCAGCTTCTTTTATGCATCAGGCTCACAGGAGGAGACGTAAGGGCCGTTACAGGAAATCTACTGGAGACGGGGAAGCAGTGCAGGGAAGTCTCTGAGATTGGATAAAAAGCAAAATGGAGAGACATACACTTCTGTTGCGTAGGCGAGTACAGGGTAGTTAACATTTACAGCACACAGAGGTGGTATGCGGGCACCAAGATTATCATGACGGGCTCTGTGGCCTCCTGCTCTGGGGCCAGGTGGCTTTATCCTGGGGCATCTGGAGTAGAAGATTACTCTGACATTTCAAAGGCATGTTAGCTTAGATGCAAAAAGACAACAGACAGGTAAAAGTTGACCTTTGTCAAGGGCTAGCTAGGACGTGACTACCCACCATAACCCCCTTTTAGTTAGGAACTTTTATGTTCAGACTACCCTGTGTGGTTACTTGAGGTTTCTGAGTTTGTCAAGCCCGCCCTGCAGGCCTCCCCTGGAGCTTGTCAGGTTCAGTATGTGGCCTCCTTTTTGTCCACAACTGAATGGGTAGTCTTTGCATTTTAATGGTGATTTAGACAATCTAAATTGATTGTAGTTATTGAAGTATTAATAATGTCATTTTAATTTCCTATTGTCATTCTTTTTTTCTCATCTCCTGCCTTCTTTTGGATTTTTCAAGTTTTCTTTATTCCAATTTCTCCCCTCTAGCATTTTGGAAGTTATGTAATCTATATCTTTTCTTTTAGTGGCTGCGCTTAAAATACGTTCTTGATTGACCAACATCTAATACTAAAATCTTCGTATTGACATCTTCTGAAAGACATCAAGACCTTAGAAACCTTTCACTCTGATCTATTCTCCCATCATTCATACTGCTACTGTTGATATATTTAGCTCCACTTTTAAAAAACAATTCTGTTGAGGTACAATTGACATATAATAAAAGGCACATATTAAAAGTATACAACTTGATGTTTTGACATACATATATGCACCCATGAAGCCATCACCATGATCGAGATAATAAGATAATAAGCAACCACTTAAAAAAATGGATCCAGTTCACACTAGATCATAACTGGTTGCACGTTACTAAGGTCTGCTAGGTTTCTGCAAACTCATTTTACTTAAGGAGTTCTATAGGTTCTAGACAGAAGCAACTGACAATTATTCATCAAAGCCCACTGGGCAATGTGCTAAATGCTTTCCATCAGTTACTTCTCATTGTTTTCTTTCTTTCTCTTTCTTTCTTTCTTTCTTTCTTTCTTTCTTTCTTTCTTTCTTTGTTTCTTTCTTTCTTTCTTTCTTTGTTTCTTTCTTTGTTTCTTTCTTTGTTTCTTTCTTTCTTTCTTTCTTTCTTTCTTTCTTTCTTTCTTTTTTTTAACAGAGAGAGAGAGTGAGTCAGAGAGAGGGACAGACAGGGACAGACAGGCAGAAAGGGAAAAAGATGAGAAGCATCAATTCTTCATTGCAACTCCTTAGTTGTTCATGATTGTATTCTCATATGTGTCTTAACCAGGGGGCTACCACAGAGCGAGTGACCCCTTGCTCAAGCCAGCGACCTTTAGGCTCAAGCCAGTGACCATTGGTCATGTCTATGATCCCACGCTCAAGCCAGCCACCTCGTGCTCAAGCTGGTGAGTCCGTGCTCAAGCCAGATGAGCCTGCACTCAAGCTGGCGACCTCAGGGTTTTGCACCTGGGTCCTCCTTGTCCCAGTCCAACACTGGATCTCCTGTGCCACCACCTGTTCAGGATCTCATTGTTTTCTTTATTGTCTTTAATTTTTAATTATAAAAACAATACAAATGTATTATAAATGAATGTACCCAATACAAAAATAAATAGGTAAAAAAAAAAAAAGACCTGTAACCCTTGCCACCTTTTTCTTTGCTTCAGAGTGGATGTGTGTTTATTGCTTGTTTATTACTGCCCTGAAATATATGGATATTTTCTATGCATTTGAAAACATGCGTGGTTGTTATAAAAAGCATGCTTAGTAGGGTTTTTTGACTTAAAACTAATTATTTATGCACGGTGTTTTTTCAGCTTCCTTTCCTCACTTATTACATCAAAGGCATCCTCCCATTTCATCTTTTTCATGGCTGCATGATGCATGTAGCACTGAGTTAATGCATTGTAATTATTTTGATCAATTGCTCCTTACTTTTAGGGTGTTTTCCTTTTAGTTGTTATTACAAGTGTAAAAAGCCAGTATTTGCAGCCACCATCACAGCCGCCTGGGCAACGCAGGTTAGCATTTGATTCGGACAGACAGGAAGGAATCAACAGAGCCAAAAACTGATGGACCATTTTCCTTTAATCCTAGCTTGCACTGGGCAAGCGAGTAAATACACACAGTGGGAAAACACTTCCCCTTCCATTCAGGGCTCCCAAAGCCACTGACTCATCCGAGTTTTCCTAGCATCAAAGGCTTCCACCTCACCAGTCTTATTCACCTCTGTTCCTCATCTCCTTCTCCTACACAAACTGGCTTCTCCTTCACCATTCCACCATTTTGGCTGCTACCTCTTCTCCACGCGGCCTTACTCTGCCCTGCTACAGCATGGGCTCCTCTTCTCTACAAGAACGTGGCCACTCTCTCCCAAATGGCCTCCTAGATCCTCCTTTTAAAACCTTTTGGCACAAAAGCCCTCCCTCAACACACATTAGTATAACCGAGCCCCTTCTCAAGCAAGAGGGCATTAATATTATCACCTGGGTGACGGGCAGGACCATCTTTAACAAAAAGAGTGAACAAAACCAGAAAATACAGATTTTACAACTCATTTGTCCAACAAAGTGACACATTGAACTTGTCTTACATCTATCTATCTATCTTTGTGCGCTTATTGAGTATTTTCATAAACCGCTGAAATGCAGTGCATTATTTCCAACCCATATTTCAGGGGACATCTTTCAGGCAATTTACATTTTCACCTGGCCCTTCAGCTGAGGACATAAACATGAGAGCTGAGGGGCTATTTTTAGCAAGTTACTTTTAAGCACCCTGGGGAGGTTGTGAAATCGCCTGTCACTATCATAGGCAGCTAGGAATTGCTTGCCCACATTTTTGTTCCGAAGGAAAGGACACAGACCATCTGGGCCAGTAAGTTGTGTCCAAAATCGGACTCATGTTTATTTTACTTATCAAATATGTTCTTGAATAATATGAGTTGAATTTTGATTGGTTGAATGCCACTCTGAATGCACTCTGGGGTGCACACATTTCTTGTAATCCTGCAGTGAGTGGTTTTATAAAACAAAGACTGCTTTGATAATTTCCTTTAATTTATGTGGAACATAACTTACTTTTTCTTTTCTTAAGGCAGGGAACCCTGTGCTCGGTCACTGTTGTCGTAGAGTGTGTTGGCTGGTTTTGCCAAATTAGTTAACGGTGATGTGGAAGATAAATGTTATTAAAAATATAGACAAATAGGCCAGCCTCTTCCTCCAAAGTTTCAAACCAAACGACATGGCAAACCCATATAATTTAGAAGAGGTGGTTCTAGATAAACACCCCAAGCCAAGAGGAGTGCAGCTGTCGACATTGGGTGCTCCTTATTCCCATGTTTGGATTGTGGGCCCCATTCCTGCTTCCCTGAGATGGCACGTAAAGGAGAGGGCTCTTTGGTTACTCGGTCCACAGCCCAGAAAGTAGGAACAAGTGAGGCTGTGACGGACCCTTTTTCGCACTAGTGCCATTGCATGCTTTGAAAGTATAATAAGATATTTTTAGTGCAGCATTATCATTTTGTTATCATTTTGATATCAATGATATCTTTCACAAGATATCATTTCACAAGGTCGCATACATTTTTTTAAAGAATAATTAATCAATTGCTTCTACAACTGGAATGACCGTTAGAGTTCATGGGATGTTGGTGTGTGTGTATCATGAAGATTGGCTGGGGGATACAACGCACTTTTAAAACCCTTTGAGTAGTGAGGTTTTTTCATGCTTGCTGACTCCCAGGAGTGAGTTGTTTTTTTTTTTCAAAAACTGAAATTAGTTCCAGCTACAGTTTTATTAACTTAAAACCATGTTTGATAACCAATTTATGAAAACAAGAAGTACATACATTTGCCTTTTTAAAATATTTTTTACATGTACGATCGTACTCTGGATGGTCAGGAGGCACGAGGATGTACATGAACGTTTGTACTATTCAAAGGGTTAACTTTGACAAATTTTGATCAGTTTGGTTTAAGATGCTTTGATTTGGAAAAAGGTTATTATTCTAAATGAAAAGCAAGCAAGATTCAACACAATTTAGTTAATATGCCTGGGGTGGGATATGATTCTGAAATGAATATTTACTGCCTTTCGTATTGTAATCTTGATTCTCTAAGTTGAAATTTATTAGTTTTTTTAAGACCAGGAGCCTTATATTGCTCTTAGTTTAGTTCTGTGTAAATAACTGATAATGTATAGTAAAATGAATAACTTTTCAATCATAATAACCCCAGTTTTAGAGAGCTATACTATGGAAATAAAAGCACTAAGAACTAAAGATATATGTGTAAGGATGTTTTAGTGCAATACTATTTATAGAGGCAAAACACTGGAAGTGTCTTGAATGTATATTACTACACTGTATACAACTATTAAAAAGAATAAATTGAATCTATATTATTGACCTTGGAGCCAATATATGTGACCATGATGCATTGTTAAGGGGAAAAGTCTAATTACACATTAATTTTTAATGGAAAAATAGAACCCAATACATAAATGTATACATGGGAAACATTTCTCCTAAGTGTGTGTTATCTCAGTGGGATGGGACTGAATGGGAAAAGAGATTAAAATTTTTTCTTTATGTATATCTCTGTATTGTTTGACTTGCTATAAGGAGCATTATTGCTTTTTATATTTAAGTGTCTTATTTACATTAATAAAAACGCTCTTTCTATTTTATAATAAGAAATAAGACTGTTCTTCAATATGATAGTGTAGTTATTTTGGCCAGTAGAATATATATTTAAAAATAACCTATTGGCACTTAAATACCTATAGATGCCTCAGCATTGGAGTTGGTATTTTTCAGCTGTTTTAGCTCATGCCCAGTATTAATTTTCCACTGTACATGTTGAACTCCACCAGCTAAGAGCTTTATTGCCCTTCTGACTTCCTGTGGTTACATTAAGGGAACAGCACCCACCTCTCAGTGCTGACCCTCCCTTCACTGGCCCCTCAATTTGAGAGTTTTAGTACAGTTTAAACCAATTTACGGCCTTTTGCTAATAAGAATGGCAATCATGGAGATGAGCCCTGAGAATGATCACTCCTTGTTTAACTAAAACATAAAAAAAAGGCAATTTCCCTACCATTATTTTTAATGTGCTTCTAAAAGTGTTTTCTTAGTTTACCTTCCTCTGATTTGCAAATAAGAGAATCGTGTTGCGAGATCCTGGTTCCTCAGATGGGTTCCTACTCTGTTTGTGGTGGTGCCTGTGTTCCCGGGAAGTCATGAAAAAGAATAACTTATCCAAAGGGTTTCTACACACCAAGGGCTTAAGTAATCCCAAGACTGTGGCCAAAAGTTTGAGCAAAGACAGTGTAAGTAAATTATGGCAGGGTTTAGTGAGGTGTATGATAAAGGCAGTGATACCTTAGGAAAGCATATGGAAATGAGCTCAGACTCACAGATATATAACCTAGAGAGAGTAATGGATGGATTAGAACTTCAGCAAGCAGTTTGGAAGTAAGGACTGGAAAATAGGACTTGTAGCCAGCTTGCTGGGTTTGGTAAAATGAAGAGCAGGATGATTGGGTAGAACATATAGAATGAGGCATAATTTTGAGCAGATGGATTTGGTCTCAAACTAATGTGGCTATTTTTAAATTATAGCCATGGTATGAAAAGTCCTCCATTCATTCATTCAGTCATTCATTCATTCAGAACGTGTAGACTGAGCATCATTTTCCAGCCCAGTGGGCTGGCTGTGTGTGAACCCAGGACAGTTTAGCAGCCTCAGAGGGCCCCATGCTGGGTGAGAATGAAAGGGGGGAGGCTATAGTTTGCACATGAGAATAAAAGGATTTAGAGTTTCTAGCTGTGCTTTTCTTGTGATTCTATGAATACCTAACAGTGTCCCACCTCATGCTTTTAGCTATTGCACCTTTTTTTTTAACAGAGACAGAGAGAGAGTCAGAGAGAGGGATAGACAGGGACAGACAGGATCGGAGAGAGATGAGAAGCATCAATCATCAGTTTTTCATTGCAATACCTTAGTTGTTCATTGATTGCTTTCTCATATGTGCCCTGACCATGGGCCTTCAGCAGACTGAGTAACTCCTTGCTTGAGCCAGCGACCTTGGGTCCAAGCTGGTGAGCTTTGCTCAAACCAGATGACCCCATGCTCAAGCTGGCAACCTCAGGGTCTCGAACCTGGGTCCTCTGCATCTCAATCCAACGCTCTATCCACTGCGCCACCGCCTCGACAGGCGCTATTGCACTTTTCGAGAAAAAAATCACTTAAATATTTTCTTTGCCTCATGTATTCCTGAATCAGCTTTGTATTTTCAGCTCTGAAACAGTAGTGATGCTGAAACTTGAATAGACGGGAAATCATAACCTGAAAACTGCCCTTCCGTTCTCTTCTGAGCACTAAGCGATTTTCAGAAAAATGCACAGAGGCAGCTCTGGGAAGTTTTTTTTCTAAGAAACTCTTTTCAAGAATTAAAAGACTTCTGGAAAAAGCAGTGTCATTTTAGATTTAGATTCAGATTAACTTTACCACTGGTTTGTGGTTTATAAGAGTGAGATCCTCTGAGATTAATAAGAGTACTGTCAAATCAAGGCTTTGAAATAAAACAATTCAGGGGAAAAGTTATTATGTAAGTAATTACACTAAGTAAGTTGCTCTGCATCATGAATGCTAAATGTTCCTTCTCATGTTTTACCAACTGAAGCTTCCGCTAGAAATCGAACCTAATTTAAAAAACTGATTAGGTAGAGGGAAAATTGCTGTGTAAAGCTGAGTTGAAATGAATTAGATTAAACAAATATAACTATACTAATATAAAATGTGTTTTGAAAAAGTAAATCAAGTTTTGCAAAAAGGAGGAAAGAAAAGAGAAAAGATGGAAGATAGGAAAAGGAGATTAAAAGCAAACTCTAAATATGGACACATTTGTCCAGAAATGTGGGGATTTCTCCAGGTTACTGAAGAAAGGATTGGTACTGGGGTGAGGCGGCACCTTCTTCAGAGGCCGCCTCTGGTAGAGGCTGTCTTCCTTATTTATTCTCCTTTTTATTTTTATACAGCCTGTCTCCAACTACACTTAAGAATGGCTCGAGTTCCAAAGGATCACTAGTGTATGGGTTATTGGGGACTCAACATGTGTTTAACTCATAGAAGGCATTATCCACAGAAACAATGTTATAAATGCTACTCAGTCTACTGGGAACCACATTTACAATGGATAGTAACAGGATAATTAGACCCCCAAGTTCAATACAATTGACTTGACTCTTGTGCTTGAGAGTAAGCAGGTTCAATCAGAAAAGGATGAACCAGTCTATGAAAACTTCTGTGGCTACTAAATCATTTGGGGGTAAATATGCTGGGTTTGGGGTCAGGTAGACCTGGAGCTGCATCCATATTTCTCTCGCTCTCTTTCTCTGCTGCTTGAGAGTTGTGGGCAGGCTAGTTCATCTAGGGTCACCTAGGGGTAATCACAGTGGCTCCTTAGAGCATTGCTGTGACAATTCAATGAGCATTGTGCACAGATATTATATATTATTAATAATATAATATATTAACGTAATACATTATAATTTTTATAGGTATGAATTGCTATGATAGATAATTATTATTCTTTATATGTGGCTTTCCACCTGTTCCACTTTTCTCCCAGAGAGATTATAAACTTTGAGAGCAGAGAACTTTGTCACCTACTTTGGTTAATCCCCGAAAGCAACGTATATCTAATACATACATGTATTGGCCATGATTTGCTTTGTTCAGGGGCTTTAGACATAAAAGAAAAAACTTTACTCTCTGATTATTTTAGTTTTTTCTTTCTCATTGTTACAGGCATGTTGCTAGCACAGCTCTTATGATAACTGGTTGTGACTGGGTATTTCTTTTGGTTCACACATGGTTCAAGGAGAGAAAAAAGAGAAGAAGAAAGAATTCAAAAAGTGTATGTATCTGAGAAAAAGATGACCAGGTAGAATTCACTGAATAGGAGAAATAAGAGAGTAATGTTGTGTTAAAAGTCCCTCTGAAAGAAAAGGAAGATATGGGTGGAGATGTGATGTGGCAGTTAGTACTTCAAATTGACCAGCAGGTGGCGGGTCACCAACTTGGAGCAGCTTGTTTGGAGTTCGGAACAAGGTGGAGGAATGAATGGGCAGCTTCAGGAGGTGGCAGCTGGCAGGGGAGGTTCCTGCTATCTGATTATGTGTACATAGGATGGATAGATATTATTTGGGAATTTCTACTGACAGAAATGCCTGCAGTTGGCACAAAGGCCCATCAGCACGTCTCCGAGAAACTGAATCCAAGGTGCTCAAGCAGGACCATGCTTTCCTTCTCTTCTCACATCCGTTGATCCTGGTAGTTCCACCACTTCCAGTGACTTGCTATCAAATATTGGTTCCTGGACCAGAGAATTAGAGAACGGAGACAGCTGGGTGGAAGTATCTGTCTCTGTTAATGGATGGCCAGGCTTTTCTGCTCTGGGCCCTTTTTTCTTGGTCACATTTCGCACCAATGTCTTACTCCTCTTTGTGTAGATGATTGAAGTATTTAAGTATGTGTAGGTCTCTCACATACAAAAGATATCAAAAATGAACAACTAATACACATTTATCATAGAAATAGTAGGATAAAGCTGATAAGCATAAAAAAATGAAAAATATCTGTATGTGACCCCAACTCCCAAAGATAATCACTATTAAAATGTGATATATAGGCTCTGGCCAATGGCTCGGTGGATAAAGCATTGGCCCAGCATATGGACATCCCAGATTTGATTCCCAGTCAGGGCACACAGGAGAAGTGACCTCTGCTCTCTCCCACTCCCTCTGCCTCTCCCCCTCCTTTCCTTCCCCCTCTTCTCCTTTTCCCCCCTCTATAGCCAGTGGCTCTATTGGTTCAAGTGAGTGGCCCCAGGCACTAAGGATAGATAGCTCTGGCAGAGCAGGGCAGCCTCAGGTGTTATAAATAGCTCAGTCCTAGAGCATTGGCCCCAGATGGGGTTGCTGGGTAGATCCCAGTCAAGGCGCATGGGGGAGCCTGTCTCACTGTCTCCTCTCCTCTCATCTAAAAAAAAAAAAAAAAAAAGTGGCTCTGACTGGTTTGCTCAGTGGTAGAGCATTGATCTGGTATGTGGAAATCCTGGTTCAATTCCCAGTCAGGGCACACAGGCAAAGCGACCATCTGCTTCTCTACCCCTACCCCCTTCTCTCTCTTTTCCTTTCTCTCTCTCCTCTCCCTCCCCCTTCCCATAGTCATGGCTCAAATGGTTTGAGCAAGTTGGCCCCAGACTCTGAAGATGGCTCCATGGCCTCGCCTCAGGTGCTAAAATAGCTTGGTTCTGATCGATGGAGCAGCAGCTCCAGATGGGCAGAGCATCGCCCAGTAGGGGGCTTACCAGGTGGATCCCGATTGGGTCTGTCTCTGCCTTCCTTGCCTCTCACTTAATAATAAAAAAAAGATATATAATTTTTCACAATTTTATGTATGTTGACATATTTTCTTTAAAAATGAGAACTTGTGTTTTTCACTTAATCTATACTGAGTGTTTTTCCATGTTAACATAGTTCAAACATTACTATATAATGATTGCAAAGTGCTACCTCTTATGCATGTGTTATAATCTATCCAACTACTTTTGGCACATAGATTTTTTTCTCAGTTTTAACTAGTATAAACAGTGCTGTGAGAAACATTCATATACATGTAAAAATCCATATGATTTTGGGGGATTATATTTCTAAAACAAAAATTTCTGAACTAAAGGGTATACATGTTTTAAGAAGCTTTTGCTACATATTGCAAAATTATCTTCCTTACATGTTGTACCAGTTTATACTCTTGCTAGCAGAGTATGAAGGTGCCGTTTTCCAAAACTCCTCCCAACATCAGAAATTATTAATATTTTTATCTTTGTCAAATTTAAACTTTTTTAAGGATGCTAAATTCTTTTTCATATATATACAGATCAGTCATATTTCTTCTAATATCTTTTGCCCAGTTGTTAATTATAAAGGCCATTTATATAGTAAAACTATTAACCCTCTACCATATAGTTTTCATTTTTCAATCTCACTTTGTCATTTGCCATTTAATTTTGGTTATGGTGATTTACATAACCATATAAATTTTTGATATACATACCTTTTGCATTTTATTTATTTAAATATTTAAACTTTTTTCTTTATGGTTTCCGTTTTTGTGGTCGTCATCACATAATTTTCATGATAAAATTATTTAATCATGATTAAAAATATTAAGATTATAAAAACAATCACATGATTTTCTTCAAGTTTGCATGTGATTGTGTGTTTACATTTAACTCTTGTCCACTAGGCATATACTTTCTGATGATATGAGGTATAATTGCATCTTTATTTTTCATAGTATTTAACTATTTAACCCATTATTGAATAATCCATCGCCCCCCACTGAGTTTATATATCATATTTAACAAGTAATTTAATATAGTTCTTGTGTTTATATTTCTGTGTTTTCTGGGTTCTGTTCCATTGTTCTGCTTCTTTTGGCACCAGTATCAAACTTTTAATTTTGATGCCTTTAGCCTATTTAACACCTAGTATCTAACCCTTATTGTTTTCTTTACCATTCTCAGGTTTTTTAAAAATTAATTCTTAAATAAACTTCAGAATTTCTTTTTTGGCCTGTTTGAAAAATCTCTTTGGCATCTCCACTAAAATGTAATTATATTTATAAATTGAATAGGGGGAACTGACACCTGTGCAATGTTGAGTCTGTCACTCCTGGAAAACTCGAACTCTTCGTGTACTGAAATCTGTTCTGTTTTCTCAGTAGAGTTTTAATACATCTTAAAAATATTTTATTCACTTTTTTGTTATTCCTAGAAATTTTGTTATTGTTATTATGAACGAGATATATTTCTATTATCTTTTAAAAATTTTTTGCTGTTATAGGGCAAATTTTAAGACTTTTGTGTGTTAATTTTGTAACTTCACCTCACTGACATTTCAGATTACTTAAAACATTTACAAAAGTTGATTCTATTGAGTAAACAAGTGTAACATGTACAAGTTAGATAATTTTTGTTTCCTGCTGTCTCATAATTCTTTAGTTACTTTTTCTTTTCTCTCTCTCTTTTTTTTTTTTTTAGAAAGAGAGAGAGACAAACAGACAGGAAGGGAGAGAGATGAGAAGCATCTACTCGTAGTGCGGCACTTTAGTTGTTCATTGATTGCTTTCTCATAGTTTACTGGGGGACTCCTGCAGAGCCAATGACCCTGTGCTCAAGCTGGTGAGCCTGCACTCAAGCCAGTGACCCCTAGGGTTTCAAACCTGGGTCCTTAGCGTCCCCGGCTGACACTCTATACACTGAGCCAACCCCTGGTCAGGTTAGTTTTTTTCTTTTCTGGTTATAATAGCTCAGATGTCCAGAACAGTGCTAAATGGTGGTAGTGACAATTTTCTTGTTTCTGATTTTGTGTTTGGTTTGATGTAGAAAACCTTAGTGTGCTAAGAAAAATTCTCCTAACTCTATTTTATTAATTTAAGAAATTAATATTGAATTTTATCAAAAGACTTTTCAAGATTACCTGCTGTGCTAATCCAAATATTTTTAATTGACTTTGTCATTATGTTAATATATTCTTTAATATTGAGATTTTGTTTTCACATCTCTAAAGTAAACTATGTTTATTCATAATGTTAGTCTGTGGTTTCCTTTATTATGCTTTATCAATTTAAGTAACAGATATTATGTTAGCTTTTTGTTTCTTTTGTCCACTTGAACATTTTATATAGTTTGGAAATTCTGTGACTTGAAGATCAGAGGGAACTTGATTGTACAAGAAATTTGGACCAAAAACATTTTGTGGAAACAATTTCTCAATAACTTACATTTTTCCATGATTATTGATTTGTTGTTTTCAACTTCTTCTTGGGTCAGTTTGTCTCTTATTAACTCTTTTGTCTCTGTCCACAATATTTGTTATGTGGTGTTTTCACTATTAAAAACTTCTCTGCATCCTGTAATTGACTTTTTGATTTCTTCTCCAATCAGTGAATTAAAAAAAAAGTTATAAAAATTTTCTAAGAGATTGGCTTTTTTTGATTTACACTTTTGTAATTAGTGTGGTCATAGAATGAAGAGAAAATAATTTCTTTGGGGGGGAGAAATTACTTAAGTTTTTGGGTGGCCTAATATAAAATCAGTTTCACAAACATATCTTTTCTTAAAGGAGTAGAAAAGAAGGTCCTTCTCTTCATTCATTTTTTCATTCAGCATTGTTTTAGCTATGTGTCCCCCCTACATGTCAGGCACTGTATTAGGCATTGCAGGATATAAAATGAATAAGTCTTAAACTTTCTTTAAGATTGTCGAAGTTTAAATGGAACATAGACACCTGAAGACCTAATTATAATAAAGACTAAGAAATGCAATAGCCGTAGAATGCACAAAAGAGGCATTCCAGCCCCTGTCATAAGTTCTGGGTATACAGAGGATCCTAACATATGACCATGGCTCCCAAGAGGCTTTCAGTACAAAAGTGTTTTTTAAAAAAGAGTCCCTGGCCGGTTGGCTCAGTGGTAGAGCATTGGCCTGGCATGTGGAAGTCCCAGGTTCAATTCCCAGCTCTTTGTGCCCCAAAAAGATGGGCACACAGGAGAGGTGCTCATCTGCTTCTCTACCTTTTCCCTCTCCTTTCTATCTCTCTCTCTCCCTCCCACAGCCATGGCTCCATTAGAGCAAAGTTAGCCTGGGCACTGAGGATGGCTCCATGGCCTCTGCCTCAGGCACTAGAATGGCTCTGGCATAAACAGAGCAATGCCCCAGATGGGCAGAGCATCGCCCCCTAGTGGGCATGCTGGTTGCATCCCAGTCAGGCGCATGCAGGAGTCTGTCTCTCTGCCTTCCCAATTCTCACTTCAGAAAAATACCAAAAAAAAAAAAAAAAAAAGAAAAAAAAAAAAAAGATAAATTGAAGGCAGAGACAGGTCTTGGAGGGAAGGCAACCAATTAGAAATCACTGCAGTCA
This sequence comes from Saccopteryx bilineata, assembly GCF_036850765.1. Lineage (NCBI taxonomy): Eukaryota > Metazoa > Chordata > Mammalia > Chiroptera > Emballonuridae > Saccopteryx > Saccopteryx bilineata. The sequence goes on from NC_089492.1 coordinate 91,139,038, forward strand.
TTTGGTAATAAGTTCAGACATGTGAGATGTATTAGAGGACAGTGCAAAGAAAAGTTCATATAGGATACTGAAGGATGTAGGAGTAAAAATATAAGAAGCCACAAGAGAACATTTTAAGGAGTCAGATGTGTCAAATGCAGCCAAGAGGATGAGGAAGATAAAAGCCAAAAACACAATGTCCAATAACTTTGGTCTTTGGTGGCATGGAAAAAGCATTTTCAGTGTGGTGGTAAGAAGAAGCCAGACTATAAGCAGGTTGGGACTTGACTGGGCTGAGAGACAATGGAGACAAGAAGTATTTCTTCAGAAACTCAGTGTGAAGGGCATGAGTGTAGGGCAGTAATTATAGTAGCAAAAGACCAAAAAAGATGGTTGTGAGGATATAAATTCAAGGTGAGCATGTTTAGGTAATGAAGAGGGTGAACAAACAGAAAGAGAAGCATTCCTGGAGAAAGGGCTCTGAGCAGGAGGAGTCCACACGGTGGGACACAAAGCCAGGGGGTGCATGGTCTCTGAGTTGAAGTTAATGACTGGTACCTGGAGGCAGTTTGGGCAGAGAGGTGGGACCTCCCTATTAGTCTACGAGGCCGAGAGAGGGTGTCATTGTAGAAACCTGTATTCCCGGACCTGTTGGAAGGGTCCAGGTTCTAGGTCTGTGTTGGCAGTTTGCTTCCTAGGTATGATCAGGATCCAGTCCCTCCTTAGGGCCAACAGCACAAGAGAATCTCAATGCTTGCCTTTCCCCAAGCTGTTTCTGTCATGGGTCATCAAAGGGTTTCAAGAAGTCTCTCACCATGTGGGTATGAAATGGATTGTGAGAATAATTAACACAGTCAGTTGGTTACTGTCAATTCAAAGTATACATAAATCAAAATGCTATTTCAAATCTTCAATAGGCCTTTTCTGTTTCTGAATACTGATTGGTCACAATACACGAGGAGAAATATTTATGATGGTGACGTATATTTTAGCAGATTGTATTTTAATATTTGCTGTTTATTTTTATTACTAACCCTGAATGCTTAAAAAGGGATATATTTTGAAGCTTGCAAAAATTTTCCATTTGCACACTGGGCTCTCACATGTTGATAACAAATGAATCCCCTGACAGAATGGCCAAATGGAGTTTTTTTGGTCTTTTTTCTGTTATTTTTAGAAACACACTCTATCTTTTGCATGGAGGGAAACTTCTGGTTTGATTAACACTGTAAATAATTATAGGACAAACCTCAGATATGAAAAATTGCCCACACAGGCTCCTTTATTGAGTAAGAGCTCACTTATTAAAAATCATGGCTGACAGTTTAACAGGCTCAGTATGGTTCAGAAATCCCCTGGGGCATTTTAACCTCTTTAAAACTTTTCAGATGTTCACATTGCCTAGTGAGCTGACTCTTGTCATATCTGCACTCTAGCCTTCTCGGGCACTGCTTGTGGGAAGTGCCACTCTTACCGTACCAAGAAGTCAGGCACATACAAGGTCAGATACTATCCAAAGTCAGAGTCCAAGGGCTTTCTATGGAGAGGGGGAAGGTTGGAAAAATCAGCTTAAGTGAGAAGTATGAATTCAACAGGATGGTTTGCCCCCTTTGTGACCAGCCCGGGAAGCAGCAGTGGGTCCAACTTCCTCGCACACCACCAAAGGGGGCAGCCGCACATCTGTAAAGTGCTTTGTAAATTTCATGATAATTTCTGTTTCCAGTCTCATTTCTCAAGAGATAAGCTCAACTGCTCTGCTCTACTCCCAAATGTTGACACAATCCAACAGATAACTGTCCAGAAGTTTGGTTGCAGTGACCTAAAATCTCTTCCATTAGCTCTTTACACTGGAATTAAGCCCTCACACACGTGCCCCTTTGCATCACTTGGCACAGCAGCCCTGGTTGTGTTGAAATTAAACCCAGGCATTCTTACACTGTTAGTCTGCCTTCCTCAGAACAATCCACTCAGGCTTATGGCTCTTTCAACAAACCAGAGCCTGGGATGCTGAGAAAATGAAACCAAGATGGAGTGACAGATTGATGTTCCCGGCGGGGGCGCCTGGAAGTTACAGAGCAGCTTCCACCTGCTGTGCCAGGTTGTGGTTCCTTCTCCTTTCTGTTTCATAGCTCCAGTGAAAACCTGGGTGAGGTGAGAGAGCGTAGGAACTGCGAGTCTCCCCCCACCCTCCCACAGAGACATCAACTTTCTGCTTGCAGTGACCTGCCCTCCAGTGTGACTTATCAGCTGTTCGGGGTTGGTCGCTAAAAGAAAACACATGTGGAATGTACTGCTCTGCATGCTAATGAAAGGGCTGAGCCAGCTCAGGGGTTAAGAGAAGGTTTGTAAATCAGGAGAATAATGATCTCCAGTTTCTGACCTGCTGGCACAGCGGCAGGCTTTTATCAGGAGGTGCATGTGACTGGTTAAGACACGGAGCCCCAGCCTGAAGGAAACAGCTGCTCGCAGCGCGCTCAGGCACTTGGCAGCTGGACAGGCAGGGTACACCGTGACAAAACCGCCCAGTAAGTAACTGGAGAACTTTTCGTGTCTCATGTATGTGTGTGTGTGTGTGTGAGTGTGTGTGGGGGCTGTTGTTGAGGAGGGGGGTGCATGCACACACACGTTGAAAGCCCCTGACAATTTTTTATTTTTAGTTTCCCTCTGGCACTAAAAGGAGGTGTTTTATTTGTGTGATTAATAAGTCATTTTCATTTAAAAAAACCTTTTTTTCCATAAACTATTTTTAGCAACCTTGTTTTCTCATTTAAAGATGAATGGAGCATCTTGCCTGAATCCTATCTAGAAAACAGCAAGTTTTTTTCCTGGTGTTCAGGATTTTTATGGTCAGCGGTGTTTAGGTTCAAAGTCAAGATTCAGGTCACAAATAAGAGAAGCCATTGAAGTGGTTAGATCTTAGTTTAATCAGTTTTACCTTTGAAACTTAAAAAATGGTATCTTGAGAAATAAATTGTAAATGTATTGTTTGTTTCTGACTTGACCATTCTTTGTCAATTTAGAAGACTGTCTCATTTAACTATGTATAACAATCTGCAGTACAGAAAAACTAACCAAAATACTATGTAGATTTAGATTAGGAATCACATTTAGATTGCAGGCATGCTTTCTAACTCATTAAAAGATATAGCTTATAGCTCTTTACGTCAATAAGTTAATTCACCTTCCTTACTATAAAGCTACAGTGTTCAGTTGCCTCTAGTCTTCTTTATTTTAGATAGGGGAAAGTTAGTGTTTTTATGATGCTCAGAATCTTGCCTCCTGGATTATGTGTTGCCTGAAACTGATCGTCAACTCTGGGCGAACTGTTCTTTCTCTAATGCACTAGGCAACAGTGGAACTCACTTTGGGGAGAGCTGCAAAGCAGGCTCCATCCTGGAACAAAGATACTGTTTGGGGACTTTTATCCTTCTTGGTCATCACAGAAAGAATGCTTAAGAAGAAAGGAAAAGGAAAAAGGGAGAGGGCGAAACCCTGAATTGATGATGGACACCTTTGGAAGCGACCGGTCTCTGAATCAGAGTGTTGTGGGGAGATGACCCAACAAGTTCCTTTTTCTGGATTACTAGATACTGAGGAAGGAGCCAGAGAGGGGTTGTTTTAAAATGAATTCTGTCAAGCAGTTGTTTGGCTTGTGACACCCCAGGGCACCCTAAAATGTTTCCCCAGGTGACTTATGGCTTGTCATAGATGCTCAGGTTGTATAATCAGCTTACAATTTCTGTCGCCTTCTGGAAGGACGACTGTTTTCCATCCATCACCATCTCCCCTTGTTGTATGTAGGGAATGAACTGAAAACAACCCAGAGCATGCTGGTTCTGCCCCCGGCGAGCCCAACACTGTTGGTCTTGAGTCCGTCGCACATCAGCCAAACGTCTGGGAAGGAAGCAGTTTAAGACACCCTGTCTGAAAAAATGGCTACTCCGGCACTGGGAAGTTTCCTCCCTTCTTTTCTTTAAAATGTAGACGAATCCACAAAGCTTAGAGTGTTCAATGAGAAAAAATATTTCCAACTTCTTTGTTCCTCTTTATGTGTTTGTGTGAGGTCCCGGGTCAGCCTGTGGCCACATGGTGTGGTACTTCCCTGTCTACTGCAGGGTGCTGGCTGCACACTGGCCCTTCTGGAGGGAGCTTGCTTCTGGGATAGTTTCACTTTTCCACAGGTTGATGACAGTGGGAAAGAACTTTCTGGTGAAATTGTGTCTCTGGACTAGTGGAACCAAACACAAATAAAATGGAGGATCTAAACGGCAGAGTATCCTTTGAATTATTCAAGTGCTGAATTTTTTTTTTTTTTTTTTTTTTTTTGTGACAGAGAGTCAGAGAGAGGGACAGATAGGGACAGGCAGACAGGAAGGAGAGAGATGAGAAGCATCAATTCTTCATTGTGGTACCTTAGTTGTTCATTGATTGTTTTCTCATATGTGCCTTGATGGGGGGGGGGGGGCTATAGCAGACCGAGTAACCCCTTGCTCAAGCCAGTGACCTTGGGCGCAAGCTGGTGATCTATCCTTAAACCAGATGAGCTAGCACTCAAACTGGTGACCTCGGGGTCTCAAACCTGGGTCCTCCATGTCCCAGTCCGACAGTCTATCCATTGCGCCACCTCCTGGTCAGGCAAGTGCTGAATTTTTTTAAAGCCTGTAGAACAGTGGTTCCCAACCTTTTTTGGGCCACAGACCGGTTTAATGTCAGAAAATATTTTCACGGACTGGCCTTTAGGGTGGGATGGATAAATGTATCACGTGTCTGAGACAAGCGTCAAGAGTGAGTCTTAGATAGATGTAACAGAGAGAATCTGGTCATTTTTAAAAAATAAAACATCGTTCAGACTTAAATATAAATAAAACGGAAATAATGTAAGTTATTTATTCTTTCTCTGCGGACCAGTACCAAATGGCCCACGGACCGGTACTGGTCCATGGCCCGGGGGTTGGGGACCACTGCTGTAAAGTATATTGAAAAACTCAATGATTTCTGACTTTCAAAATATTAATAACAGAAAAATAAAAATAGTAATTTAAATGGAGATAGTGTGTCGAGTCAGAGTCCTTTAGGTCCGGATAGGGATTATACATAGAAGGTACAATTTAACACCTTCTTATAAAGAAGGTGAAGAAATTGTAGCATATTTACCTGGGTCACAATGTCAGGTAGTAGCAGAGCCAAGAAAGAGAGCTCAAGGCTTTGGCTACTTTTACCATCATAATATTAATATTCATAACTTACATTCCTTGTGCACTTACCATGCCAGATGACATGCCGACCAGGTGTATTTTTATATAACACTCACAGTAAGTCTATGCACTGTATGTTATTATTCCAGTTTTATTGTTAGAGAAACTGAAGCTCATACCCCCCTTGGCCACTCGGCTACATTTGACACTGGCAGAAGTGGTACTTAGGTCAGACTCCAGAACCTGTACACATGAAAAAATACAAGTGGAATGCTTCCCCTTTAATCTCCCATATTTAAATGTAAAGGCTCAGCGCAAAGCAGTCAGTGAGACATATGATGTCTGCTTGGGCCCCTTTGAACTCTCCATGCAGGAAGGGTGAGGTTTCCCCGTAGGATAGTCCAAGCCCCAGCTATCCCGGGTCAGTCACTGGCGGTATGTTTTCTCTTTGACAGCGGTTCAGTGATGGTCCTCACATGGGTGAGAACAGCAGCTGAGAGCTTTGTTATTACCCTGGAACGCGTGCTCTCACTGCCCCTCTGGCCTTTTCCTCAGTTTTTCCTGTCACTCCTTTCCTTTAGAACACAGTCGCTCCACCCCTGTCCCACCCCAAATGGCCTGCTGAGTGCTGATAAAAGTGCTATCAGACCTGTTGCTTGTGGCTCAACCTGGAAGGTTGGTTGTCCACATAGATTGTTGTTGTTTATGAACAGAAGTCATGCTGGCCTCCCCTCTGTTTGCTCCTTTTGCATGTTCTGAGCTGTGAGGGAGGGTCACAGGTCAGGGAGCTGGCTGTGACAGGGAAGGGGGGAGAGGTGTGCTGTTGTGGGCTGACCGGATGCTGCCTGCACCTGCCTTTGCCCATAGCAACCTTCAGCCCCCCTACCTGCTGCATATCATATCTAAAGATTGCCCTCTCTTTCTGAACCCGAGGTTTTTCTGGGTCATCAGCCAGACACAGATCCCTTAGAGCAGTGGTCCCAACCTTTTTTGGGCCATGGACTGGTTTAATGTCAGAAAATATTTTCACAGACAGGCCTTTAGGGTGGGATGGATAAATGCACAAAATAAAATTAAGCAACCGGTGTAAAAACTGTGGTATTTTAAAATATGATTGTCGAGCTTACGAGACCAGCGTCAAGAGTGAGTCTTAGACGGATGTAACAGAGGGAATCTGGTCATTTTTTAAAAATAAAACATCGTTCAGAATTAAATATAAATAAAATGGAAATAATGTAAGTTATTTATTCTTTCTCTGTGGACCGGTACCAAATGGCCCACAGACCAGTACCGGTCTGTGGCCCCAGGGTTGGGGACCACTGCCTTAGAGAAACCCACTTCTTGAACCCTTCAAAAAATTAATTGGGCCTGACCAGGCGGTGGCGCAGTGGATAGAGCGTCGGACTGGGATGCAGAGGACCCAGGTTCGAGACCCCGAGGTCGCCAGCTTGAGTGCGGGCTCATCTGGTTTGAGGAAAAGCCCACCAGCTTGAATCCAAGGTCGCTGGCTCCAGCAAGGGGTTACTCAGTCTGCTGAAGGTCCGCGGTCAAGGCACATATGAGAAAGCAATCAATGGACAACTAAGGTGTTGCAACACGCAATGAAAAACTAATGATTGATGCTTCTCATCTCTCTCCGTTCCTGTCTGTCTGTCCCTGTCTATCCCTCTCTCTGACTCACTCTCTGTCTCTGTAAAAAATAAATAAATAAATAAAAATTAAAAAAAAAAACAAAAAAAAACAGAACACAGGGACATGAGTGATGCACTTTAGAAAGAGTTCCAGAAAAAAAAATTAATTGGGCTCACCATATTCCTCCAGGCCAGGTGATTGATTAAGTGTCCATATTAAGGCTGGTGATGAGCAAGAGAACTGAGTAATTTGTAAGTGGCAGAAAGGTCCTTTGGTTAATCAGGAGGAAAATTAACTAAGTAGACTGACCATTCATGGATATCTTTGAGAAAGTTACCAGTGTTTTTTCAATGCTGTTCTGACTCGATGACACGTTTTGAAGATCAAACTATTGATAGCAAGAAAAGGGAATTTTTAACCTGCTTCTCACCTGCCTGATGTTTCTAAAACTAAGAATTCAAAAGCCATTAGCAATACAGTCTGCTAAACCAAAACCGCTGGAAATTACCTTCAGTTTGCTGAGTATTGCTTATTTCCATAGCAATTGGTGTAGTCCAATGGGTATTATATGGAGACACATCAGATGGACTCAGTATTACAGCCTGACCTGTGGTGGCGCAGTGGATAAAGCATTGACCTGGAAATGCTGAGATTGCGTTTGAAACCCTGGGCTTGCCTGGTCAAGGCACATACGGGAGCTGATGCTTCCTGCTCCTCCCCTCTTCTCTCTCTCTCTTTCTCTCCTCTCTAAAATGAATAATAAAATCTTTACAGAAAATTACAGAGGAATCCACAAGTCATACTTCAGAGCTAGTGTGGAACAAAATGGGGGTTTGATTATTTTCTGGGGACCTTCTAGGATAAGAACACAAACTTCCTGATGCAGAGATTGTTTGGTTTCTTTGTTTTTGCCAGATTGTGTGTTCCAAAGAACCTGTTCCCCAAGAGTTTACTCCCTTAGGTCCCCCTTCCCCTTTATATGAATTGCTCTTTTATAGTTCTTGGAGTTGTTTAGCTGTTTTCATTTCACGTTTTCGTCGTTCTATGGATTTGGAAGTCTGGTTTTATTTGCTGTTTTAAATGATCGCAGTAGTCTCTCTGGAGCAGGTGTCCCCAAACTACAGCCCGCGGGCCGCATGCGGCCCCCTGAGGCCATTTATCCGGCCCCCTGCTGCACTTTCAGTGGTGGTCAGTGAGAGGAGCACTGTATGTGGTGGCCCTCCAACGGTCTGTGGGACAGTGAACTGGCCCCCTGTGTAAAAAGTTTGGGGACCCCTGCTGGTGTGCAGGTGCGCTGCACTTTGATCTTCTTTGAGCCCATCTATGATATCGAGCAGACAAACTCCTGAATTTATGTGGGAATTTTCTGGCATAAGGTGTTTTTATGCACTTTTCTACTATCCTATGAAGGGGAGAGGCCATCATCCTTATTGTTGGCAGTGAGAAAACTGAGAATGAGAGAAAGTGAGTAACTTGTTCATAGTCATGGAACCAGAGCTCATGCTAAACCCTGGTCTTCTGACTCTGAATGGTGTCTATGAAATTGTCCTTTGTATCAGAAGTGCTAAGCTTTGTATTATCTTCTGATGAATAAGAACTAAACAGATGGCTGATTTCATGATAGGCCATCTCACACACGTCAGTGATGGCATTCCCAAGCCTGTGGATACTTGGCTGCAGAAACAGGGTCAGTTTAGTTACAGACACAATAGTATTTGCTATGGGTAATATTTGAAAAGGAACTTAGTGGTCCCTTTCTTCCCCTGAAGACTCAGCGTGGTTAAGTTAGAGTCATACCAACTATGGCATAATATAATATTCAACTTTAGAACAAATCTATTTCTTTTTAATTTTTATTGATTGATTTTAGAGGGGAAGGGAAGAGAGAGAGAGAGAAAGAGAGAGAGAATAATGACTTGTTGTTACACCTGTTTATGAATTTATTAGTTGACTCTTGTATGTGCCCTGGCCAGGGATCAAACCCACAACCTTGGCTTGTTGGGATGTCACTCTAACCAACTGAACTAGCTGGCGAGGGCCAGAAATCTACTTGTTTATTGAGATAGAAAAAGTCCAGCACTTCTCTTACTCAACAAAACCACCAGCATTCTTGGAAGTTATGCCTGTTACAGGACCCTTATGTCCATGGGAAACAGAATTCTCTGACCCTGGGAACAGTGTCTGCTGTGACCGTCCCTCTGCAGTTATCTGAGAGAGGCTTAGCTTGCTAAAATAATTGAGAACCTTCACTGCTGGTCAATTCTATGTTGTGACAGTCTGGTTCCTTGTATAAAAAGCATTATCAGTATATTGGCAAGGTCATAAAAACGACAGTGGGCAATGCAGATGATCTTACAGTGCAGCTGCTCATTGTCTCAGGCCGAGACTCAGTGTTAGGGTGGGAGGAGGGAGTGGACGCAAGTGAGCAGCTTTATGGTCATAATGGCTATTTTAGTATGTCTTTCTAAAGTAGCTTGTTTGGAGTGTAAATGTGAAATGTAGCCTTCTTTGAATTTCAAAAATCCTGAGATACATTTAATTCATGAATTGACTCAAAGAGCATTTTCCCCTAGTGACTACTGTAATAATCTGCACCTTTCAAGAGGACAAAAGGGGAAAGAAATATTTTAAAAAGTAAAAAAAATGAGATGGTGGATTCAAAACTTACTTTCCCAGATAACAGTCTGTAGTCTTGAGTCATATAAGCCTTGATGCCTTCATTGTAAGTGGAGATTCAATTTAATATATAAATGATTTATGTACCTGCAGCTATCCCAACATCTTTTAAGTTTCCACGTGATCAGAGTTTTCCCTCTTGAAGATAGATTTTCCTCTTTGTCAACTGCAGCCCTACCTTTATATTTATCTTAGTATTGCTTTAGGTGGACCTATCTCCACCCCACAAGATTTTCCAAGACCCTTACGTGGATTATTATGCCGTTGACTTGCTTTAGAATTATAAGTATACCTGGAGTTTCATCTTTAAACATATTCTAGGTAAAATTTTGACAGAGAGCTATTAATGAGGGAATATAATGTGGGGAAAGTTACATGCATAGTGAATTCCAGAAGTTCATTTTAATAACCACTTAGCTGCTACTTAATTCAAAAATTGCAGGCAAGTAACTGCATTTGCATGTGTGTGAGTGATTTTAATTGCCTCTGTGGTATCTGTACTATGGTAGAGACCTTAGCAATCAATGAGCCGGCCAAAAGAAAGGCGATGAGATGGTGAACTCAGGCCCAGAGGCCATGAATCTGCCATGGAATCGGCCTTCATATTAGAAAAGAAGGAAGGGAGGAGGGAAGGAGAGAAGGAGGGAAGGAGGGAAGGAAAGATGGAAAGAGAAAGAAAGACAGAAAGAGAGAAAGGTTGTTGAGTCTCTTCTTGCCTTTGTTTTGAGAAAGAAGTGTTTTTCTTTCATCCAATAATTCAAAATGGGCTGAGCGGAGAGATTTGTTTTATTTTTTTTGAGTCTTTTACATAATTTCGCTTAGGGAAGGTAGCACTATTTTATTTTTTATTTTTTGAGAACTTTACGCACCGTAAAAACAATCGACCTGGTTTTCCAGGACTCCTTAGACCTGGAATCAAGGAGCGAGAAAGAACAAATGTCCTTTTCCAGCCACACTCCAATAACTTGCCTTGTGACTACAAGGATAAATGTTCTCAAATCTCAGGTTAATATGGATTTCTGGAGCTCATAAACTACTTAAGAATTTAAAATGACTTTAAAATAGAAGGGCTGAGTACAGAAGGGGATTAAGGTCAGTTGAGGTCCTGGGCACAGAAGAAAATATTGGACCCCTTAAAAAAAAGAGAGAGAGAGGGAAAATAAAAATACATGTTAACCATATATTTAAATAAATAAAAAATATTATGTACTATTAATGTTAAAATTGCACATATGAAACCAAACTTGTGTCATTAGGAAAAGGGTAAAGTTGGGGTTTTGTGGGGCCCTTCAGAAGTCGGGGCCCAGGGCGCGTGCTCAGTGCGCCCGCCCTTAAATCCTCTGGCTGAGTATAATTTCCATATTTGGTTTTGGAAAACTCATATCATAGATTCAATTTGACTGACTTTAGAATCTGCTCTACTTCAGTTCTGCTTTTTAAAAGTAGAAAGTATTTCATTTATGTATGGAATGCCTGCTATTCAAAATCATATGCGTTGACAGGACGTTTTAGAGATCATTATCTTTTTATGGCAAGGACAGCACTTAGCCTAAATGGTGGTGCCCGAGATTTCTCATCTTGCTCTCTTCTCAGTCACTCTAAAATGAGTCTGTTTCTATTTTCTTTCTGTGGTAGGCGTTTAAACTGTCTGCTACTGGGAAGGGAAAGAAACTGATGTTTATTTTCACAACTCCCAGAGGTAGACATTATTGTCGACACTGTTGCAGAAGTGATAACTAAATTTCTGAGAGGTTTGAGTCACAAGCCAGTGAGTAGGGAAGCCAGGGTTCTGGTCCTAGTCTGCCCGTAGACAAAGTGCACGTCCTTTCTGTTCCAGCCACAGCGCCTCTCACTGTGTGTTAAAAACTGACGCTCACTACGCAAAAGGCAGCCATTGTGTGGAGTCCAGATTCTGCTGTCCCTCTCCAACAGCAGTCATTATGTCATGCCCAATACATAGCCATTTCCATTAGAAGGATGCTGTGGGACAAAGAAATGCCCTAGAACTCTGGGGTCATGATTGCATCGTGCAGTCTCCTTTCAACCCCTACCCAGAAAACACCCATCCTGTTCCCATCATTGAGTGTTGTATCAACAATGCTGCTTACACCTTGGGCAGGGTGTTCTTGCCAAACTAAGCCTGTGGGAACACTCAAAAATTATTATTATTCTATCTCACAGGATGACACATATAAAAAAGACCATGAGTATTGGACCTGGCTGATTAACCAGCAGCGACAGTTTGCTTTAAGTTGTATTTGGTTCCAGCAGAAGTGATTTAATATTGGCCCCAAGTGGGGCAGTCATCCTTTCTTCATCAATTATTTCTTGAGGCCATGATTACAAATAGATAAAAGGGCTGGGCAGACCTTGAAGTAGGACCAGTGGAACATATCTCATGCTATTTTAATTAATTCTCTGTTTTTGAAGAAATATGGCTTTCATCCTCTTTGGAAGCTGCAAGAACTTTGCTTGACTTGAGCCAGGGATGGTGGTATTATTGTGTAAGAATTGAGGCTTTATCTTTTTCGGCTATAAGGGTGAGTGAGAAATGTGTCATGAATAAAATTTAGCAACTATTTGGAATACTATCTCACATCAAGCTTGTGGAAGAGCAGCTAATATGTTTGAAACATTGTTTTGAGTTTTAATCCTCAGATTTGGAAACTCTACTGAAAGTTATTAAGACCTCAGTAAGTACAGTCTAGTTTATAGATTCCCCCCCTCTCCTTATGTAAAAGTCAGAATTTAAATTTATGTAACAAAGTAAAAGAAAAAATCCCCAATATATTTGTATTTGATTCATTTGGCAAGTGTTTTTAAACAGATGCTTTGCACTGTATTTTGCATGGACATGAATAATGGCACACATTTTACCCTACAGGCTATTACCACCTAGGTAAGCTAATCAATAGTTTAAACATTACTACAACAATCATTTTACAATACACACTTGTTTGGTTTTTTTTTTTTTTTGCATTTTTCTGAAGCTGGAAACAGGGAGAGACAGTCAGACAGACTCCCGCATGCGCCCGACCGGGATCCACCCGGCACGCCCACCAGGGGTGACGCTCTGTCCACCAGGGGGCGATGCTCTGCCCATCCTGGGAGTCGCCATGTTGCGACCCTCCTGGGTGTCGCCATGTTGCGACCAGAGCCACTCTAGCGCCTGGGGCAGAGGCCACAGAGCCATCCCCAGTGCCTGGGCCATCTTTGCTCCAATGGAGCCTCCGCTGCGGGAGGGGAAGAGAGAGACAGAGAGGAAGGCGCGGCGGAGGGGTGGAGAAGCAAATGGGCGCTTCTCCTATGTGCCCTGGCCGGGAATCGAACCCGGGTCCTCTGCACGCTAGGCCGACGCTCTACCGCTGAGCCAACCGGCCAGGGCCTTGTTTTTTTTTTTTTTTTTTTTTTTTTTTAAATATGTTTGTACAGAGTTCTGTGGAAGTCATCTGTGGAGATGACTATATCAGGTTGAGTCAGGGAAATTTCTCTAGGGTTGGTGACATTTGATCTGGGTATAAAGGATTAGTAGTCATCGTTCAAGAAGGGGAAAAAACCCTCTGTTTTGAAAGAATCCATTCCAGGAATACTATGTAACTTGGTAGATCTGAATTACTGGGTATATGTTAGAGGGGAAACCAGAGGAAAAGTCTCAAAAGACAAGGTGGTCCCAGGGTTAAAGGTAGTGTTTGCTCTTCTGAAACATTAAGGTATTTTTGAGATCCACTTCAAGTTTAAGAAAACATACCCTTTATTATAGCGTGTCTTGAACATATATAGGAGTTGACAATATAATGAGCCCCCGTGTTTTCAATACTCAATTTTAACATTTTCAATGGCCAATCTTTTTTTATGTTTCCAGCCATGTTCTTTCCTCCCCATAACAGTTTTGAAGCAAATCTTAGACATTTCTTTATTCCGTCTATAAATATTTTACTATGTATTTTTAAATGATAAGTTTTTTTTTAAAGAAATCCACAGCCCTGGCCGGTTGGCTCAGTGGTAGAGCGTCGGCCTGGTGTGCGGAAGTCCCAGGTTCGATTCCCAGCCAGAGCACACAGGAGAAGCGCCCATCTGCTTCTCCACCCCTCCCCCTCTCCTTCCTCTCTGTCTCTCTCTTCCCCTCCTGCAGCCAAGGCTCCATTGGAGCAAAGTTGGCCCGGGCGCTGGGGATGGCTCTGTGGCCTCTGCCTCAGGCGCTGGAGTGGCTCTGGTTGCAACAGAGCGACCCCCCAGATGGGCAGAGCATTGCCCCCTGGTGGGCGTGCCGGGTGGATCCTGGTCGGGCGCATGCGGGAGTCTGTCTGACTGCCTCCCCGTTTCCAGCTTCAGAAAAATACAAAAAAAAAAAAAAAGGAATCCACAATATCTTTAACATATTGTAAATAATTAAAATAATCTTTAACTATGATTGAAGCTTGTCAGGTAAAGGGGTGATGTGAATATACTTGAATTCTGGAAAGAAAGCTCTGGAGGCAACGGGAAGGGCAGGTTGGAGAGGAAAGATACCAGAGATTGATGGAAGCTTCCAGAGGTGGGTTTGAATCAAGTCAGTGGTGGTAGAGAGGGTGGAAGAACTTTCAGAATATTTCAAAAATTAAAGTCAATAGCTCTTTAAGTCAATTGGATATGGGCATGAAGGAGAGGAGAGAGCTGAGGAATATTTAGATGTTTTAGCTTGCATAATTGGCCTATGAATTTGCCATTACCTGATGTGCTGTAGGGATTCCTTGAAAAGCAATTTAACCTGGTTCTTTATTAGCCAGAGACTATTGGAAACAAATCCAAAAATACTTTCCTGTTACTCTCAAACAATTCTTTGAGAGTGGAATATTTAAAGTCATTTTGATTTCTCCCAAATTTGGAAAAGATTGAGGAAATAGCCTCTAAAATGCTAAAGAGGGCAGAAAAACCATTTGGACAATTGGATAACTGAAATATCTTCAGATTACATATAATCAGTTGTTTTAAAATCATAAAAGCTAATGAATATGATTTTTATACCAAATTCCAAAAACACTAAAGGTTTAAAAGAGGTAAATTTAAAATAATGGAAGAATTTTTTTTCACAATACATGATAACAATGTTCAAACAAACAAGAGCATCAAAAGAATTGTATAGTAAATGTATAGTGGATATTCATATTCAATTTTACCATTGACAATTTATTCTTTGCTTTTTTACGTATCTATTCATTTACCTAATTCTCTATCCATCCATTGGTTCATCTTTTTCTTTCTTCAAAATAAGTTGCAGTCAGCAGTACACTTCATTCCTAAATGCTTCATCAGGCATATCATTAACCAGGGCTCAGTGTTTGTTTATGCAAGATTTATATTTTATACAAGAGAAATTAAACCTATACATTTATTTTTTTCCAAAAGGAAAGGTTATGCATCTAGAAGGATTAATACAACTCATGGCTAATTCTTACGGGGTTATTTATAAAAATGAGAAGCTTTGTGAGACCCTCTGGATCCTCAAAAGTTGTTGCCAAATGGAGCAGCTACACCTACCTATGACGAAACAGCCTTTGTCACAGTGTCAAGTATTTCCCTGTCAAAGCCTTGTGCCTCTCAGTAAATGTTAATTGAATTTTTACATGAAGAAATTGACACCGCAAAGCATAAGCTTTCTGGCAATAAGTGTTGAGCTGGTACGAGACTAAATCATTCTAATAGTTTCGCATTGAGCATCACTCGTTGCCTGCAACTACTCTGCAGAGCGAGAATGCCATGTAATGGACAATTGAAGAATCAAAACAGTCCCAGAGGCACTGCATTTCATGCAGAGACATCCTGAGATGAGGAAGAGCCAATACTTGGGCAATAGGAAAGGAGGTGAGATGTTCTCACAGAAGAGAACTCTTTATTCATTTATTGCAAAAGAAATAAAAAGGGTCTGTGTATTCCTAAATGTTTATTCTCTGACTTCCAAAAGAGATTAAAGCAGTTTATAATAAATGGCAAAAATAAAATAACACTGAAAGCAGCTGACACAGGAATAAAGCAAGGGTCAAAATATATCAGTTAGTAGAGTGTAGAATAAGTTTGCACTTAGAAAGTTTGAAATGTTTTAAATTAAGTCATATTCCGCCATGATCAATCCTGCCAATGGTCTGAAGCATTAAAAATGAAGCTGAGATGATGTCTGGCAGGATGCATTTGTGCAAATGTTTGTTGTTGGTGAAGATACCTTGTATTCATTTGAAAACTGAAAAATTCAGTCAAATCGCCAGGCATTTGCCTACACAAAAAGTAGACATTCTGATGCTAGAAAAAACTTTAGGGGTTTGAATGACTTTTTCAGTTCCAGTATGAAGTTATGACATCAGTCTATATCTGTGGTTCTGCACTAGAGGCAGTTTGACCCTACAGATGACATTTGGCAACACCTGGAGACATTTTTGGCTGTATACACTGGGTATCGGGGCAGAGTGCTACGGGCATGTAGTGGGTAGAGGCCAAGGATGCTGCTAGTCATCCTACAATGCATAGCATGGACAGACTGCCCCCCCAACAAAGAATTATCCATTGAAATATATATTGAAATATCAATAGTACTAAGGTTGAGAAACCCTGACCCATATGAATCAGGTACAAATTTCACTTTAATATGTTTTATCAAAACACCTTAGATGATTTACATATGCTATTTCTTCTTGAAACTACTGTTGAACAGTGAGTGGTGAAGACCTAATACACTTAATGAAGTAATCCTGTGTTGGCACCAGGGCAATAATGAGATGTAAAATGACTAGGCCTTCAAAATAAGATTCACAAAACACCAAGCTGAGTGGTTCACAACACAAATTTGATGGCACTTTTTGGTGTCCAAGAGCATCAAATGTTGGCTGGCAAGAATACAGATATTTAACTAGCAGAAAAGTTTTCAAAGGAATTAGGGCCACATTGTTTATCTGAGCTGGGAAAGGGATTATTAGATCTTAAGTCAGGGAATGATTCATCCGGGGATGTCTCCCTCTGGGACTTGGAGAGTCTATTTCTCCCTTCCTTCTTTTCTCTTTAAAAACAAGAAGGAGGGCCCTGGCCGGTTGGCTCAGTGGTAGAGTGTCAGCCTGGCGTGCAGGAGTCCCGGGTTCGATTCCTGGCCAGGGCACACAGGAGAGGCGCCCATTTGCTTCTCCACCCCTCCCCCTCTCCTTCCTCTCTGTCTCTCTCTTCCCCTCCCGCAGCGAGGCTTCATTGGAGCAGAGATGGCCCGGACGGGCACTGGGGATGGCTCTGTGGCCTCTGCCTCAGGCGCTAGAATGGCTCTGGATGCAACAGAGCGATGCCTCAGAGGGGCAAAGCATTGCCCCCCTGGTGGGCATGCCGGGTGGATCCCGGTCGGGCGCATGAGGGAGTCTGTCTGACTGCCTCCCCGTTTCCAGCTTCAAAAAAAGGAAAAAAACAAAAAAACAAAAAAACAAGAAGGAGCCCCAGCCAGGTAGGTCAGTTGGTTTGAGCATTGTCCCAACATGCCAAGGTTGTGGGTTCAATCCTTAGTCAGGGCCCGTAAAAGAATCAACCAATGAATGCATAAATAAGGGGAACAATAAATCAATATTTCTCTCCCTCTCTCCCTTTTCCTCTCTCTCTAAAATCAATAAATTAAAATTAAAAAATGAAGAACTAAAGGCATCAAAAGCAGGTGGGTTAGATAAACTCCTCTAACAACCTGATGATTATATGTCTCTGATTTACATTAGTCTCTTTCATCTTCCCCTTACTACTGTAATTATACATACTCTATCTGCATTTGCAATGATGCTTGCCTTCTTTCTTTATTCTTATTACCTGGGACCCATCCCTTTGCTTAGGTTATCTCTTCCTCTTTCTGCATCATTAACTTCTTCCTCTCTCCTTGGTCATTCCCATTAGCAGCTCTTGTCTTATAAAATATCCCTTGATCCCCACATGCTCTACCAATTTCTCTTCACTTCAATCCTACATAAACTCATTAAACTCACATTCTACAGCAGCTTTCTTTCTTTAACTCCCATTTACTCTGCAACTCACACCCGCTTGACTTCTGCCCACCGCTCCACTGAAGCTGCTCTTGTCAAGGTTACCTGTGACCTCCTTGTAGCAAAATTTTAAAAGCAGATAGTTTTCCTTCCCTCTCTTATTTGACCTTTCTGTAGCATTTAATGCAGTTGATGGTTTCATCTCCACGAGCTCATTCTTCTCTTGGCTTCATAGCAAAACATGCTTTAAGTTTTCCTCGTGTGTCTCTGACAACTATTATATTTAAGAAACTTTACTGCTTTGTCTCTTCTCTCTGACTTCTAGATGTTGGAATTCCCAAGGCTTAAGGGTGGGGCCCCTTTCTCTTTATATTTTTTTCCTAAGTGATCTAGACCGTTCCTGTGACTTTAAATGCTATTTACACAGAGATAGGTAACTCCCTTCATCTCAGATCTTTTCCTTGGAGCTCTGTATTTGATAACTGCATCTTGAGACCCGCACATAGGAGTTGCATGGCCATCGCAACCTTCACACAACTTAAGCACAGTTCTAGATTTCTTCCAATGTGATCATCCCGCTCTCCTGCCGATCTTCTCCAGCTCAATAAATGGAATTATGATACAGCCAGTTTTTCAAACTCTTTGTTCCCTCACATCTTCTACTAAATTAGTTTCTAAATTTTAACTCTTGGCTTAAATATTACCTCTTCAAAGAGATCTTTCCTACCACTAACCTAAAGTAACCCTTCTTGTCATTCTCTGTCCTAGAATCCTGTGTGGGTTTTTGTTCATAGCTTTTGTAACAATTTGTAATCATACATTGACTTGTCTGTCTACTTATTTGATACTGGTTTTCTTTAGTAAGCTGTATACTCCCCTGGACAGGGACCAGGTCTGTTTTTTTCACCAATGGATGCTCAGGCCCTGACATAATGTTTGGAAGGTAAAGGTGTGTGTTCGGTCAATATTTGATGAGTCAATAAAGGACTGTTTGGATACTGGGCCTAAGAGAGACACCCTCCCCCTGCCAAGATCAGAATTGAGTCCTTTTGCTGTTAGAATTATAATTTTAATTATATTAAGAGATAGCATTTAAAAACCACCTATAAAAGCACAAGGAAAAAAAGATAATATTTAATAAGTGCTTATTGATTAACCAACTGAAAATACACCAAATTTCTTTGTATTCCAATTTGTTTATTGATAACATAGAAATAATACTATTAACTCATTTTCACAGAATTATTTTATAGGATGAAGTTATATTATTGTCCTTTAATCTTCTCTGAAGATAAACATTTACCACATACAAAGCCCTATTCAAGATGATGTAGAGATTACATGTACTATCAGTTTCCTTAGTCTGAGGCCTACCCTGCACTAATGTCTGAACTCTTATGGTTTGTGAACCAAAAAAATGCATTAGTCTTAATTGTTATGAGCTTTATTGGAAGAACACCAAATGACAGTGTTTTTGTAAAGTGAATAGAACTGTTTGTGCAGCCTCAGAGCCCTCCTCTCTGCTGCTACATGGTAAGTGCCTTGTGAAGCTTGTGGACAGCACAAAACATGGGCCCTCAGCTAGTGGCGTCTGGCCATGGTACTGAAGGATAACAGAGGTGAACGAAATGGCAAAGGAAGCAACTTCAAGGGAAGAAGTCAAGAGTCGTACCTTTAGATCTTGACAGGGTCATATATGCCTCTGAGAAAAGGAAACCCTTATGTTTTTAAATTGAATATTCAGCTTGGGGTTTTCATGGACTCTTGGGAGAAGGTAAAAGTTTTAGTATCTCGAATTTCTGTGACTAAGAAAAGCTGATGGTGGGTAATAGGGACTGATGTTTTTATTTTCTCTCCTTTTGCATTGGACAAGTCCATCTTTTTAAAGTATAGAAAGTGATGTGGAATGCTGGAACCTCAGGAAATACTGACTTCCCTTTGTCTTCTTTTGACATCTTCTGGGGCAATCAGTCTTTGTGCATTTGAGTAGTGTTTCACAGACTCTTTGAGACCCTGGGCAGGTGGTCCATCTGAACCCACGGGGCTCCTTGAATTTTTCTTAAGCATTTAGTAAGAGATAGCTATCTTCCTGAAGACAAGAATCTCATTTTGTGAAGTAGAAGCCTCTCCCCAGCGTTTAAATCAGAACCACCCAAGCCCTAAACCAACTGCTGGGAATGTGGGAAGTATTTGCTCCTTAAAAATCCACTTACCTCATCCTTATCCCTCTTTAAACAGCTGTTACTGTCTGATATGGGTGGAATTTGAAGACAAAGACAATGGGAGTTGTAATTGTAACCATTTTGGTCCCAAACTTGGGAGACGAGGGTCAGAGACTTAGAACCTATTGCTGCCCTAGGATGGGTTTAGATTGGGTGCTGTTCTGCTCTGGAAGATTAAAAAAAAAAAGCCAAAGTTTGAGTGACCAAAGGTAACCAACCTAATATGTAGGGTTTCATGTGACAGGAATAAATGAACAAACAAGATTCAGGACCCATACATCAAAGCCAGAGGAGTTGTGCTGAGAGCCACTGAGTTCTGAGGCTTCCTCTGCTTGAGTTCACTTTCACCAACACATCTTTGCCCATCTCAAAGGCACCCAGAACTGCTTCAGATGCCCAGCCCCCACCAACCAGGAATTTTAGCTTCTTGCTAAAACCTCTACTATCATTTTATTTTATTTTTATTTTTTTATGTTTTGTATTTTTCTGAAGTTGGAAACGGGGAAGCAGTCTGACAGACTCCCACATGCGCCCGTCCGGGGTCCACCTGGCATACCCACCAGGGGGCAATGCTCTGCCCATCTGGGGCACTGCTCTGTTGCAACCAGAGCCATTCCAGTGCCTGAGGCAGAGGCCATAGAGCCATCCTCAGCACCCAGGCCAACTTTGCTCCAGTGGAGCCTTGGCTGCGGGAGGGGAAGAGAGAGACAAAGAGGAAGGAGAGGGGGAGGGGTGGAGAAGCAGATGGGCGCCTCTCCTGTGTGCCCTGGCCGGGAATCGAACCCGGGACTCCTGCATGCCAGGCCGACGCTCTACCACTTCTACGATCATTTTAGACCCCTAATTACAAAAATTATTTTCACAAGGAGAAGTGATTTGGTTGGAATAGTTTCTGCAAAGTCAAAGAGCCAAATTCTCTTGAAATCAGATTTGTGAGCAGAAATTCTGTGGCTGACAGCAATATTGCTACTTCATTTCTCCATATCTAAATGGTAAAAGAGCTACTTCATTTCCGAAAACACAATTTTTAAAGCAGATGCACTAGTTCAAAACCAGCCTTCTGACACATGTACTTTTTATGTCCCAGGTATCTCAGTATAAGTCTGGACTCTATGGAAGTGCACAGTGATGGAATATTTCCCTTTCTTTCATTAACTCACTGTTTAAACTTGGGCAAATTATGTTATATTTTTGGCTGAGGGGTTCTTCTTTGTAAAATGAGGTAACCTGGTAAATAAAAGGTCCCTTGAAAAGTGGAAATGTTCTTTCCTGTACCACAATTTCTTTCTCTATTAGAACTATAGAGTTTCCCTGAATAGACCAAAAATATTACTACCAGCAGACTTCAATGAGTGAGCTGATGAAGCCAGGTGTTTAGATACCCATCCTTACAGCTGCCCTAACCAGTAAGAAACCCTTCCCTGGTTTCCGGTTTCTCTTTTTAGCATAATAAACAACAACAAAGAAAGAATACCAACTCGACTTGTATAGTCAGTAAATATCCAAGTGACTCATTATCTAAGTGCTGGAAATTATCCTGAAAAGTCCACAGTGATGAGTACCTGTGATTTACTCAGGTTTGACGTGGAGGAGTAAGCTGTTAATAGTTGTTGTCAACAATCCAAAGCAACACAGTGAGGAAGTGGGAGAGAGTGAAACTAGATAACTGTAGTGTGGAAACTGAAAATGTATTTGCCTCTAAGCATGAGTAGGTAGGTACATGTTTATTTTACTACATCGCCCAGTGTGCACTCTATTTTCCCTTAATCTTTCTAGAACGTACAGATTTAAGTGTTGCAAGGGTATGGGCACCACATCCCATGCTCTTTGGGAATCATTAGTGAACACCTATTTTATTGATTATAAGAACTTTTCTGTAATACAAAAACACAAAAATCAGAGGGTATTGCAAAACTTGCTGGTATTCTAGACATTTTAAGCATATTATAAATGATAATGGTAATAATATATTAGCCTAACCAAGCCTGACAGATGCTATAGACATCTCCAAACTTCCTTGCTCAAGGAAGAGGTAAAGTTTGTCTTGCCGCTTGAACCTACTTTTTGAATGAAAATATGCCTCAAGGTGTAGTAGCTGCCTTGTGATTCTTTCTTGTCCAATCCACAAGTAGTAGCATTCTGAAGACTGGCACATTGAAGATTCCCCCTTAGACTTTGCTTAATATCTGTGATGTCAGCAGGCAGACTTATCTAAGTCTGAGGTTGGAGCTCATAGATGCAGATGTCTGCAGGGCCAAGAAGATACCATACAAGTGAAGTAGGTTAGGGATAAGAAAAACTATCCAGGACAAGTAATATTTCATTTTCCACTTCATTCTACTAAAAAATAAAAGGCACATAGTAAGATGATAAATGGCTATGACACTTAGCTTCAGGTTGGGGAGACAATAGAGGGCAGTGGGGACTTTGGGGAACAGGGAAGTAGTTGCTACTAAGCTTCAGCTGCCTCATTAGGATGCAGCCCTAGAACTGGCAGAACTGATTTTCCCACAAGAATGCAGAAAAAATGAATTTTGTGAAAGACTAGATTCGTATAATTTTTGCAACTGCTTCAAAATGTTTGAAACTTTGTGAGAATTCTATGTGAGCCGAATAAAAAATTACATCCATGGGCTAGTCCTCTGTCCAACAGGTCATCATTTTATAACCTTGGATGCTGAGCAAGGAAGAACTTGTTAACTTGCACCATCTTTAATATGGAGAAAAAAAGCCCCAAACCAAGACTTGTCATTTTAAATAGGCTTTCTCAGATAAAGAGGAAAATACAAAAAGAAAAGGGCATTTGAAAGCAATATTTATAATGTTTGAACCACCACTAATTGTACTTTTATATTTAATTGCTGTAGCATCAGAGCCACAGTTCTTGGGTTATTATGAGAAGCATGATTTTGTGTTAGGACCGTGAGCAGATCTATGTGAGATATTGCTGATCTGAAGCATATGGTGTCTGTATAGTCATCTCGCTGTCAATGTGATCCTCAACAAAAGCTCACTGGAAAGATTCAGATTCCTCCTCATTATAGCAAAGATATGGAGCTCTGCATACATCATGACATAAGGTATTTTCTAGTGTTTATAAAAGAGATGTTTGTCACTTTCTGGACAACACATTATCAGGGTAAAGACTTCCATATTTAAAAGCAGAATTAAACTTGGAAAAGAAACAATAATACCTGAAACACAACAACATTTTTAAAAACAAAGTATTACTACTACATCATTATGTAGTAATAACTTAGAGTTTTAAACATTTTAATTTGCATTTTTGTCTCAAAAATGCAATAAATAATCTGTATTGCATTTAGTAGTGAGGAAATATGTTTTTACCTAAAAGTGTGGTAAATACATTCAGGTTTTGTTTAACAGTTAAAAAGTGCTAAGAAAATTAAATAAATGCATGCTCTTTTTCCTGGACTAGAAATTAGAAGCATGTTGAAAAGAAGCCACAGAAGATGAGATTCCGCAGTGAGATCAAGATCGGCAAGTGTGTAATACTGAACATGCAGATTTGTGAAATCCCCACCAATTACCACAGAAGCCTATGAGGTTCCTGTTCTAATTTTAGTGCCCAGCTTGGTTTCACTTGCTATTTCAACTTTTCAACATCCTTATTGTGACTAGTAGAACCATCAGCAAAACTTTTCCTGGAAATGTTTTTGTGTAATATCCACTCTCAAGAATTGCTTTTAGGGCTATTAATCACTTGACATGCATTTGTTTCTTTCTTTCTTTCTTTTTTTTTTTCATTTTTCTGAAGCTGGAAACAGGGAGGGACAGTCAGACAGACTCCCGCATGCGCCCGACCGGGATCCACCCAGCACGCCCACCATGGGGCGACGCTCTGCCCACCAGTGGGCGATGCTCTGCCCATCCTGAGCATCGCCATGTTGCGACCAGAGCCACTCTAGCGCCTGAGGCAGAGGCCACAGAGCCATCCCCAGCACCCGGGCCATCTTTGCTCCAATGGAGCCTTGGCTGCGGGAGGGGAAGAGAGAGACAGAGAGGAAAGCGCGGCGGAGGGGTGGAGAAGCAAATGGGCGCTTCTCCTGTGTGCCCTGGCCAGGAATCGAACCCGGGTCCTCCGCACACTAGGCCGACGCTCTACCACTGAGCCAACCGGCCAGGGCGACATGCATTTGTTTCTATTGCAGGGAAGAGCAAATGCCAAGTCAAGACTTAGGTCCCCTTCGTAACTCATTAGTACACATGAGATACCACTGGCATTTCTACATGTACCTACTGAAACCTCCTGCCTCTTCTTTGGGGGCAAGTATGTATCTCTGTATCCCCTGAAGTACTTATGATAATAAATGGATTACAACTGATTAATAAGAATATAATTGAATAGGTTGAGTTGTATGTGTAGAAACCCCTAGTTTTATCCTTTCAAAATAATAAATACCACAGAGTATGAAGCTGATTACAGAATCTTTATTTAAGAAAGCATGGGACTGCCTGGCCAGGCAGTGTGCAGTGGTTAGAGCGTCAGACTGGGACGCAGAGGACCCAGATTCGAAACCCTGAGGTTGCTTCCTTGAGCATTGGCTCATCCAGATTGAGTGCGGGCTCACCAGCTTGAGTGCAGGGTTGCTGGCTTGAATGTGGAATCATAGACATGACCCCATGGTCACTGGCTTGAGCCCAAGGGTCGCTGACTTGAGTAAGGGGTCACTCACTCTGCTGTAGCCCTGGATCAAGGCATGTATGAAAAAGCAATCGGTGAATAACTAAGATGCCACAACGAAGATGTGATGCTTTTCATCTCTCTCCCTTTCTTTCTGTCCCTATATGTCCCTCTGTCTGTCTCTCTCTCTGCCTCTGTTGGTAAAAAAAAAAAAAAAAAAGCATAGGACTAAGACACAGTTAGTAGAAATGGGTTAGAAACTAGTTTTCATTTTATAGCTCAAAATTTCAAACTGTGCTGCCTGCATTTCCCCCGTTTTCCTTTCTTTCTTCTTCTCTCTCTCCTTTCCTTCGTTTCTTTTGCATTATAAATATGTGTAGATAAAATATATGCAGCTTATAAGTTTGAGAGAGAGGACGTAAATAGGCATTATTTCATCCCTTAGGTATAGGGCAGTGGTCCCCAACCTCCGGGCTGCGGACCGATACCAGTCTGTGGGCCATTTGGTATCGGTCTGCAGAGAAAGAATAAATAACTTACATTATTTCCGTTTTATTTATATTTAAGTCTGAATGATGTTTTATTTTTAAAAAATGACCAGATTCCCTGTTATATCCGTCTAAGACTCACTCTTGATGCTTGTCTCGGTCACGTGACACATTTATCCATCCCACCCTAAAGGCCAATCTGTGAAAATATTTTCTGACATTAAATCGGTCTGTGGCCCAAAAAAGGTTGGGGACCACTGGTATAGGGGACTTCCAGTTCACTTACTAAGAAAATAATAACAACTAACAATTTTTGAGAATATATTATGTGCCAGTTAATAAGCACTTGACCTGTGTTAATTCATTTAATTCTCATAACTTCACTACAACATAGATTCTAATACCATCCTGCTATAGAGGTAAGATACAAAAGACACAGATTAAATAACTTGCCATGCAACTAAAACGTACATGAGAGGGACAGGGTCCCAATGATCTGGCTCTAGAGTCCAGGTGCTTAGCATTAAGCTGTTCTCAGATAAGAATTCATTAACTGAGTACAATGTGTAAAGCCAGTACCGATCCACAGATAGGGCTACATTGAATTATGTCACATGGACCTTCACAGAAGGTTTTAGTTGTGATTCTGAGAATATAGTAGTTCCTCATTTCCTTTCTCAATGTTTGTTGAGTAAAAGAATGACACATATATACTTTTATTCCAGCTTTAAGACTTCTTCCTTCGTTAGCATTTCTTTCTGCTCTTTTCTGTGTCCTTTTCTTGAACGCAGTTTTCTCCTTTTCTCTGCTCAGTGCAACCCCACTCAGGTTTCAAGACATAGCTCAATTCTATGAGTCAGAAGTTGTTTTAACTTCTATCATGACTCTTTCATAATGCCCTTTGCCCTGATTTCTGCTCCTTTGTGTCCCCTCTTTTTTTTTATATTGATTGATTTTTAGAGAGAGAGGAAGGGAGAGAGAAACATCAATTTGTTGTTCCACTCATTTATGCATTTATTAGTTGATTCTTGTATGTGCCTTGATTGGGGATTGAACCCACAGCCTTGCCATATTGTGACAATGCTCTAACCAACTGAGCTACCCGGCCAGGACTCTAACTTGTTAATGACTTTATTAAAAATTTTCTTTTTCTCCCTCTGTCTTCCTTTCTCCTCCTTTGTCTCTCTAGACTCACTAATGAGTAAAAAAAGCCATTGGATTCATGTTGCTAGAAGTTACACAATTTTTAAGGCTAATTTGTCATATAAGAGCCAGTACTATCAATATGTAAACTTCTTGAGAATTCCAAAAGTTCTATTCAGCATTTTTGTTGTTGTTGTTTTTCTGAAGTGAGAAGCAGGGAGGCAAAGAGACAGACTCCTGCATGTACCCAACTGGGATCCACCCAGCAAGCCCACCAGGGGGCAATGCTCTGCCCATCTGGGGCACTGCTCTATTACAACTGGAGCCATTCTACCACTTGAGGCAGAGACCCGAGCCAACTCTGCTCCAATGGGGCCCTGGCTGTGGGAGGGGAAGAGAGAGAGAGAAAGGAGAAGGGGAAGGGTAGAGAAGCAGATGGGTACTTCTCCTGTGTGCCCTGTCTGGGAATTGAACCTGGGACTTTCGCATGCCGGGCTGACACTCTACCACTGAGCAAACCGGCCAGGGCCCTTTTCAGCATTTTTTGACAGAGCCCCACAGATCTCCTTGTTCTCCAAATGTGAATCTATTAATCCATTTATATGTTCTAATTGGGAAATATGCAGGGTGTGGCAAAAGTAGGTTTACAATTGTATGTGAAACAGAGTTTATTCTGTATTATTTATTAATTATTATATTATTTTGCATACAACCAACTGTAAACCTACTTTTGCCCCATCCTGTATTCTAAATTCTGAATAATCACTTTACAAATATAGTTTGGAACATTTTATAATTTTAAGCCTTCCTTTTATTTTTCACTGTGTTTTATACTCTTACAACCTTTTTTTTTTTTGTATTTTTCTGAAGCTGAAAACGGGGAGAGACAGTCAGACAGACTCCCGCATGCGCCCGACCGGGATCCACCAGGCACGCCCACCAGGGGGCAACGCTCTGCCCACCAGGGGGCGATGCTCTGCCCCTCCGGGGCGTCGCTCTGTTGCGACCAGAGCCACTCTAGCGCCTGGGGCAGAGGCCAAGGAGCCATCCCCAGTGCCCCGGCCATCTTTGCTCCGATGAAGCCTCGGCTGTGGGAGGGGAAGAGAGAGACAGAGAGGAAGGAGAGGGGGAGGGGTGGAGAAGCAGATGGGCGCTTCTCCTGTGTACCCTGGCCGGGAATTGAACCCGGGACTTCTGCATGCCAGGCCGACGCTCTACCACTGAGCCAACCGGCCAGGGCCTCTTACAACCTTTTAAAATGAATTTTTTTTGTTCTGATGAGAAAGGCAGAGTAATATTATTTCTCTCATGATGGAAATGATGAAAGTGAACCTTAGAGAATTTAAACAGAACCTAAGAGAGTATTGAAATTTTCTAGCCACTTACGTTTTTCTCATTTGTTGGTATATACTGTGTTTTCTTTTCAGGAGTAAGGTGAAATTAATGTCTTAGATGGAAAGACGAGAAATACCACTGCTTCTTGGGATTTGTTTTTCTGTTTTAGAAAGAGAGAAGCATGTGATGTAGGAGAAACATCTGAAATAAAAGAGAATGACAGAGTCCTTCAATGGAGTCTTCTAATCATGGGCTTCAAGTTGTGTAAATACAGTGTGTCTGTAAAGTCATGGTGCACTTTTGATTGATCACAGGAAAGCAACAAAAGACGATAGAAATGTGAAATCTGCACCAAATAAAAGGAAAATTCTCCCAGTTTCATACCTATTCAGTGCAGTTTGATGTGGGCTCACGCACAGATTTTTTAGGGCTCCTTAGGTAGCTATCCCGTATAGCCTCTACAGACTGGTCACTGACTGATGGCCTACCAGAACGGGGTTTCTCCACCAAACTGACGGTTTCCTTCAACTGCTTATCCCACGGAGTAATGTTATTCCTACATGGTGGTGCTTCATTATAAACGCGCCGATATTCACGTTGCACTTTGGTCACACATTCGAATTTAGCGAGCCACAGAACACACTGAACTTTCCTCTGTACCGTCCATATCTCTACTGGCATGGCTGTGGGCTGCTCTGCTGTATACACGGTGTTACGTCATCATCTGCGCATGCGCACGTGCTGCCACAACATCCTACAGAAACTAGGAGGATTTTCCTTTTATTTGGTGCAGATTTCACATTTCTATCGTCTTTTGTTGCTTTCCTGTGACCGGTCAAAAGTGCACCATGACTTTACAGCACACTGTATAACCGAGAGTACAGAAATCATTTTTCAACAGTTTTTGTTTCTATACTTTACTTTTGATGGGTGCCAATAAAAAAGTCAAGCTTCAGACCCTGGCTGGTTAGCTCAGTTGGTTATGGCGCTGTCCTAAAACGACAAGGTTGTGGGGGCGGGGACGGGGATTAGTTCTGGAAACTAACCCTCATGATAGACGAGGGACTACTGTACATTTTTTAAAAAGATTTTATTTATTGATTCCACAGAGAGAGGAGGGCAGGGATGTGAGAAGTAGCTGCTTCACTCTAGGTGCCCATTGGTTGTTTTATCATATGTGCCCTGACCGGGCAAGCCCAGAGCTTCGAACCAGAGACCTCAGCATTCCAGGTCAACGCTCTATGTACTGCACCACCACAAGTCAGGCTCCACTGTACTTTTGAAGGCAATCTTTCCTTGTTGGTGTTTCTTGATGCTATGTAACAACTTACAGCTTAGGTTTTTAAATCCTTTCCTGGTATTTTCAGAGATGGGCAGCTTCTACCCCCAGCATGCAGTGATGGTAGATTACAGAGAGATTTTGTACTCCAGGCTGTGTCTTCTGTTCACATTCTCCTGCTTCCTAGAGGCTTTCTCTGTAGAGTCTCCATTCTCTGGAGCCTTTTTATATCAAGTCTGTTTTCTGAGATTGTCATCTGGCCCCAGTGGGAGGATGCCTATGAGTTTTACTTATGACAGTTATTGAATGTGTTTTCTTGCTCTTGGTGGGTACATAAGGCATGAGCATGTTTGTGCTGGTACCAAGTACTAAATGAAAGTCAATAACCAATTCAGAGCTCATCTCACAAGGCCTCCTTGCATTTTTTTTTTTTTTGGTAACAATTAAGTAACATGATTTTGGTTATATTTTATTTATTGCTGGATTTCTGGGGTGGAGCCTGGACTCCCAGAATTTATTGAGTAAAGAGCTCAGCACAGTAAGGGACACAGGAGCACTCATAAAGACCAGTATCTCCTTCTCCTTCTCCTCCTCCTCCTCCGTCATCATCATCGTCATCAATTTCTGAGTTGAACATGTCTTAGTTTGGGACTTTATTTAGGGGTATTATTTACAATATGAACACTGAAGTTGCACAGTAGGTCATAACTCTTCCACACAGTTGAATGTGTCCATCTGGAAACCACCTGATTGTAAATGTCTCATCTGTATATACCTTGATTCTCTTCCATGTCAGGCTCCAGCCAAATGCTAGGAAAATACTTCCTTGGTGGGGCTTTGAAATTCCATGGTATTTATCACTAGAACTCTTCAAGACTCCTTTCTCATTCAACTCATGTCAGATAGCTATAAAAATGTTAGTTTGGTTTCCAATGTTAAATCCCAGTAACCAAGACAAACTAAATAAAATGCAGCTAAACTTTGTTACTTAATTATTAGCTAAAAAATGCAAAGGGGTCTTGTGAGATGAGCTCTGAGCTGGTTATTGACTTCTGTTCAGTGTTTGGTACCAGCGAGTCCCTGAGTTGCCAAGCTTGCTGTGATAATGACGGCTATTCATCTTTGGACAATAGGGCCTATGACAGAATGCTTCAAAGCCAAGCACAGGGAGTAGTAAACATTTGTTCTAGACAATGCCTAGAAATTGATCTAATAGGAAAGCCTTAATAACAGCTAAAATTTGTGTGGATAGTGGAAAAATGTGAAGTTTTTGGAGTCAGGCCTGGCTTTGCACATGAATAACAAGATATGAACAAGTAATTTAAGCTCTGTGGGCCTCAGTTTGCTCATCCACAAAGTGGACAGAAGAGTACTTAGCTTCTGGGTGTTATAAGATTTAAACATCATAGAGGTAATTTTTTCCAACATTAAGTCTATCATATTCCATGCCCCCAGTAAGTAGTATTTGTAGAGACTATTATTTCTTTGTTTTCTAAAATCTAGAACAACTTTGGTTATTAATGCCCTATGATTTAGTAAGAGCTCTTTGCAGGAAAAACAAAAATACTTAAAAAAAAACCCACAGGAAAACCTCATTTAATGAACCCATCCAAGACAAGAATGAAAAAAAATTACTTTTAGGTTTGAGAAATATATTATCCATGGCTACTCCATATTATAATTTTTAACTAAACTTTGGGGATCCTGCTTCACTGCCCATACATAACAGCTTATTCTCTGGATCATCATTACGGCCTCCTCACAGCATTTTAACCTTGCTGTTAACTATTGGGCTCATTTCCAAAGTTCATACTATTCCAGTCGATTTGTGAGAGAAAAAACTTTGGCAGTAATGATCATGAGACTGTGACAACATGCTGAGAGAAGTAACTAATTAAAGGAAATAAGTAAGAAGGAGAAATCCAAAGAAGTGAGAGGTGACATTGAAAGAAATGAGAAGGGAAATTACAATAGAAACAAATCCAACGCAGAAACAACCAAAAGATACCAAATGTGGAGCTCAGACTAAGAAAAAACAGTTACGTGTCTTGTGAGTTATGACACTTCTTAAGACAACAGACGAGGGCACTGGAGAGGGTGAGTTGGTGGGACAGAGATACAGAAAACCTGGCTGGGGAGGCGGAGAGCATGGGAGGGTAGCTGAGGTTGTAGTTGCCAGAATGAAATCTCCTGGATCAAGTCAGAGTGTGGGAGGTAATAGTGTCTTTATTTTTCCACTTCTGGTAGTGTCTGTCTTCCTCTTCACCATTTCAAGCAAAACTAGGTGGCGTGGGAGCAGGGACGTATTCCCTTTTGAGGAATCACCTAGCAGATGCCGGCCAGGCTTCAGCTCTGAGCTTCATCCTTATGGAAACCATGTGTTCATATTTAGAGAAACCAGGCTATACCAAGATAAACTCAGGATTGCCTGCCCCATACAGAAGAAACTTGCCAAATAGGTTATTCCAGAAAAGTCACCTTATAATTTCAGAAGCCTGACACACGTGAGTGATGTCACCAAAGGGACAAGGAACACTAAACTTCCCCTGAAAACAAACTC
Source organism: Saccopteryx bilineata (assembly GCF_036850765.1). Taxonomy (NCBI): domain Eukaryota; kingdom Metazoa; phylum Chordata; class Mammalia; order Chiroptera; family Emballonuridae; genus Saccopteryx; species Saccopteryx bilineata. Next base: position 91,170,162 of record NC_089492.1, read on the forward strand.
TGGAAGAAGAGAAACATTAGACTTCTACTCTGGAGGGGAATAATCCCACTACTCGTTCCTTTTTTCTGTTTTTCACATCTTTTGTATGGTTTCTCCTCTTGATAAACCTCAGACGTGTCCCTATCAGACCTTCCAGCAGATGACCTTGTCTCCTTTTTAGAGTAAATAAAAGTAACTTAGATAGAAACTTCCTTGACTTCCTGTTTTCAATAGGACAAATCATATACCTATACCCATTTTTTCTCTTTCCTGTGTTCCACAGAAAGAGATGACCTTCTATCTGAGATAAATCCCACCACCTGGGCATGGATCCATCATTCCTGTCCCTTACATGTTCTTTTCCACTGATTCTTAGCACTTAGACATGCTCAGGTGTCAACTCAGAAGCCTGTAGCAGGTAATTATAAGCCTACTCATTTCCCCTGTATGTCTTAGAGATTTCTAATTCCACATGTCTGAGAGTGAACTCATCATTGGCCTCCCACAAACTTCCTCCTCCTTCCCCCTCTGCTCAGTTTTGTGAGCTCAGAGGGATGGCTCCATAACCCAGCCAAATGTCTTGCTAGAAATCTGGAAATTATCCTTGATTCCTCCTTTCTGATCAACCTTCCTCCCCCCTCCTCTCCCTCCCTACCATAGCAAACAAAAGAGCAAATCTTGTTGGCTCTATCTTCAAAATATATTCAATAACCAAACATTCCTCTCCATCTCTAATGCCACACACTAGCTTAAATAATCTCTTGCCTAAATGGCTAAAATTGGCTACTAACTGGCTTTCCCATCATTACTGTAGGTTTTTACTAATCTCTACTACAGCCAGAGGGATCTTTATAAAAATCCAAATATGATTCGCCACTCTCCTCACCTTTGAAGCAATGATTTCCCACTGTGCTTCAGATAAAGTCCAGACTCCTTAATATAGCTCACAATACTGCTCATGAACTGCTATTACTGATTTTTTAGTCTCATCTCTCATCACATCCAGCACTTCAGTCATTTGAAATGTCTTTCAACTTTTCTTAATTGCCAAGCTTAACCTCCTCTGGCTCCTAGATTAAACGAGAGCCTCGCCCCTTCATAGGGTACATTATTGTAGTTACTTGTGTCTGTCTTGCTCATCCAGTTAGCCTTCTCTCTGCTCACCCTAACCTCCTGTGCTAGCCACTCTAGTACCTGCTGAGTAACTGGTGTCTAATAGATTCATAGTGAGCACTCATCAAATCAGTTATCTTTCAGAATTTTGTTATTATTTCTCTTAATGAACTCAACAATCTCGATTCTCATATGGAGTCTCAGGGAATATAATCATGAAGCTTTTAAATCTCATGTCTGTGGTTAGAAAGAGAGATTAAGTTTGAAAGTTGCCAGAACAACAAGTGCTCTGACACCTTAGCCATTCTTCTTTAAGGCTTAAAGGTGTGTAATATTTATTCACAAAGGACTTGTAGAGAAACCCCCGTCTCGATCTGAAGGTCGTATGAACGCTAAGACAAACATATGGTCATTTATGTATAAAGGCAGTATCTGCCATTAGGGAGAAAGAGTCTTCAAGGGTTTTTGTTTGTTTGTTTTCTTGGAATAGAGAGGATGCTGTAGACAAGACAATCTTTGGAAGTTCTAATATGGCCAACATCATTTCAAAACCATTTGTTGAATACTTATTAGATATAATATTTCACCTTATGAATTCTGCAATCCTAGAGCCAGGGGGACCCTTTGCTGTCATTCTGGCATGCTTCCTAGATACTGTCTGGGAATGCCGTCTACAGCATCTCTGACAGTCATTACCTTACTTTGGTGGGAGAACTTTCAGGAATGAGGGTCCACTGCTGATGAGGCCACCTGCCCCACTCCTTGGATGCTCTTCTATTTCCTTTTCCCTTCTCTGAATTAGCATCTCTCTTCCTGTCACTTTGATATATTAGTCTCCCGTTGCAACTTAAGTCCTTAACTGAACAGCCTTTTAAATATTGGAAAGAAAGAGGTAGTGCAAGCAAAGGGGGACATCTTCCCGGAGCGTACAGTGTTTTGCAGGTGCGTGGTTGATATATTTTATATGTTACCTCACTAACTCCTTAAACAAGCTAGTAAAGTAAGCAGCATTAATAACATTTTACTCAGAGGTGAGTAAAACTTCCCCCCTTTAGTTATTTTAATGTGGAAATTCAATTTTTTAGTACTCTAAACATTCTGAGTCAAGAGCATGAGGTCCTAATTTATATCTGTTAATAGAGATTTGCATGGAATTGGTTCCTTTTCACTATTTCTAAAATTGGGAGCACAGTTCTTATTGTCCTAGGCAACTTCATTAGGATATTTTGGAAGATAAAGGCTTCGTCAGTCATGTTAATGAAAGTCTTTTTGCTGCACGAACACATCATGGCATTTGGAAATCACACCCAACAGAACTCTATTGCCCTTTTGAAGTGAGAATTTCTTTATTAGAAATGATTCAAGCCCTGGGAAAATTCTGGATTATTGTGTCCTTTCTGGATTTGTGAGAAAATGTCGATGCTGGGAGGTTTTATCACATCCAGAGAGTACCAATCAACACTACAACGAGTCCTAAACCATTAGGAGACTAAACAACCTGGATTAAAATAACATTGACATTCACGTTGAGACAGTCAGGAGTGGTTTAGGAGTTTGAGGATCACCACAATAAACTGTTTTAGAGATTTACTAACATCCGAAACTCAGTGTTTGGAAATTCTTAATGAGTAAGCCACTGATAACAAGTCCATTTGGATGAAAATAATATCTTACGCTATGTGCCTAAATTTTGGTTTTGCAATATTTGTAGGTTTTTAATAGGCTGCATTTTTTAGAGTGGCTTGATTTTTAAAATGTCAAGTCGGCAAGTAACTATTTTGAATGTTTTCCTTTCTTCATTAATTTTATGGGCGAAATTTATACAAACATTTAAAAAAATTTATACAAACATCTCACCTATAATTCAAGGTTTTTAGAAATGCTTTAATACAAAGTGGATTCTTTTGGGTTTCTATTATTTAACTCTGGGGATATTTTTTTCTGTTCTTTTATCAGGTTCTCCAAAGTACTTGCTGTTTAAATTGGATAAGTCAGAACTGCAGAATACTTTCCCAATGCAATTTTCAATGATGGTAACTGTCCTTAAAATTCTTTCAGAACTGGGAACCGTCTTTGTGAAACCAACAGGTAGGTGTTTCTTTAAACTATTTTAAATTGTGCAAGAAACTCTACAAAACAAAACTATGCCTAAAAAACTCACAGAAACATGTCAATATAAAGGAGAGATCTTTGGATGGTGAGATAATGGGTAACATTTTTTACTGTGTATTTTAAATGATGAATGTACATTAATTTTACAATAAAGAAGACTTATTTTTGAAGAAGCTTTTGTAGAGAATAGTATCCTCATATGTGAAGTGAGATTTCAGGTAAATGTGCAGGTGACAGAATGTTAAGCAGGAACACGGAGACATCTACTGATTATAGAAACAGATCGTGTCAGGAGAGCCCAGCCCCCGGTTCTCCGTGCTGGCGTCTTCACAGATCATGAATATAACTCCAAACATGGTGACAAGGTTTTGGTACTAGGCTATTTCTAACCCCTTGTGGAAGATCAACACCTTTTCCGTACAGCTTGGCTGAATAATTTTGGATTTGATCTGAAAAATTAGCTTAGTTCATCTAGGCTGTTTGCTCCTAGGTAATACATCTACTATTCAGCAATAAGAATTAACTAGATAAAAATAAATGACTGTATATACACAAAGGTAATTGAACTTGTCAGTTGTCCAGTCTTGAATTCTAATGGGATTGACAAGATTTACATTAGGGAAATCAGAGAAGTACTGCCCCAAAATATCCTGGGAGAGGTACCAAGTTCTTATTAAAAATACAGACAGATCCTATTAAGTCTAGAAAGCTGGCAGCAATTTCTGTCCTAGTGATATCTACTAAAAGCTGATTAAAGCTAGTAAAATAAACTCAAATATAGCCTCTTAAAATTTATAGTACACATTCAAACAAATATACACGTTCAAAAACAAACTTTTTTTTTCATAATTTCTTCATGTATTCATTCATTACTTAGCAAATGCTTTTCTGAGTATATTCTATGTTAGAGGAAAAATCTTAGGAGTTGGAGAATACACTAGAGGGAAAAAAAGCCCATAAAAATTCCTGGGTTCATGGAGCTTATGTTTATAGTGCTAGAGAAATTTAAAATACAACAACAAATAAACAAGTAAAATATATACTGTATGAAATGCAGGTACTTGTTAAGAAGAAAAATAAATCCAGGAAGTGAGGCGGGGCATGCCAAGTGGAAGGTGGGTGGGAGAAAGAGGAGTTGTTTTAAGTAGGGTGGCCAGGAAAGTCCTTACTGGTAAGGTAACTTGGTTAAGAAGTGTATAAGAGTGGGTTCCAACAACTTTAATATTCCCCTTTCATAAACCATTTGAGCAGCAGAAGTGGAAGAATATTCATTCAGTGTTTCTGTTGTTTTAATTGCACATGTGAAATAAACATTCTCCTTTGTGCTCTAAGATCAGTACCTTCAGCACAAGAAATGGTTCTTACTGCCCGGGCAGGTTGTCTCAGTGATAGAGTGTCAGCCTGGCGTGTGGAAGTCCTGGGTTCGATTCCCAGCCAGGGCACACAGGAGAAGTACCCATTTGCTTCTTCACCCTTCCCCGTCTCCTTCCTCTCTATCTCTCTCTTCCCCTCCTGCAGCCAAGGCTCCATTGGAGCAAAGTTAGCTGGGGCGCTGAGGATGGCTCCATGGCCTGGGCCTCAGGCGATGAAATGGCTCCAGTTGCAATGAAGCAACAGCCCAGAAGGGACGAGCATTGCCCCCTGGTGGGCATGCCAAGCAGATCCCGGTTGGGCGCATGCGGGAGTCTGTCTGTCTCCCTTTCCACTTCTCACTTCAGAAAAATACAAAAAAAAAAAAAAAGATTCTTATACAGAAATAATTACACAATAGACAAGTTTCCTCCAGAGTTAGATGCCTGGTGAACAGACTCACACCAGTGTCACCCTTCAGTGCTCCCATTGAATTAATACAATCGTACATATGGACATTAGTTTTTTTCCCTTTTCATTCCTGTGTTTGCTCACTGAGATTGACTATGAACCCACCGAAGGTAGGGATGGACAATGATATATTCACCTTATCATCCTCAGTGACTAGCCCAGGGCCTTGAATATTTGATGTCAAATATTCAATGATTACCAGTTAAATAAATTTCGAGAATAAAATAGACATTGATTTCAAACAGTTCATAAGATGACGACCCAGTGGCCACATTTACCTACTAAACTGTTTAAAGTGGTAACTGTCTTACACCATGATGACTTCTGGACTTTTCCAAGCCATATTTGGACCTGACCTGGCATCAAGAACTCACTCTGGCCTTGGCTCAGTGGTAAAGTGTCTACCCAGAGTGCCAGAGGTCGCGGCTCAACCCCCAGTCAGGGCACATACGAGAAGCAATCAGTGACTACACAACTGAATAGAACAACTAAGTGAAATGAGTTGATGCTTCTCTCTCTCTTTCTCTCTCTCTCTGTGTCTTCCCCTCTCTCTCTTTCTCAAATCAATGGAAAACTTAAAAAATAAAGAAGAAAAAGACCAACAAACCTACAGAAAAAAAGAACTGAAGATATGAACAGTCAGTTCACAGAAAACTAGATACAGTGCCCCTTAACAATATAAAAAGAAAGTTTAGCAAGCATTTTGCCATCATTGTGATTGCTGCAGGTTCTGTCACTTTGATACTTTTCTTGTAGAGAGATACAGTCAATGAAAGCCGTCATCCTTTCAGGTAGGAAAGTGATGCTTTAAGGCGGCCTGAACTCTAGTCTGATAACTTTCTCTTCCTGTTTCTTTAGAGTCCTGAAGTATATAACTAAGGACACTAGGCACAAACATCACCAACTTGCATGATTATGGAGATGGTCTGTCTGATGCTGAAAATGTCTCTAGTTTTTTGACAACGGCTAAATAACCATGGGGTCAAGTGGACTTGGGAAAGCAGCAACATTAGATGAACTGCTGAGCACTTGCATTGAGATGTTTGGTATGAGCATTTTCTTCCCCTTTGTATAGCTTGGTACTATCACTTCCTCCTGTTCAGAGGCAAGCATTGCTGTAGAACAGCCCTCAGTCTTCATATCTTGGTGTTTAAGGCCTTTTTGATTGACCCCACCCTCTCCCCCCAGTATCACTGCTCTCTGTATTTCCTTCCCTTTACTGCCCACAGCTAATCTACTAGCCATACTGGCCACTGAATGTTTCTGGAACATTCCCTGCATCTTTCTACCTGTGTGCCTTTATCATAACTCTTTCACTGAAATGCTGCTTTAGGATCTCAGATGACATCTCCAATGTGCATAATACTATTCTTAATCTTCCCTGTCAGGAATGTTCCCTCCACTTTCCCACAGTTCTTTGTAACTTTCTCATGGTGCGTGGTAGATGCTGTTGTGATCATTTCTTGGTTTTTGGCTTAGACAAGTGTGGGTAACACAATCTGCTGCATTCTGTATTTGCATATATATCTTATATCTCCTGTCATAGACATGACAACTATGTGCTTATATTGTTTATGTATCCATCTCAGCATTTTGGATTATTCCTCACACAAATAGAGTCAGACAGGAGTTGTTTGTTGAATTGATTTTATAGGAAAAGCTAAACCAGAGTAGGGTTGCCAGATAAAATTTCAGATAATTTGAATTTCAGATGAACCACACATTTTTAGTATAAGTATGTTCTAAATGCATGTGATATACTTAGACAAGAGAATTATTTGCAGATTACCTTAATTTAAATTTAACAAAGAGTCCTGGAGTTATAGTTGCTAAATTCTGGCGACCTAAACCAGTGGAAGGGTGAAACCTACCCACTTAACCCGCAAGAAAATACCAGCAGAAGTAGGAGGAAAATGATAGTTGAGACTAAGAGAAATTTTTGACACTAGTATTTCTCTACTGATATTAGAGGAAGGGAAGAGTAGTACTGTTATCACCTCACCCCTTGTTTCATTTTCTTTTTTAACAGATGACAATGGAGAGCTGAATAATAGTTATTTGCCAAGAATAGTTCTACTAATGCACCGATGGTATTTATCTTCCACTGAATTGGCAGAAAAACTTCTCTGCATATATCTTTTCTACTACTGTGGAATTTTCACAATCGTAAATCAAGTTCTGTATTTATGTAGATAGAGTGTCTCACCAAAGCCAGTAAGTTAAGGTGAATAAATAAGTCTCAGTCAGTTATCCAGCTGTTTTGTGAATAGATTTAGCTGTCTAGACAAAACATCTGGTTGACGGACCAAAGAGTTGACTATCCAGCTGGATATGTTGGCTCTGCTTGAAAATAATCACTAGATATAAAGTAAAACAGGAGCTGTAGGCTGAGTGTCGCTAACCTGTCTTAAACATTTCTGCTGTTAGTACAATGAAAGAATATTTAACACTGATTCAGGACCCAATTTATTTCTTTTAGGATGGCTAAATGGTGGGCCTAGACTCGTAGTGGTCGGCAAACTCATTAGCCAACAGAGCCAAATATCAACAGTACAATGATTGAAATTTCTTTTGAGAGCCAAATTTTTTAAACTTAAACTATATAGATAAGTACATTCCAGTTTGCATGTGGATTTTGTGGAAGAGCCACACTCAAGGCGCCAAAGAGCCGCATGTGGCTTGCGAGCTGCAGTTTGCCGACCAGGGGCCTAGAGGATATGATTTAGATGTTTAGAAGTGCCAGTCAAAATACTATGATATGGCTCAGGCACAAACACCACCTAAGTTTTGCATCTTTCTTTACTGGCAAGACACAAAGAACATTCTAGCAGGTTCATTGTAATTTGCTGATGTTAATTTTAGATTTTTTTCTGAAAGAAGAGAAAAAAACAAGTTAGAAACTTCATTCTATAAGGGCTTTTAGCAGTTCATCAGCTGTCGTCCACAATGCAGTCCAAAAAGGTGGTTGAAAGCTGAATAACTAAAAATGGCAAAACAGTCTCACATTTATTAGGTTTCATTCCCCTAAATCTAATGTTTATTATATAACCACTAAGTTGGCTCCTAGAGGCTCTGCCTGCTTCAAGCCCAGGGGCCCCTGCAGAGGAGTGGGCAGCCCTACAGGGCTGGGGAGCCTGAGAGGGGTGGGCTCATCAGGTGTCATTAGGGCCCAGTGACACCTACTCACTTCAAACTTCTTTCATTTTCCACATCTTCCCTCCATCCTTCCACAGCTTCCGGGCAAATGGGAATGATGGAAAAGGTAAGGGGATATTCACCCTGCACAGAGGTCCCTGGAAGTGAGTCATATCCCCGTTCCCAGTGGCCCAGGGTTTCCAAGGGTCCCACTATTGAGGGTAGTACACAGGGAAGGATGGATGGGGTTGACTCAGTCTGGTCTCGTCCCTCCTCAGGATCCAAACACCATCCAAAGAGTGTGTCCCAAACAGCACTCTCATCATTAGTATGTCTGCTGATAATATAAAACACAAATTAAAGTGGATATTTAGACACAGCAAAGTCTCATAGTTGAAGTACAGAGTGTATAACAGTTGAAACTGCCTGTGAACTGACATTTCTTTAGAGATCTTTCCCTTTGGATCACTTGCTACTGCACACCTACAGTGCCTGGCTGGTAGCAGGGGCTCAATAAATATTTGTTAAAAAGAGCGTGAATAAATAGACATGAGAATAAATTGCAACACACCATGTGTAAATATACCTGAAAATGACATTCTCAAATACTAAAGAAATTAGAAAATATATATATATATGGCATTAATCCTAAATGCAATATATATATATATATATATATATATATATATATATTGGCTAAAATGCTACTTCTATGTATAACCAATTTTAAACGATCTCTAGTTGGTAGTATATTTGTAATTACAGTCGATGGGCATCACTTGGTAAGTGCTCAGAAAGGTAAAATGAATTTTATAAGTGACCTCTCTTCCAGACCAAAAAAGGACATCCCAGAGCAATAAATTATTCAGTGCTGACACCATCAAAACCCATTTCTCTCCCCATTTGAACATCCACATTACCCAACTGTCCCCAGTATGGCCTCTTATCAGGAATTCACCTGCGCTGATTAAACAGCTGCAGGCATAGGCAGAGGAAACGAAGCGCAAGGAGCTTTTCTTTAACGAGCGTACATACCGAAATGCCAGCGGAGAAAGCTGCGATGAATTTCGATTAAAGATCTGCTACTTCATGAGGTAAATATACTTCCACATTTAATGGTCTTGTCGTTTCTGGTTCTGGAATGGTTGACACTTTCCTTTTCCCCAAGCAGCAGACCTGGTTTGACAATAGAACCGACTTGGATTCCCTTTTATTTATTGATTTTGCTAAAACTGGCCCTCCTCTGTTCTTGCGGGTAGAATTTATCTTTATTTGGGACTTGAGCTCAAGCAGTGGTACATGTGATTAGGAAATGAAACCAGCTTTTTGAGTGAATTCTTTTTTTCTACTCTCTCGCCATACACACATTTCCACCTAACTTGCTATGAGTTGAGAGAAGCGTTTCTTTCTGGAGAGAGTCAGAAAGAGACGTTCAGCGTGGGAGTGGACATGGGTCCTTGATTGGAGAGAAAGAATGAGACTCACCATGATGGGTGGGGGCCAAGAGGTTGCTAACTGGGCCCATCATCTTGGATTCTTTGTTAAATGTAATATGTGAAATGATACTATAGTTTATGTGGACGTCCAGCTTAAAATCTTCTGGTTGTCAAAAATATTTGATGCCTTTCAGGTACTGGATTCTGAAATTTCCTGCAGAGTTTAATTTGGATCTTGGTTTGATCCGTATGACTGAAGAATTCAGAGAAGTAGCTAGTCAACTAGGATATGAAAAACACGTCAGCCTGATCGACATATCCAGCATGTAAGAGTGGTCCAAGCTCTTTACAAAGATCATGAGTTCGCTGTTTGGGGGAGGGAGTAGTGATGACCCTGCTGGACCTCAATCCATACCATTTCAGAATCAGAGTGTAGTGTGCTTCCTGGAGAAAGTCTTGCTGCAATGAGCACCACTGCACATAGTTCATTCTCCAACTTCAATTTCTTTATTTGTAAAACAGGGATAGTACCTTTCTCCGAGAGTTTTCACGAGCATCCAGAAAGTACATAAAATACCATGTGAAAGCACAGGACACATAATATATGTTCATTGTTTACTAAAATCTAGTTAATGTGCTCTGTGCCCTTGCCACTCATAGTGTGGTCTATGGGTAGGCAGCACTGGCATCACCTGATCACCTGAGAGCTCAATAGAAATGCAGGCTGTCAGGCTCCACCCTAAACCTGCTGAATTGGAAACTGCATTTTAATATGCTCATATGCTCATTCAAATTTGAGAAGCCCTGTACCATGCTGTTGTATCATCTGAGATCAGCCTAAGGCTGTACAGATGTTGACCACAGTTGTGCTATGAACTAGTTAGCTCAGTTATTAGCAACATGGTGCTACTTAGGCTAGCGTTTTATATCAACTATTTAGCTTTGCACAAAGAAAACTATTTTATGACCCTTAGTATGTGTTTCCATCTTGCAAATATATGCTCTTGTGTCCTAGGCATTCTTACTTTAGCCTATTTTCCTAGAATACTTCTTCAAGAGTGATCAACAGTGAGTGACCCAGGAATCATTAGGCATGTTGTTCAAAATATAGATTGTTTGGCCCTTGTCGGTGGCTCGGTGGATAGAATGTTGGCCTGGCATATGGACAGGATGTCCCTGGTTCAATTCCCGGTTAGGGCACATAAGAGAAGCGACTATATGCTTCTCTCTCCCCCTCTCTCTCCCCATCTCTCCCTCTTTCCCTCCAGCAGCCAGTGGCTCAATTGGTTTGAGCATAGCCCCAGGCACTGAGGATAGCTAGGTTGGTCCAAGCACATCAGCCTCAGGTACTAAAAATAGTTTGGTACTTGAGCATTGGCCCAAGATGGGAGTTGCCAGGTAGATCCCGGTCAGGGCACATGTGGGAATTTGTCTCACCATCTCCCCTCTTCTCACTTAAAAAAAAAAAGAAAAAAGATAATTATGGTTCATTCCCAGTAAATTAGAATCTCTGCAGTGAGGTCCTGGCGTCTGTCTTTATCACAAACTTCAAATTATCCATAACTTGCTGAAGTGTAAGAACCAGTTCCTAGTGGTTCCCATGGGCCTTAAATCACTATTTATGTATTGATGAACTCCCAAATTTATATACTTATCCCTGACCTCCCCCTTATGATCCAAACCTTACTGGCCACTAGAAAGAACAAGTAAGAGATTCTGGATGGATCAGTGCAAACCTACCCCATCTGGAAAAACAACTTGAAGTTTATGTTCTATTGGCGATGGGTCAGTGGTTTTCTTTTTAAAACTTCAGGACAGGGCGTGGATTTTGCACGAGCCCTTGGAAGCAAGCCAAGAGTTACAGAGTCAGTAGGTTAATAACTTCCACGGAGTGAAACAGGCTTTTGGCACACTGACCAGACTCACTCCTCTTTTGCAGACCTTCCTATGATTGGATGAGAAGAGTCACACAGAGGAAAAAAGTATCCAAGAAGGGAAAAGCCTGTCTGCTCTTTGACCATCTGGAGCCCATTGAATTGGCTGAGCACCTCACTTTTCTGGAGCATAAATCTTTTAGAAGGATTTCAGTAAGAAACCTGACATTTATTCTTCCAGAGATAACAACCGCCATGCCAACTTTCTGAAGAGCCATGTTTTCATACTCTGAAGTGTTGGCAGCCTCTGTCACTGTGCTCCATTGGAAAAGTGCCCTTAACTCACAGGAACAATCCCTTTCAACCAAAAATAAATATTATCCTGCCTTTATTTTATGGCTCAGGAGCTGTATATCTGTAACTGTATTTTCAATGTCCCCTTTCAGAGGACTAAATGGTTTTCTAAATATGCAGTAGAGGTTTAACCATTGAAGGTTTATTTAGCTCTGTTGACTTCTCCCAGGTGAATATATTTTGCTAGACCCCTTGTTTGGGGGAAGAAATATTTATTTAGGTTGGGCTTTGTATAAATGACTAATTATGGGTGTAGGTTAAAAACAGGAACTGTAGGCTTTGAGGAGAATCTCAACATCGGGGTGTTTGTTTCCCAGGGATGGAAATCCCCAATTAAATTTTTCTTTCCTACTATCTTTTTAGTGTTCCTTCTCTGTATCCCTTTTCTTCCTTTTGGCTGTGGCTTCTTCCTAGCCAGCTCCTCACTACCCGCTCTGATTATGGTATTTCCACAGTGGTTCACAAGCAGCCTTTGTCGTTGTCTCACCATGCTCTGGGGGAGTCACTGCTCTTCCTTCTTTTCCAAGATGTCAGGGAATGAATTACGTTATTCCTTGTGTAGAAGGACATGAGATGAGAAGTCTGGATTCTTTAGGCAGGCTATAAGAGGGAACCACCTGCACTGTTTATATGATAGAAGGCTCATATGTATTTGATGACATCCATGCTGACTTCCTCAAAATGTTTCTGTTTTACTAAAGAGCTGTCCTAAAACTTGATAAAATTTCTTGAAAAAATTTGAAATAATTTTATTTTATATTTATTTCCTCTTTTAATGCATGCCATTGTATCTCAAACTTGCCTGACCATTGGCAATTGCCAGTTGTGGGTGAAAATGGAGATTCTTAGGTTCTCAATTTGGAAAGACTGATCCTTTAGGTCTGGGATGTTCCCAGAAACCGCTCTTATAGCAAGTGTCCCAGGTAGATATTATGATTCAGCAATTTAGGATTCAATGGACTGTGACTTGGAGTCTTACCCTTTCCTCACCCCACCAACACTGTCATGTGTAAATAAGTGTATGTGTTGGGGAGAGAAATTTGGCAAAATAACATGCTAAAGGTACATATATATTTAAACTTAAAGGGTGCCATTAAAATGTGAGATGAAAGAAATTGTTATGCTATTATGAAACAATATCTTACCTCATTCATGCAACATTCTAATTTCTGATTTTGCAAAGTCTTCATTATAATTCCGACTTTCTGAACCTTCTTTTACTAGTTTACTGATTACCAGAGCTATGTCATCCATGGCTGCCTGGAGAATAACCCGACCCTGGAGAGATCTATTGCTTTATTTAATGGAATCTCCAAGTGGGTCCAGTTGATGGTTCTTAGCAAACCAACCCCCCAGCAAAGGGCAGAAGTCATCACAAAGTTTATCAATGTTGCCAAGGTATGTATTTGACTGGGGTTCTTAAAGTGTTCTAGATGTTCACTCACTCTGTTGAGGAATGTCATTGAGGAAATTTGGGGTTTGTAATATAAAGCAGTGGTCCCCAACCCCCGGGGCCACGGACCGGTACTGATCCATGGGCCATTTGGTACCGGTCCACAGAGAAAGAATAAATAACTTATATTATTTTCGTTTTATTTATATTTAAGTCTGAATGATGTTTTATTTTTAAAAAATGACCAGATTCCCTCTATTACATCTGTCTAAGACTCACTCTTGATGCTTGTCTCGGTCACGTGATACATTTATCTGTCCCACCCTAAAGGCCGGTCCGTGAAAATATTTTCTGACATTAAACCAGTCCATGGCCCAAAAAAGGTTGGGGACCACTGATATAAAGGACAACTAAACTACCCATAAATGTCTAATGAACAAATCATACTTCTCTCATGCAAGATTGCTTTTAATTGGCAAGCCCTAAAAGCACTTAATGTAGCTATTTTTTCTGTGAAATGATTAATATATTTTTCTAGTGGATTTTATTTTTTATTTATTTATTTTTTTTCATTTTTCTGAAGCTGGAAACAGGGAGAGACAGTCAGACAGACTCCCGCATGCGCCCGACCGGGATCCACCCGGCACGCCCACCAGGGGCGACGCTCTGCCCACCAGGGGGCGATGCTCTGCCCATCCTGGGCGTCGCCATGTTGCGACCAGAGCCACTCTAGCGCCTGAGGCAGAGGCCACAGAGCCATGCCCAGCGCCCGGGCCATCTTTGCTCCAATGGAGCCTTGGCTGCGGGAGGGGAAGAGAGAGACAGAGAGGAAAGTGCGGCGGAGGGGTGGAGAAGCAAATGGGCACTTCTCCTGTGTGCCCTGGCCGGGAATCGAACCCGGGTCCTCTGCACGCTAGGCCGACGCTCTACCGCTGAGCCAACCGGCCAGGGCTCTAGTGGATTTTATTTGCACTTCATTTTAAATGCTATTATTTTTCCCAGGTCCTTGTTATTAAATTGTGTATGCATTCACTTGTAATCCCGAAAGCTCAGGATAATTCAGAATTTTTACAAAGCATTGATGTTAACATTTTTGTATTGCAGAAGCTCCTTCAGCTAAAAAATTTTAATACCCTGATGGCGGTGGTGGGAGGCCTTAGTCATAGTTCCATTTCACGCCTCAAAGAGACTCATTCTCATCTTTCTTCAGAAGTTACAAAGGTAAAGTGGGTTGGATCCTAATCCTAAGTAAAAAAACCCCTCATTTTAAAACTGTTTAGAGGTAGGATACTCTTAACAAATGTCACCCAGAGGAGGAAGGTTTTCTTCTCAGACAGTGTTGGTTACACATGGGGGATAAAATAAAGGGAATAGACACGTCACCTGGAAAACAGGTTGGGGGTGGCAGTAAGCGTCCCAGTAAGAATCCCTTGATACTATTCTGTACTGAAGTTGTAAATATTCAAAAAGTATGTATTTGGTGCTTCTTATGTGATAGGCACAGTGATACACACAGTGGGTACAAGGCAAATATGAAATTATTCTTATCCTCCCCTACCTAAATGAAGTGTTTGGATGCCCGCTCTATTCATTGAACTGCATTCAACTCAGCGCAAAATACAGGGGATGGGGAGACACAGGCCTCGTATAGAAAGTCTTTAGATTTATCATTGATTTGTCAGTAATAAAAGTATATTTTTAAAAAAAGTCAATGATCATTTCCCAAGTCTATTCATCATTTGCCATATTTATTTCCAGACAACTATAATAATATTTTTCTTTACTGAGCAAAAAGAAGCATTTCACCCTTATGTAAAGATTTCCTTGTAAATGTATACTTTGTTGTATCAGTAAAGACACTTTCAGCTCTTTTTTCTTTTTTTTTAACTCTTGAAATTGCTTAAACAATAAAGAAATGGGTCATCTTCTCTCCTGCCCAGAAGTCCGGAGGCAGGGCTGACTTCAGGCATGGTCTGATCAGAGCTCTGCCTCAGTTGTGCTGCCTTCCTGAGAGTATCAGTTTTTGTTTTGTTTTGTTTCATCAGATTGGTTTCCCTCCCAATTAGGCTGTCTGCAGAATATTATGCTCTCTTGTTCACAAAGGGTGGAGACAGAGAAAACTCCCCTCTTCATCTTGCCCCTAAGGAATTAAAGACCTTTTTTTAGACAGATTTTACCATCTCAAGTCACACGCCCACTCTTAGACCAGTAACAGTTGCCAGAATAATACAACATACTGATTGGCTTAACTCTGTGTTCCTGACCCAATCACAAGCCACAGGGGCTAAATTATGGTGATAGGAAATCAGAATCCATCTTTAGACCTGGGGATAGAAACAACTCCATCTGGGTCATAGAGGCTGCTTTGGGAAAAAGTAGACCGATCACCAGTAGGGTCTATTAGGAAGGTCTGGTTGCTGTTAGGCTTGTCCATATAAACAGGAGGATGTAAACCACAGAAGCACTGCTGTCTGACTTCAGACACTGCACTCATTCCAAGTATGATGGGGCTTGTTATGTGTTTCATTTTCCTTTAGCTTTGGACTCAATTTCAAGTAAAGAGCAAAACACATTTTAAATGTTGTGAAATTCAACAAATGTGAATTCAACAGAGGCTCACCAAGGCTTTGAACCACCGGTGTTTCTTTAAAAAATTATTTATTTGAGCTTCCCTTTCTTATAGAAAAGGAAAGTGAGGCCCTAAAAAGTGAAGTGACTTGATCAAGGCCACCCATCTGGTTAGTGGCAGAGTTCAAAACCGCAGCTGTCTCACACCTCAGTGTGACTTTTCCAAACCCTCACTGCCCCAGATCAACCTTCAAGTTAGTAGCGCAAATGCTACTTTCTTGAAATAACTAGGAAATTTTAATGTACTACATATTTAAACATAATATAATACATCCTTGTACTTGTGGATCGTAATATTTGCATTAATTGCAAAATATTTATATATACATGGTATTTAACTCCCCAACTTCCCTAATAGGGAAGCAGAGGTGTGGGCTATTTGCATATTGTAGCAGAATGGAACAGGCTGTCCGGCTCATAGCCAGGCCTAGTACCTTTTTCTTTCTTTTTCTTTTCTTTTCTTAATTAATTTTAATGGGGTGACATTAATAAATCAGGGTACATATGTTCAGAGAAAATATCTCCAGGTTATTTTGACATTTAATTATGTTGCATACCCATCACCCAAAGTCAAATTGTCTTCCATCACCTTCTATCTAGTTTTCTTTGTGCCCCTCCCCTCCCCACTCTCCCTCTCTCTCCTCCCTCCCCCACCTCCCCATAACCACCACACTCTTGTCCATGTCTCTTAGTCTCGTTTTTATGTCCCACCTATGTATGGAATCATGCAGTTCTTAGTTTTTTCTGATTTGCTTATTTCACTCTGTATAATGTTATCAAGATCCATCCATGTTGTTATAAATGATCCGATGTCATCATTTCTTATGGCTGAGTAGTATTCCATAGTATATAACTACATTACCATTTCTTTCTTTTTCCTGTTCAATATTCCTTGTATCAACATTGGTGCAATGGATAACTTCTCTCAGTAGCCAAGGAATTTCCTAGCCACACACTGTAGGCCTGAGGGTGGGCAGATGGACAGGTTGAAAATTCTCCTTTTCCATCTGTTCCCAGAACTGGAACGAAATGATGGAGCTGGTCTCCTCCAACGGCAACTACTGCAATTACCGCAAGGCCTTTGCTGACTGCGATGGCTTCAAAATCCCCATCCTTGGCGTGCACTTGAAAGACTTGATAGCAGTCCATGTCATTTTCCCAGACTGGATGGAGGAGAACAAAGTGAATATTGTGAAAATGCACCAGCTCTCCGTCACCCTGAGTGAACTGGTCTCCCTGCAGAATGCCTCCCACCACTTAGAGCCCAACATGGATTTGATCAACCTGCTCACGGTGAGTCCAAGGGATTGGGGTTAGTGCTAATAACTCTCCTGCACTGCATGTCCCAGGGAAAGCAGAAAGATCTGTGCCCGCAGTCCACTGGGAGTGGAGGGGGTGGAGCGGGGAGGTTGAATTCAGGGTCAGTGGATAGGGAGAAATCTCAAAGGAAGGGAACCCTGTACCCATGAACGCATGCCTTAAGATTCTTAACTTCAGAGTGAAGACATTTCCCTTTGCTTTAAAGAGCCCAGTTTCTGCCCCTGCAGCTCCAGTTTCTGGAATGCTTAGCGAGGCCGTCTTCAGCCCCTCACGCTTCCTTCATCACATTCATGTAATGAATCTCCTCCTTGTAAGTGTCCTCAGCCATCGGCTCCTCTTTATCCTCACTGCACGGCTGCTGTTGAGGCCTGGAGTCATGCGAGGACCTCCTTTGGGAGCTGCCCCTCTCTGCTGAACTCCCTGAACCCTGAGATACCGGGCTTTGGAGGCACCTCTGGACTCCTTCTCTGACTCTCAACCTAGTCTTGTTTGTCATCACCGCCCGCATCACAGCTGCCTTGGAGGAATGGTGGATTTCTTATACTTCCACCATGAACTGTTTACCTTCTGCTTCCTGGTCTTGCACTGTCTCAAAATTCCCTTCCCTACACACCCCCATGTCGAGACCCAATTCGAAAGCCTCTGTCTTTCTGGAGTGTTCTCTGTCCCCTTCCAAGCACTAATGCACCCATTGCATGTATTGCCTTTGCACTGTATGCTTTCTTCACTGTAGGAGGTGTCACTTGGCAATAGATTTAGTTTTTCTGTTTATCTGACTTATACATCACATGGCCCAGCACCTATCACAAAACCTGGCATATTTAGGAGCTCAAAAGGTGAATTAAATGCTTTGTTGAGAAGTGATGTTTAGAAGTTCACCTACCATTCATATTTTGCGGCATTTTTAACACATACCTTTAGCTGGTGTCCAGATCTGAGCACCTTTAGACACATCACACGCTGCCTCTTGGTCGGGGGATGAGGCAGAACCCCATCTCTCACTCTTGCTAAACAAGTGGAGGAAAACTTCTCTGTTTAGGTTTATGACACTGCAGCGTCTGACTGGCTGCAGTACCGAATCAGCTATTTTTCTTTAATTACCATGAAAAATAAAAACAATTATCTTTCTGCAGCTCTGGGGGCCTAAATCCCTAGGCCTGCCACACTGGAATAGAGTATGTTCCTAGACCTCCTCACCAACTCTTCCTAGAGCACATAATTGTTTACCAAAGGAGAGAACCCCTAAGTGATGCCAACTCTACCCTTAGAATAAAGCAGAAGTAGCCAACCCAGAGAAACACAAATCTCTTGGGGTTAAGTTTGTGTGACAAACAGTAAACACATAGCCATTCTCTATTGGGGAAGAAAACTCTCACAATAATCCAGGCACCTGTGTTTATTAATCATTTGCCATGTAAATCTGTCTCCATGAATAAGTGTCCAGAGTGGCAGCTTCAAATTGACTGCAAACCCACAGACACAGGTGATGTCTGCGGACCAGCCTAAGTTTCATGTATCTATGTCCATACTGTCTCCATGATGTGGAGGAGAATGTCACCGAGAAGAAAAATACACTTCAGATCATTTCTCATCCAGAAAAAAAGATAATGATGGAGGAGGGAAATTATTTTGAGTTATAAATGCAGCAAGCAACATCATAATAGATTTCTAGAGAAAAATATTGAAGGATTTGTGAATGAAACTTTTGGGATGTGAATCAAAAACCTGAACTGGAGAAACAAAAGCCAAGAAATAACTACTTTTTTTTCTGAGAAGAAAGAAAAAGATGGCAGTTCAATCTTTCTTTCTCGTATGGAAGGAAAATTTGATGCTACCACGCACCGTATTTAGTAATGGCAGCATTATGTAATATAGTGTGATATTATATAGCCTATCTAGCTTTCAGCCCTGCCTCTATAATTACTTAGCGTTGTCTCCTTGCTAATGAGCCTTGACTTTGGAATTTTCTGAAAGGATTTTGTGATCATTTGTAAGGTCTCTTCCAGCTCTAAATTTAGGATTCAAGATAGAAGGAATGGTGGAGCCTTGAGAATAAGTAACCAAGTGCCAACGTGATTCTGTGACTCCAACCCAGAGACTCGTTGGGATGGCACAGTCCCTCCTATGAACACCGATCATCGAGCCAGTTTCTATTCAAAGCCAAGATCCTTCCTCTCTCTTTACAACCAAGGAGAAAGTTCAGTGCACTGGAATACACATTCATTCTCCCTGGCCACGGGCGGATTAAAGTCCTCAGAATGAGGATCGAGGACACTCCCATGAGGTGTTTACTAGAGCGGACATTTCATGAAGCACCTACTGGGTGGGCTAGAACCGCAGGATTGACTGCAGCTGCCCAAATGCATGTGAGGGTGTCTGTAAGCACATCAGTTAAAAGGTGATTCATTTTGGCCCAAGACTCTAGATCAAGTTTCTGCCTGAAGCGACTGCTTCTAAACATGGTCCCCAGAGAGGAAGCCAATATATGATTGAGAGCCCTGGAAGATAAAAAGGAAAAGTTTTAAGTTAATCAACAGTTACTAAATGTCCATTCTGTGCAACAGGTTGCCTAGTGATGCGTGAGCTTTCTGTAATAATTGATTACAGTTTTCATAATACTTTTCATATACATTTTCCTGGTAGCTTCTCACAGCTTTGGAGAAGAAACTGAGATTTATAAAGGATAAAACGCTTGCAAATGGCAAACTTCTAAATCCCAGCTTGGGCCTCTCTCTCTGTCTCTCTCTCTCTCTCTCTCTCTCTGATGGACATTTACTCTATAATGTGGAAATACTGTTGGCATTTATTTTTTTATTTTGCATTTGTAAAAGTTAAGTAATCTTCTTTATGGATGTATAAAGAAAGAGTTGATTACAGAACAGATTCTGTGGGGCAGGGACTAAGTATGCCATTTTTATCACTGTCACTTTAGCCCCCTGAATGTCTGCACACATGAAGGAAGGGCCCCCCCCCAGACTGTTGGTGTTTAGAGTGTTCTCTTCAGGGAAGAGTTTTTTTTTTTTTAATTGTGATCCCAATTCACATATCAGGAGCTTTAAAAGCTGATGCTTCTTGTTTCACGGTATACAAAATAGTCTGACTCTCTTCATAATATTTTTAGATCTATCAGTTACTTTTACCATTCTGACTATATGCAAATAACTGGAAAGCCCCTGTATTTTTACAGTCTTATAAGAAAAATAATGAAAGAAAAATTGCAAAAATGGTCAATGGAGATAGTTTGATGACCAGATGTGTTTTATGTTATAATTTTCCCATCCAGGTCATGCAGATCCTAATGTTAAGACTGAATCCACACCATCTTTGCCAACAGGGTTGGGAGTAAATGCAGCAACCTGAAATAGTGACAGAACATTTTTTTAGAAACAACCAGACTTAAAATATGTTAGACACAAGCAAATATTTTTGAAATCCCATTGGCAGGCTGCCTATATTATAAAAATGGTATAGGAAATTGAACAGGTCATTTTGGGTAGGGCTGTAAAGTCCAGAGGAAATCTGAAGAAGCAAGTAGAATCATAGCAGGGAAAACAGGGTCAACAGGGGTAACCCAGAGGACAGCTCTATGTTCACCAATGAGCGCAGCAGTGTTGGGCTGCTGCGCTGACTAGAAACCAAAGACTACAGTTCCTGTCTGTGTGGTCTTCTAAACAAATCCTATTGGACACACACAATAGTCCTGGGAGGGAGAGGAGCTATTATTTATGATTCCATTTAATGGATTAGGAGACTGAGACTTTCTCCTTGCTTGTGAAGAGAGAGGAAGGATCCTGGCTTTGAATAGAAACTGGCTTGATCATCGGTGTTCAGAGGAGGGACTGTGCCATAACAAGAAGGTTAATGACTCACCCAGGTTCACAACACTAGTAAATGGAGAGCAAACATTGGAAGAAGATCAAAATGCTTCTATTGTAGGCTCAAATATCTGTTCATGGGATGTATGAAAACACCCAAGGATGTTTTGTGTCTTTTGAAGGGATGGGTGAGAATTGTCCAGGCTTAAGTTTCATGGCTCTTCTGATTTATGTGAGTGAGACAGTGTAGATTAAGCTTTTTTAGATTTTTTAAATACTTTTTTAATTGATTTTTTTAGAGAGAGAGAGAGAGAGGAAAGGAGAGAGGAAAAAAACATTGATTTGTTGTTCAACTTATTTATAAATTTATTGGTATGTGCCCTGGCTGGGGATCAAACTCACAACCTTGGTGTGTCAAGATGATGCTCTTAACCAACTGAGCTAACCAGTTAGGGCTAGATTTTTCAGATTTTATCCATACTCTAACATCTTGGTCTTCTTGTTCCTGCCTGTGCTGATCTTTTGCTCCCTCTTCCTTTGTCCAAGTTCTCCCAGTCGGCCCCAATTCACAAGTTCCTCTGTCAATCAGTCCTGATCATTTCTGTCTTTGGTGTCTCTCACACATGATAATAATATTGCAGTAACAGCTATATTAATAGCAATAACATCAATAACACTAAATTACATTCTTATATTTTACCATGTCCCAGGTCCTGTGTGAAGGACTTTACATGCATTAGGCCATTTGATCTGATAAAAATCTAATTCAGCAGAGATTTTTTTTTTAAATTATTTATTTATTTATTCATTTTTAGAGAGGAGAGAAAGAGGGAGAGAGAGAAACAGAGAGAAAGAAGGGGGGAGGAGCTGGAAGCATCAACTCCCATATGTGCCTTGACCAGGCAAGCCCAGGGTTTCAAACCGGCTACCTCAGCATTTCCAGGTTGACGCTTT
The DNA here is from genome assembly GCF_036850765.1 of Saccopteryx bilineata. Lineage (NCBI taxonomy): Eukaryota > Metazoa > Chordata > Mammalia > Chiroptera > Emballonuridae > Saccopteryx > Saccopteryx bilineata. Next base: position 91,192,096 of record NC_089492.1, read on the forward strand.
ATCCACTGCGCCACCACAGGTCAGGCAAATTCAGCAGAGATTTTTATGATCATGTCTATTTCACAGATTTGGAAACTGAATGTGTCAGAGGAAATAATTGGCTTAAAGTCAGAGTTTATAGGCAGCAGGCTTAGCATTCGAACTCAGACCCACACATCCCCAAAACCTTTCCCTCATGCTTTATGCCCTGCCTCCCTGAACAATTTGTATAACACTTAGAGTGGGACAACTTATTTCACATTTAGCATGTGTTACCCTTTGTTGATAATATTACATCTTTTGTGGGTGTGTGTTCAGGTCCTATTTATTTTAGCAAATTGTCAGGCCTTTGAGGGCAGGAATGAATATACCTTTTTATATCACCAGGACTTAGCACAATGCCCTAAAATAGTAGAAATCTAGTAATTTCCTCTTAATTTCTATAGTTCTGCAATTAGACCTCTAAGATAGCATTTATTACATTTACAAGTCTTATTGCATCTGCTCTTGCTTTTAAACATCGAGAATGCCTTACCTCCAGTTCAGTGCTTCGTACTTAGAAGCTGTTCAATAAGGATTATTGAGGAGTTGAGTCAGTGGTTCTTGTTAATGCTGATGACTATAGGTTTAATTTTTTCTCTTTTCAATTTTATTTTCCACCTCTGCATGCCATCTTTGTACAATTCCACATTCACTCAAGTTATAGGCATGAGCTTGAATATTCATTTGAAAAGTATTTCAGCAATTCAAGTACATAAATATGAGCCAACGTAATTACTTATCCATTCCAATTTTTTGTAGCTTTCGCTGGACCTCTATCACACAGAAGATGATATTTATAAACTGTCACTGGTGCTGGAGCCTAGAAATTCTAAATCGGTAGGTATTGCTTTCTCTCTGAGGATCAGTGCCAAACACCATGGTTTGTCATTTAAAGTTACTGGCTGATGGAGTGGTGCTTTGTGATCTAAAGATTGAAGAATTAAAAAATTTATATTATTCCCTTTTTAGCAGTAAAACATCTTAGCCCTGACAGTTTGAGAATTATTTCTTTACATAGGCTAGTAAAGAAGAACAGAATTTGCAGGTATGCTATTTTACTATTGATCTCTATGGGTTGTATCCTCTCTGAGAACTCATTTACATATAGAAACAAAACAAACAAAAAAAGAACTGTAACTCATATTAATGTTAAAACTCATTTAGACCCTTCCAGGCTTTTTGAATAATCTCATACAACATAAAATTAGATTTAATAAATTTGTAATACCCTGATCATAATTCATGAATTTCTCAACTAATGATGGACCCCAATCAGAATTTTAATATTACATTCACTAGTGTCTCAATTGATGGCTGAATCTTTGTAAAGAAATATTGTATAATGAGATTGTAAACTTGCATTACTGAATGTACCGTACTCATCAGTTTTAGCAAGTGGACTATACCTTAGGAGTATTAAAAAAAACAAAACCTGGGTGAATTTGTAATTTACAATGAGGATAAAGTTTGCATCTTGAAGGAAACGGGGTCTATGGTTGCTTCTTATATCCTGAGATACATTTTGTTTAAAAGTTTCATGCTTATCTCCTGACCAGCTGACCTCTGTGGCACATCGCCAGCAACTGTAGACCCTAAGTCTATCCATCTATTCAAACCTGCAGTGGTTCTGCTTTATGACACCGAAGGAGGCAGAATGAGCACCCTTCTCTGGCACTGGGAGAGCGTGAACATGAGTCTCAGCCAGGTGACCTGGGTAGCATCTGTTCTTAAGATAGTGAGTGTGATGGTTCCATCCGCATGTTCATCTCCTGCCTGTCCTCAGAGACCCGTCTCCTGGAGACACTGCAGAACAGAACTATGGGGAAGATAAAGCAAAAGCAAAGGGAAGAGTGGGGACCTAGACTCTTCAAAGTTATCAGGACAAAGAGAGCTAGAGAGACAGGTAAAGTTATTAGGGGATAAGAAGAGGAATTTGTAAGCTCCTCCCTCATCGCATAGCTTTGATGAGGTGAAGCTGGCTGTGGTGTGGTCAGCCATACCGCACATGCGCACACAGCATTTCCACCTCCGACCCCCTCCTTTACCTATAACCAGATACCTTCGTTGCTGCCTGTCGGTTGTTGGGTGTCTGGCAGGGCATCAATATGTTATCTCATTAACTCTGTTAAGGAAACTGAGTCTGGTGAACACAGGCCTCCAGTAAGTGGGAGAACTGGGATTTGGCCTCAAGCCTCTCTGTCTGCAACGTGCCTTTTCTACTGCAGGACGCTGCCGGTCATTTTCCCACCATCGCTTGTGGAAGCAGGGTCGGATCGACCACTTGAACACATTTGCCTGATTTGTACTCTTTAGACTTACTTTAGTTTATTTTCAGGATAAAATTTTGCCGATTTGGGGAGACATTTCCATCAAATATATACTGCTCACAAAAATTAGAGAGTATTTAAAAATGAATATGATGCGATAAAATATCCCCTAATTTTTGTGAGCAGTATAGAAAGGTCTTATTTCTTATAAAGGCAGACACTTTCAAAGCCCCTCTCAATGCTACAATCCTGTGAGTCTATAGAACATGTTTTTCAATCCCTTTCTGTTGTTTCTCTTAATGGAATGTCATCCTATTCTGTGCTTAGTATTTGACATGAGCTGATAACTGGAGAGCAAATTGCAGTCAGGAGTATATGCCCGAGAGCCTGTGGCTTCACGTGCTTTCCATCCGTGCTGGCTGACCTCACTTAAACGTCAGTCCCACAATGAACCTGTTCTGCTCATAGTGGACCTTCGGACACTCACTTGTCCTTTGAGTTTTACTCTGTGTCTCAGGTTGTTCCCATGACCTCCAAGTCAAACAAAATGCTTACCAGTTCCACTTACAGAATTGTTAAGTCCAAAGGACCTAACAAATCTTCATGTTCAAACAACTCAGTACTCAACTAAAATAATAACACATACATTGAAATAAAAATATTTTTATTTCCTTCGTAAATAACTGCAATTACTTACTAATGGGTGTGTGTGCTTATTGGGCATTGTATAATTTTTTAAATCTTGGAATTAGATTAGATACTGCCACCCTTATGTCTTGTTCCACATTGATTTTTTTTTTTTTTTTTTTTTTTGCTTTGGAAAGATCTGATATCATTGAAAGAAATGTAGTACTATCTAATGGGTGACCTGTGAACTATTCAAGCTGGTAGCTTGTGTGGCCTCTGACGAATCTCGGGCATCACTGTATTTCCCTTGGAAGTTTGAAATCTCCCTTGGCACCCCTCTGAGTTCTCTGCAGTACTGGGCAGTGTACCTTGCTGTACAGTTTGGGAACTGTGGGTTCGTCCTTCATCAGATCAACAAAATGAAAAGCTTGCTACAAAGAACCATAATGTGGGCAGGTGTGTGTGTGGGAGTGACCGTGTCCAGGTGGCAGGTAATTTTTGGTCCTGTTGGTAGCCCACAGAATGCTAGCAACACTCACCTCACAACATTCTTAGGGGCTTAAATCAAATACAGTTACTCCTCAATTCCTCATGCAAAAAATGTTTATCCCCAATTTAGTATCAAATTAAAAAAACACACACACCTGTTGTTATAAGTTTGCATGTGTGCACCAGCCAAAATATTTACATTATGTGGGGCTCCAGGGACAAGATATAAAGTGAACAGCACTTTTGGCTGATCTCCTGATAGGATTGTGTTATTCATTTGTGTTGTGTAAATAAGTCATGCATTATTGCCAATATCTCCACATTATTAAGTGAAAATGTCTTGCAAGAATGTGGAAAAACTTGTGTAGAAAGTTCACCAAAGAGGACTAGAGAGACCTAATAATTAGCCAAATAGTCAGAAGTAATTAAATGTATTAAAAGAGATATTAGGGCCCTGGCTGGTGGCACAGCAGATATAGCATTGTCCCGGAGTGCCGAGGGCACTGGCTAGAGCCCAGGGTCTTTGGCTTGAGCTCAGGGTTGCCAGCTCATTCCCAAGAGCACCAGCTCCATCAAAGGTGCCAGCTGGACCCTGAGATTGCTGGTTTTATCCCTGATCAGGGCATATATGAGAAGCAGCCAATGGCACAACTAAGTCGAACGATAAATTGATGCTTCTCTCTCTCCCCCCCCCTTCCTCTTTACAAAGAGAGAGAGAGAAATGCCAGTATAAGGACATAAAACTTGGCCAACCACTGGTAACCATTTACTGCACACACCTAGTAATTTATCACTAATACCAAGTATTAGAGAATTTGGTAACTGGTGTTTTATATACTTTGTATTACATGAAAAACCTGTATGGATTATTATATAGGGATTTAAGGATGTTTTAGGAATGTTTGGGGAATTTGGATAGGATTTTTGGATGGTCTGGGAGAGCAATTACGTTTTTCCATTAAAAATAATGGAAACTACGTTGCTGCTAAACAAAATGCTAAATCATTCCAACATGTATGTATTTAGCTACAGATTAGATTCCACTGACTAAAGATGTTTGCTTTGAAAACATTTAAGTGCTACATACATGTAAGTTTTTATTGAGATTATTAATATACAAAATGTATATGTCTTTCTCAGTGTCCCTGGTCCTAATTGTTCAAGGCCCCTGTGGGGCAGCTATGTTAGGTTTGCTGGCCGGTTTACCGGCTGCAAGCACTTTGCTTGATTAGTGCGTGAGCACGTGGCAGAGGCACATGTGCGTAGCCTATATAAGGCTGTGGGTGCTTCCCCAGAGCGGTGACGCTTCCAGATCTCTCTCCCTCCACTGTGGGGTGCGGTTTTCCTTGCTCCCTTGCCCTTACTGCGAATAGAAGATTTTCCTTCATTTATTAGCTCTTTCCCTTTTGTTGTTTATTCACTCGCCTGTCCTTGCGAGCCTCCAATAAACGGGTATGGCCCGACACTCTGGCTCTGCAGTTCCTCTACCGTCTGCCCGAATCCAATGTGAACCTGCCTGGCCTCAGCCACCAGCATTACAGCCCCAGATAAAGTTGAAATGTGTGTTTTCTGTCAGCAGCCTACCTCCCCTACAACGCCTACCAAGCCTGTGGTGCCCCTGGAGTGGGCATCAGGAGTGATGCCAAAGCCAGACCCCACGGTCATCAACAAGCACATAAGGAAATTAGTTGAGGTAAGTGGTTGAAAGCACGTTAAGAGCAAGCCATAGAACACTCCTTTCTCTTTCCAGAATATTCTTTGATTGCTCAGGAATCAGATGAAATCTATGCAAACCAGCCCCTGGCAGGTAGGAGCAATTTAGCAGACACTTAGCTCTACCAGGCATCAGCCTCTGGGGCAGAATCTCTAAGAGAGACCCCCTTTCTCCTTCTGGTCAGTTTGTTCTCATTGGCCCAATACTCTTAGCTACTTTGCACTCCTCTTTCTCTCCAGCATTTGACGCCTCTGCCATTGCCCCTGCAATCGGAGGGACTGTTTGGAGAACCTACTCATTCAAAACCCGCACAGGCTGCAATAACAACAGCATGTCTGATACACTGGTTACCTGAGAGTAGGAAAAGATCCTGTAGGTTGGACAGCTGGTCTTGCTGTGTGCATCCGGGGGTCTGTGACACAGCAGCACAGTGCCATTTAGGTAAGAAGCATCGCTTCATGAAGAACGAGACCCTGTCCGGTTCCCATATGGAAAGAAGAGTGGCAGCGCTCATGTGAGGAAAATGGAAGTATTTGCTCGTGACATAACCAATTCTGTCCTTAACCTCCACACTTGTTTCATCAACCTCTTCCTCTTCACGCTCCTCTTGTACAATTGGAGTCTGTGTGTTTTCTTAAATGTTTGAGACAGCTTCACCTGGAATTTGAATTTCTCAACAGCTGCTAGCTGTGCTTGCTGAGATAAGAATCCTCAATCGTGGCCTCCCTCAAAACTATGTAGGCATCTGAACCTGGGCTCTTGTAGGCATGTGGCTTTCTGATGACAAAGAGGATATTCTTAGGTTTCTGGAGAGTGACCCTAATAAACAAACCCCGTAACCTGTTCAGACCCAATTTGGACATAACCTTCCCTGCCTTCTTTTTACTCTGGCTGCTTTGCTTTACTGGTTGATTCTTCATTGATTTCAGCTGCTGCAACCCGCTGGGCTTGTGTGGTGGCCTGGGTGGAGTCCTGTTCCTCAAGCTCTGGTTCTGATTTATCCTGGCAGGTCCTGTTCCAGATCCTGAGTCAGCCTGGTGTGGTGGCAGCTCCTGCTCTGTAGCAGCGACAGTTTCTGTGGCTTCACCACACACTTTTGTGGGGACTGTGTAAACAGGGTGGTGGTGGCCTCATTACTTCTTATTTTTAACAATTTTAGGCTATTCTCAACATGTTCATTTCTGTTTGAACTTGTGAGTTAATTTGTTTATTTAAAACACATTCCCACTGGGATTTTGATTGGAACTGCATTAAATGTATACAGATTCACTGAGATAATTTCACATTTTATAGCTTCATTTTCTATTGTCATGGCATTGGCATTTGTGAACTCGCCAAGCCTAACTCCTACTCAACCCTGAGACCTCACTTTCTCCAGGAAACCTTCATAAACACCCCTCCCATAGCACTATTTTTATCATTAGCATTGTACCTATCTTGTTATACAATAAAGGCTCTTGATTTTGTTATCTCCCACAAGAGTCTAAGCTCCTTGATAGAAAGACTAAGATGCTAGTTATCATTGCTGTCCCAATAAGAAGTTCAGAGCCTGACTTACAAGTGGTCATTCAATAAATATTTGTCTTTTCTTTGCAGTCTGTGTTTAGAAACTATGACCATGACCATGATGGGTACATCTCCCAAGAGGACTTTGAAAGTATAGCTGCCAATTTTCCCTTCTTAGATTCCTTCTGTGTTCTGGACAAAGATCAGTAAGTTTTAATTTTGTTGTATTTTAATGCAAGTATCCTGAAGCAGAAAATTATTATCAGAGAACAAAGAAATTATTCATGCACATCCTGACAGCTTCAATCCTAGTGCATTGATAGTCTAATCTTCACTGATTTTTTTTTTTTTTGTGACCATGATCAAAACTGGTTGGATGGAATTGCAGAACAGATCACATCATCAGAGCTGAGTACAAGCGCCCTCTTGTGAATAGCCTGGTTCTCCATTTCTCATGTTACTTCTACTGATTAGCTAGTTCATCAACCTCAAAACCTCTATCTAAAAAAGTAGAGGAGGCCCTAGCTGGCTAACTCATTTGGTTAGAACACTGTCCTAAAGTGTAGAGGGTGCTATTTGATCCCTGGTAGGGGCACACGCAAGAACAGATCAGTGTTCCTGTCCCTCTCTGGCTCTCTCCCTTCCTCTCTCTAAAATCAATAAAAGAAGCATTAAAAAAAAGTAAAGAAGTAATAGTGTTACAGGTAGCCTGGTTCTGTTCTCAGCATCAGTGACTCTGTAGGCAGTCTTCAAACTCATGAAGAAAGTAAGATTTTTAAAAATTATTATTATTATTATTACTTATGGTCTTCATGAGAGCCGGTTATGGTTGCATGTAGCCAAGAAGTGTCCATGCCATTTTTTTTTTCTTCACCAGCTCAAAGATTGTCTTGATGAACAAAAAATAGATTTCTCTTTATCTTCAAATAATTCTTGAAAAAGTGAATGAGTTTAGAGGCTAAAACCCAGCTCATTAAAAAATAACTAAAAAATAATTGCCAAGAAATTCTGGCATTAATGATTTGATTAATTTTTAATTGTATGAGCTTAGTTCGTAGTTTAAAAATCATCTATAATGAAGTACTGGAGTTTATAGTGGTGAAATGTCCAAATTATATCACATTAAAATTCTCTAATATTTTTCTTGGTTAAGAATTTTTAAAAAATTAAATCTATAAGTAATTCAACATACCAAGGAAAGCTTTGTGTTTATCATAAATGTCTTAAAACCTTAATTTATCTTTATCATATATCTAGAACAAAGAATACTTTTTATTTATTTATTTATTATTTATTTATTTATTTTTTTTGTATTTTTCTGAAGTTGGAAACGGGAAGGCAGTCAGACAGACTCCCGCATGCGCCCAACCGGGATCCGCCTGGCATGCCCACCAGGGGGCGATGCTCTGTCCATCTGGGGCGTTGCTCTGTTGCGACCAGAGCCATTCTAGCACCTGAGGCAGAGGCAATGGAGCCATCCTCAGAGCCCGGGCCAACTTTGCTCCAATGGAGCCTCAGCTGTAGGAGGGGAAGAGAGAGACAGAGAGGAAGGAGGGGGGAGGGATGGAGAAGCAGATGGGCGCTTCTCTTGTGTGCCCTGGCTGGGAATCGAACCCGGGACTCCTGCATATCAGGCCGATGCTCTACCACTGAGCCAACCGGCCAGGGCCTAAGAATACTTTTTAAATAAATTAGATTATTAGAGACATAAACTTCCTTTTACAAAGTAAAATTTAAGTTACCTGCAAATGCCCACTTCTTCCCTTTGTTCGTTTCTATGAGTGGCCTGTACATAGAACATACACTTAAAAAATCACTTTTTAATCTTTATTTCTTTTCTCTGCTGGTTCTTTAGATGGAACTGAGACTGCCCAGCAGATTTAATTTTTTTTTCTAAAACTGAACGTTTAAAATATTTGTAGCTTACATGATTTCTTTGGTCAGTCACATAGATTGGTTTTGAGAGGAGAGTAGTCCATCCAGGAAGAGAGTCTAGCAAGTTGCTGAAGATTGGCACCAAGATTCAGGAGAGCAGTCAGGCTGGAGATGCACATTGTGAAGTCTTCAGCAGGTAGAGTCCCAGGCATGCGAGCCAAGATGGGGCCTGAAGAATGGGACTTTGAGAAGTTCTCTCCCCATATGTAGAAGCTGAAAGGAAGGTGTGGGTTTTATAGAAGAGCTGGAGAAGGAGGATCTTTAGAAGGGAGGGAAAACTAGGGAAACGCAGATGTCCATGGAGGAGATAGTGTCAAAAAGGAGGAAGCCTGTTCCCATGTCACAAGCTGCCAGCAGGCCCACCAGCTCAAGGAAAGAGAAAAAGCTCCTGAGGATGTCACTGTGATAGATTTGATAGAATGGCAGGGTTAGAAACCTGGTTAGCTGGAGTAAAGAGTAACAGAACTAATGGAAAGAATGCCTAACGAATACCTTTTCTGAAAACTTGTGGAGTAAAAAAAGGAAGAGGGAAAAGACAAGTGTTGGAGGTGGCAGCAGGATTGAGGAAAGACATTTTTAAGAGGGAAGTCCTGAGCATATTTGTAAACAGAGGAGGGGTGAGTGAAGAGCAGGAGCAGAACCTGGGGAGGCTGGTGAGTGGGGGACGGGAGCATGACTTCCCCTGAGTTGAGATGACTCCAGGAGAGGCTTACAAGTGGCTGTGGCCTGGATGACATCATACTGAATAAATCTGAGAATGGTGGCTCCAGTGATCTGTTCTCTACCTTCCTGTAGCAGTGTGATTCTTGCAAACTCTATTGTGAGGCAAGGGCTGGGAAGGAGATGTCCTTGTGGAATCTCCTATTTGGTTATAAAGGAGACTTTCTGTGCTGCAGTACACAGGACACACACACACACACACACACACACACATCTTCTGCTTATTAAGAAAGCATTTAGCACTTTAAGCTTATGAAAGGTCCTCTCCTCCCTTTAGATATAACAGAGAAGTGAACCTTCCCCACCGGCTTTTGGCCACAGAGGTTTGGGAGGTAAACAATTAAAGTGGGGCAACCACTTTGCAATATGGCATTCAAAGATCCCTTTCTTCTTTGATTCTTTTCACAGGGATGGCCTAATTAGTAAAGATGAAATGATGGCTTACTTCCTGAGAGCTAAGTCCCAACTACACTGTAAAATGGGACCCGGATTTGTCCATAATTTTCAGGAGATGACCTATCTCAAGCCAACCTTCTGCGAACACTGTGCAGGATTTGTGAGTCTGGCTTCCATTGTTTTCTCTTGTCTGTACTGTTTGTGCAGCATTCTGTGAAGGTAGGAAAATGATACTTTAAACAGAATCCATTGGCTGTCTTAGATCAGAAGTACAACCTCGTGGCTCCCTGAAATTAAAAATTAAATTCAAAACAAAAGCAAGATCTGCAGGTTTAGTTATGTTCTCTCCAGAAATGCAGGGCTAGCTGAGACCGGGAAGATTGGTGAGTCTGTTAACTCATGTGAGCGATTTCTCTATTTAATCCCTGCCAGGGAAACGTTCCACGCAATGAGCCCTGACATTCATCACTAATATTCATAAGTGGTGCAATTAAGGAGAGTATTCATCTTAGCTAGTTCCTCCCAGTTCTTATTTCATATGGTGTCAGCCACTAGAAATCCATCATGCCATGGCTCAATAATTCATAGCTCAAAAAGGAAAAAAAAAATCTTTTTTGGCAAGAAGGTGGATATAATAATAAATAACATTTACCCGGCACTTGACAGAAATACTTCCATAGCCATTAGTGTAATTAATCCTCATTACTAGCCTGTGATGTGGGAATTTTATTTTCCCTGTTTGCCTGTGAAGATAGAGCGGTTCGGAGAGGGTAAACCCGTTTCCTAGGATTGCGCAGCCAATAGTGCCCAGAGCCAGGACTCAGAACACTCAGATACAGGTGTTCTGACCCTGAATCCTGCGCTCTGCCTACACCACTGCAACAAACAAAGGTCGCATACTTAATTTCCCCACACTTGATAATTTAATTCTTTGGCAACTAAGTTAATTTGGTCCTGGTATTAAATAAAGACTCTATGGCCATGGACGTCTTTTAGTTGATACACAGGTTATAATAAGATGGAAAGTGTGGAACTCTAGGTGAGGTAGCCCAACAGCCAAGTGAATGTGACTACTGTGCCTCTACCAGATGCCCGAGCTCAGTTATGTTAGCTTCCTTCAGTCATGCCCCACTGGTGACCCATTTTGAACTCATGGCAGATAGTATGTATGTACTGCTAAATTACACTTTTTCTGTCCCATTCTTGAAGAACTAGCCTTGAGGGGCCCCAAAGGCAGGAGTTTGTGTTTACGCACACACCCCTCTGACAATGGGTTAACAAGAGGCAGTGGTGACCTCAAAGATGGTCCCTAGTGGTCACAGCAGCTGATATGGTCAAGGGCAAGACCAGCCTAACCCAGTCTCTTCATCCATCCCAGGGAAGGAGAGCTTCTTCTGTCAGCTTCACCACTGGGATTGCGTTACCTGACGACTTTATCATAAATATGTCTCCTTTTTCATATTTCTCTCTTCTGATAAGATTTTTACATGCTAGACTTGAAAAATGCTGAAATGGGATGAGGCCATGTGTCACTTTCAACTGCAGGGTGGGGTCCGGTGAGCCCTTTAGGCCAGGGCACAGCTCAGTCAGCAGTGTCGGGTCGGGGTATCTGTCTTGGGGTGGTGTGAGGGTTGGAAGACCCTGATCCAATCTCAGGAGCTTTTCTCTGCTCTCCAGTCCTTCTGGGTGCCTCTGCCTTTCAGAGTCGCTGCTTCTGTGGAAGCAACAAGGTAGTGTTTCTGGGGAGCATCCACACTCCTCTCCCAACTCACCCGAGCAGATTTGGTAGCACTAGTTTCTGGATGCTGCTGTGATGATGTAGAAAGCTCTGAACTTGGGGTCTGGTGGTTTTGAATCTCAATTCTGCCACTTATATGAACTCTTTATCCTTGACCAAGTTATTGACCTTCTCTGTTTTCCTGTCTGTAAAGGGGGTTAATAGTTACTTGTCATGTTGTTATAATGATTAAACGATATCAGACATGTTATAGTCACATAGCTCAAACTAAATATTTCTTTCTTTTTTTTTTTTTTTTTTTTGGTGTTTCTTGACACTTTTAGAGTTTTATGGAAATTAACTCACTTGAAGTTTTAATACCCTTTTTTATTTTTTTAAATAGACTTAATTATTGATACAATTTGATTTGATCTTTCCTCACAAACATTAAAAAAGTCTACTGGTTTCAAAGGGATTTATAAATATAACTCTCTAGATATATCATTGAAAGTCATAGTAGGGGAATATAAGGAACTATTTATTAGTTCCTGGACTACATGTTTTTGAAATAAATTCCATTTTAAGGTTAAGTATTTAAGATACTACTTGAAATACATTTATTTTAAAATTAGAATTCCAGGGCCCTGGCTGGTGGCTCAGTGGCTAGAGCATTGGCCTGGCATACAGACATTCCAGGTTTCGATTCATGGTCAGTGCACACAGGAGAAGCAACTATCTGCTTCTCTCCCTCCCTTTCTCTCCCTCTTCCCCTTCCATGGCCGGTGGCTTGATTGGTTCGAGTGTGGCCCTGGGCACTAAGGATAGCTCTGTTGGAGCATATCAACCTCAGGTACTAAAAATAGCTCGGTACTCAAGCAAGCACCAGCCCTAGACAGGGCTGCCAGGTGGATCCCAGTTGGGGAGCACGCAGGAGTCTACCTCACTATCTCCAACCAGACTATGATTCGTATCCAGGTCTTCTAACTCCCAGTCCAGTGCTCCTTACACCAAGGTCAATCATTTCAAATGTTACAGCAGTCTGAAGTCTCAAATCAAAGGATTGTGGCGAGTACTGCTTGCACACACATCTACATGAGGTCACCCTCTCCTGTCCTTGGCTGGCATGCTGACTCAGAGCCTCTGCCAGCCCAGTGTTGTCTTCTGGTTAACTGAGAAAGCCTTCACAAACACGGCCCTAACTTCCCCTCCTGAGAAAACTCACGCTTGTCTATGTCTTTACAGCAGTTCCTCAGCTATGCTAATAATGTGTGATATCTGGATATTAGGTTCCTTCCTAAACCTGTCCTTTCTTGTCCTAGATCAATGTCTTTTGCTCACATACACAACACCCAGGAGCAGTGGCTTTCTGTCTTTCTCTCAAGCGACACATTCTTCTTTCCCTACTTTCAAGCTATGAGACCTTGCCAAGTGATTTCACTGCTCTGCAGCTCAGCCTTTTCCTCTGTAAAAATGAGGGAGTTATTATTTACTATCCCAGCGGATATTGTGAGCATCGCATGAGTTAATACACACAAAAAGCTTAAAGCTGTGCTTCTGTCCTAAGCAAGCGTTAATTTACCTTGGCTATCATTGTTATTATTGTTATTATTATTATTATTACCAAGGACTCAGTGAGGAAACAGTTTCTTATTACTACACAGTTTCCCAGACATGGGACCTTGCAAATTATTTAATTTCCTGAATCATCACACTTACCCATTAAAAAAAGATGCAAACAAGATTATCTTGAAGGTCCTTATGGCTCTGACATGCTGTCACTGCCTTGACCACTCACTTCCCTCTGCTCTGTTGTCCCCTCCTGCCCTCTTCCCGTCATCCTAGGCACCCGAGGCCTTGTTTCCAGTCAGTAGTCTTAATAATTTTTCTTGCCCTCCATGTGAAATGCTGTCCTGTCCCAGGAGGTATTTGCATCTTAATAGTGTATCCTGAACAACTATATAATTTTTAAGGCTCAAGGGAATCACTCTCCACTGGGGGAATTTCCTTGTCAGAAGGAGGGTAAGGAGCAGCCTTCATAATGTCCTTGAGGCACTTCACATTGGTAGCTACTTCCTCTCATAAAGCCATAATGGCCACAGCCTGGGTGTTGCCCCCTGCCACGAACTATGAATGACACCTCCATCAGCCCTAGTTGTCCACCAGCCACACTTCTTTCAGAATTATTTTATTAAGTTGTAACTGTTACCCGGAAAGGAAACTGGCCCTTAGGCTCTGCTGGGTGGTGTGTGTGTAGTGTGTGGGGCAGTGTGTGGGTAGTGTATGGGGTAGTGTGTGGGTAGTGAGTGGGTAGTGTATGGGGTAGTGTGTGGGTAATGTGTGGGTAGTGTGTGGGTAATGAGTGGGTATTGTATGGGGTAGTGTGTAGGTAGTGTATGGGGTAGTGTGTGGGGTAGTGTGTGGGGTAGTGAGTGAGTGGGTAGTGTATGGGGTAGTGTGTGGGTAATGAGTGGGTATTGTATGGGGTAGTGTGTAGGTAGTGTGTGGGGTAGTGTGTGGGTAGTGAGTGGGTAGTGTATGGGGTAGTGTGTGGGTAATGTGTGGGTAGTGTGTGGGTAATGAGTGGGTATTGTATGGGGTAGTGTGTAGGTAGCGTGTGGGGTAGTGTGTGGGTAGTGAGTGTGTAGTGTATGGGATAGTGTGTAGGTAGTGTATGGGGTAGTGTGTGGGGTAGTGTGTGGGTAGTGTATGGGGTAGTGTGTGGGTAGTGTGTGGGTAGTGAGTGGGTAGTGTATGGGGTAGTGTGTGGGTAGTGTGTGGGTAGTGTATGAGGTAGTGTGTAAGTAGTGTGTGGGTAGTGAGTGGGTAGTGTATTGGGTAGTGAGTGGGGTAATGAGTGGGTATTGTATGGGGTAGTGTGTAGGTAGTGTATGGGGTAGTGTGTAGGGTAGTATATGGGGTAGTGTGTGGAGTAGTGTGTGGGTAATGTGTGGGTAGTGAGTGGGTAGTATATGGGGTAGTGTGTGGAGTAGTGTGTGGGTAATGTGTAGGTAGTGTGTGGGTAGTGTGTGGGGTAGTGTGTGGGTAGTGAGTGGGTAGTGTATGGGGTAGTGTGTAGGTAGTGTGTGGGGTAGTGTGTAGGTAGTGTGTAGGTAGTGTGTGGGTAGTGTGTAGGTAGTGTGTGGGGTAGTGAGTGGGTAGTGAATGGGGTAGTTTGTGGGTAGTGTGTGGGGTAGTGTGTAGGTAGTGTGTGGGTAGTGTATGGGGTAGTGTGTGGGTAGTGTGTGGGGTAGTGTGTGGGGTAGCATGTGGGTATTATGCAGGGTAGTGTGTGGGTAGTGAGTGGGTATTGTATGGGGTAGTGTGTAGGTAGTGTGTGGGTAGTGTATGGGGTAGTGTTTGGGTATTATGCAGGGTAGTGTGTGGGTAGTGAGTGGGTATTGTATGGGGTAGTGTGTAGGTAGTGTGTGGGTAGTGTATGGGGTAGTGTTTGGGTATTATGCAGGGTAGTGTGTGGGTAGTGAATGGGTATTGTATGGGGTAGTGTATAGGTAGTGTATGGGGTAGTGTATAGGTAGTGTATGGGGTAGTGTGTGGGGTAGTGTATGGGTAGTGAGTGGGTAGTGTGTGGGTAGTGTATGGGGTAGTGTGTGGGTAGTGTGTGGGGTAGTGTATGGGTAGTGAGTGGGTAGTGTGTAGGTAGTGTATGGAGTAGTGTGTGGGTAGTGTGTGGGTAGTGTATGGGGTAGTGTGTGGGTAGTGTGTAGGTAGTGTATGGAGTAGTGTGTGGGTAGTGTGTGGGTAGTGTATGGGGTAGTGTGTGGGTAGTGTGTGGGTAGCGTGTGGGTAGTGTGTGGGTAGTGTGTAGGGTATTGACTTTTTGTAGAACAGGTTTCACAGCACTAGACCAGTTTATTTTGAGAGTAAGTTTATTAAATGTGGGGACAGTGAAACAAAGAAGGGCCTGGACTAGAAGAAGCAACAGGAGAGAGCCAGGCGGGGCTGCCTTGGCTCTCTAGGAACCTAATGGGAAAGACAGGAGCGCAGGCTGGGAAGGCAGAGAAAGGTACCCTTGGAGGCAGGTTCAGGGGGTGAGCCTCAGGCAAGCTGCTGCTGCCATTGCTCCCTGGTTGCAAGGCTCAGGAAGGTCCTTAGAGTTTAGGAGAAGCATGCCTATGGCAGATGGGGAGAGGAAGGGAAGGAGAAGAGAAAGACGGGCATGCTGAATCCTTTGCTTTGAGGGTTTTTAAGATGGAGAGTTTAGAGGAGGATTTCAATAGAATATTCACACACTTTTCTGGGTGTGCCCTTTCAGGGTTGTGGCTGCTACTGATTGGCAGGCACAAAGCAGGGGGTCGTTAGTCATTATAGCTAATCCTAGGTCATCCACCTGGTTTCGCTGCTTTTCTGGGTCTGGCGCTAAAATACAACTGAGGCTTAAATGTTATCTCTGGGGAGGTGACTTTCTGTCTGGCTGTAAATTGCTCAGCCAGTTTGTTCAGCTCTCGGTCTGAGTCTCCCCATTTTACCTGCCGAGGAATTTTCCTAGCTTCTCACTATTCTGGCCCAATGTTGGTCACCCAACCTGACTGTTAAAAGGTTAGGAGTGAAGCTTCTCCAGCTTGACCTAAACCCATTTAATTCATCATACTGTGTGTTTCTGGTGTCCCCGGCACCCACGTGCAAGTGCTGGGAAGGGCGTGAGAGAGGATACGGGCAGGCCCCCGCTTCACGCGCAGCTCCCAATGTGCCAGGAGGGCAAAGACACCGCCACTAAGGTGACGCCCTTGATCTGCCTGGGCTAGCGATCCGTTGTTGAACTATAAACCCTCACATCTCTCTGGAGACATCTGTCACTTCCTGCATCCCACTTCCTACTTGGTGGGCAGAATCTGAGCGTTTCTGCATCTCCCCACCCCCCTCCCCCAGACTGAATGCTGAAGAAATGTGGAGAACAAACACACAAATAAATACTAAGCCTTTCCTCTTGTGCATTCTTTCAAAGTACTAATGCTACTCAGAAAATAACCTAGCAAAACAAATACTTGAGTAGGATGTGCACTGCTTAGGTTGCTTAATTTCCTGCAATGGGCATCTAGAGCAGTGTGTGATTAAAAAGAAAGCCAAATACAGAGAAAGTTCCCCCTGTGAATTTTGCTGAATGCGTGATGCTCAAGTCCAATAAACGCACCAACGTCTGTTTCCCATCCCAGCTCCCATTTGGCTTCCACACAGAAAAGGGAAGCAAAATTCCTGTTATCACCGCAGCTGGAGTGGGCTGGGGGAGGGTTCTTCTATCTGACAGGAAGGGTGTCAGGAGCAGCTACATCCTGTTTGTGCTCCACTGGACAGGACGCTTCCCAGGACTTCCTTCTTTATGGTCTTGTTTTCTTTGCAGATTTTTTCTTCCTGATTTCCTAACATCCCTTTGTCTTTTGTTACAGCTCTGGGGCATAATCAAGCAAGGATACAAATGCAAAGGTAAATACATGTTACTGTGTTAAAATTTAAAAATGTGACATTTGGGACAAGCATCAAATTTGTCTGATGGAACCGCAAAAGCTCTTGGCATCATGGAGAACTTAGGTCTTCTGTGTCCAGGGAAGGATTCCCTGGAGTTTGGCAGAGCCCAGACTGGACTTTTATAGCTTGTTAAAAGGGGAAGCAAACCACCTCTATCAACCCGCGTACATCTAGTCCCCATCTCTGTGGTGTCATGGCAGTAATCATCAGCACACAGATAAAAGGGGAATTCTGAAGGAGGGCAGGCTACACACATTTCTTTCTGTAATCCATATGCATTGCTTTCCACTCTCATAGCTATTTCTTTCTCTGGCAAATCACAGATATGATGAGAAAAGAGGAGAAACCTTAAAATTTATTTTTGTCTCTTTCAAGAATTTGTTCATGCGGCTACCTCATTTAATTAAAATTTATAAATAACTGAATAAATACATATGTGATGAATGCAATATATGTGCGACTTACTAGGAATTTAGGACTGTGTAGCTCCTTGTACACATATGATTATTACACATTGTTGATATTTGATTTAAGAAATTGCTTCCTGACCAGACAGTGGCGCAGTGGATAGAGTGTCAGACTCAGAGGACCCAGGTTTGAAACCCCGAGGTCATCAGCTTGAGTACGGGCTCACCCTGTTTGAGCGCAGGGTTGCTGGCTTGAGTGTGGGATCATAGACATGACCCCATGGTCGCTGGCTTGAGCCCAAGGTCACTGGCTTGAGCAAGGGATCACTCGCTCTGCTGTAACCCCCCAGTCAAGGCACATATGAGAAAGCAACCAGTGAACAACTAAGGTGCCTCAGTGAATAATTGATGCTTCTCCTCTCTCTCCCTTTCTGTCTGTCTGTCTCTATCTGTCCCCCCTTCTCTCTGTCTCTGTCAAAAAAAAAAAAAAGAAATTGCTGAATATTTTATGCAGACTCTTTATTAGTTTTTTTAGGCATCTGATAATACTCTTGAAAAATATAATATAACTAGAGAAGGAAACATCTTGACCACAGAATGCCTACAGATGACTACTGGGCCCTTGCAAAGCCTTTTCTTCTCCAGCCATCTTTCAGAATTTGGCCCTCATTTCTCATGAAAGGAATGCTTTTCTGAATCTTAATGGGAGCCACATTTGGGTTTTCAAAACTCAATTTTTCCCTTTAGTTCTTTGTACCAGGGTCTCAGTCTAACTTGGATTTTTACTTTCAGGCATCAAAGAGACTACAATACCTTGCAGCCCATTAGTTTTATCTTGGTTTCTGTCCCTTGTACCCTAATAGATACCCTCCCCCACACACTATTATGAAGATGAATATCAATTAAACTCTTGGATCATCTCTGAACATAAGGTATTTTCTCCTAAAGGCAGAGAAGGTAAAACAAAACTTAAATAGACTGAATATGTCATTACAACTTGATTTTTTCTATGGTGCGATTAGAAGACCATTTGAAACAAGACCATTTGAGGGAAAATAGGTATTGGAAATCATTAGGTTCTCTAATGATGAGACAAATATACTCTTTAAAATGATAATATCTGCTCAGTGAATCTAAGGGAAATGTAGGACTCTCATCAGATGAAACAGTTGTGTGACTATCTTTCAAAGTGGCCAAAAATTTCTGTGCCAAGTAGCAATTAATATTCTACTTTCTCAAGTAAAGCATCCTAATGGGACTTCTCAGACTCTGCTGCGTGCCACTTCAAAGCCATAGTCAAATCTGGAACATGTTGTTGAGCATATGCACACCCTGTTTTCTGTTTTATGCAAAGAAAGGAGGCAGCAGATATAACCACTTGCCCTGGAAAAGGTTTTGGGAAATGAAGAGTGAAAAATGCAGACAAATATTGAATGGAGGGACACCTTGCTGTAAATCAGGGGTCCCCAAACTATGGCCCGCGGGCCACATGCGGCCCCCTGAGGCCATTTATCCAGCCCCCGCTGCACTTCCGGAAGGGGCACCTCTTTCATTGGTGGTCAATGAAAGAAGCACATTGACCATCTCATTAGCCAAAAGCAGGCGCATAGTTCCCATTGAAATACTGGTCAGTTTCTTGATTTAAATTTACTTGTTTTTTATTTTAAATATTGTATTTGTTCCCGTTTTGTTTTTTTACTTTAAAATAAGATATGTGCAGTGTGCATAGGGATTTGTTCATAGTTTTTTTATAGTCCGGCCCTCCAACGGTCTGAGGGACAGTGAACTGGCCCCCTGTGTAAAAAGTTTGGGGACCCCTGCTGTAAATGATCAGTGCAGGTAGTTGGTCCTGGAGGAGACTGGAAGCTGAGACTTCTCGCCATGCTCTCTCGCCCAAGCTGAGTCCATCTTGGCCTGGGAAGGAGCCCCACACCCAAATGACTTGCATTTACTTAAGGCAACAGCAACTGCCCACTCCGCCTATCCCGTGCTTGTTGGCTCCCCAGGATGTCAATGAATTGTGTAGAAGAAGTTGAACAAATATAAGAGAACTTTAGAAACTCCATAAGTCAAGAGAGTCCCACTGGCCCTTTTCCAGTCCCTAGACACACCCTGTTGGCATCAGCTGGGCTCTAAGATTCAACACAGAATCAAGGATGAAGGAGGGGAGGGCAGGTAGCTCAAGCACCACCCGGGAAGCCCAAGTCAGCACCAAAGGCACTTGCTTCACACTAATCATCTATGATACTTTGGGATTTTTCAGACTGTGGAGCCAATTGTCACAAGCAATGCAAAGACCTTCTGGTTCTGGCCTGCAGGAGATTCACCCGGGCTCCCTCCTTGGGCAGTGGCAATGGGTCACTGCCTGGAAGCCCCTCATTGCCCCCAGGTAATGTCCTCTACTCTCTTCCCTACCACGACTTCTCTCTGCTCACTTTCCCACACCTGGACCTCAGTCCAGTTCTGGATCTAAACCTGGTCAGAGTCATTATGAACACCAAGGCATCCTTCAGGGTGAGCAGTAGTGGCTGCACCCTTGAGTTCCCCCCACTTCTCTCTGCTTTTGGGTCTCCCTTACCCACAACTCACCTGCAGCCAATTTCATTCTGCCTCTGGCCTGTTGCTCTGGGAGCTTCCCTATCAGACACCTGTTGTTTGCACCAACTTCAGTGGTTTGTTGTGAAGCCGTCAAATGCTGAATAACCACAATACTCTTTCCCCTTTCAGTGCAGGATGAGGTGTTCGAGTTTCCTGGCGTCGCTGCTGGACACCAAGACCTGGACAGCAGAGCCATCACACTGGTCACGGGCTCTTCTCGCAAGATCTCTGTGAGGCTGCAGCGGGCCACCACCAGCCAGGCCACCCAGACCGAGCCTGTCTGGTCAGAGGCTGGCTGGGGGGACTCAGGGTCCCACACCTTTCCCAAAATGAAATCCAAATTCCACGACAAAGCAGCAAAGGACAAAGGCTTTGCCAAGTGGGAAAACGAGAAGCCCAGGGTACAGGCTGGTGTGGATGTTGTTGACCGGGGCACCGAGTTTGAACCTGACCAGGATGAAGCAGACATGGGTGAGACCAGACAGGATGGTGAGGTCAGTGCTCTGTCAAACCACAAATAAAATCAGAAGAGAAGCTGACAAGGGTTGAGATGAGTCCAGGAGGCAGCTTGTTAGTTTTGAAAGCAGAACAGTTGGGAATCAAGACATAATCACTTTTTTAGTCTTGCCATTGCCTAATTATGTGACCCTGGGCAAATGGTTTCTTCTCTTTGAACTTCAGTTTCATCATGTATAAAACTGAACTGGATGAGTTCTAAAACTTAGTGAAGTTGGCCATGTCTGTGTACTAAAATGATGTCCCAGGGACCCATAACTATTGAGGGTATTCATTATACCCGTGTACTGTACTGATCAGCTCTGTCTTCCATGTTAGCATCAGGAGGCAGCGAAAGTGAAAGACTGGTAGATACAGGAGAGCTGGAAACTTACCTCTATTTTAAAACGAGGCTTTGACAGCCTGATGGAGAAGGGAGTGGTGAGAATCAGAGGCATGGGGATCTCAGGGATCTATAAGGCAGGCTCTGCTTCCCCACAAAAATTACATTCAAATCATCCAAGCAAATTGAGAAGCATATGGAATTTGTTAGAACAAGTAGAAAATATAAATTGATTCAAGATGAGCTTAGATGAATTTATTAGTCAACAGTTCATAGTGTATTAAGAAAAAGGATTTGTGGAAATTGGTGTCGTCATATTCCTACCCTTCAAAGCAATGCCATGGAGGACAGCCATTGTTTTCCTACTGAATCAGTCTCATAAACAGAATATTGGGCTAGGCAGAGATTCTGTTGGGTCAAGCCAGTGTTCTTTATTCTTATGGGTGGTCCTTCACATTCCACACTCTTCAGAGACCTAAACACACAGTCTCCATAGTTTCCCATGATGAGAAAAACTCCAGTGACCTTTAACCAAAATTCCTCTAGTTCATTCGTCATCAAAGACAATTAATAAAGAGGCCACACATTATCTTCAGTCATATGAAGTTTATTGTAAGTTCCTGCTTAGCTATTTTTTTCCTTTCTTATAACACCAATTTTTAAAAAGTTTTATGGAGATATAATTTACACACTCTAAAACTTACCCATTTAAAGTGTATAATTCAATGGTGTTTAGTGTATTTGTGGCATTGCACAACTATCGCTACGATTTAACTTCAGAACATTTATATCATTTCAAAAACAAATCCTGTGCCCATTAGTAGTCACTACGTATCTCCCACACCTACCCCAGCTCCAGGAAAACTAATTTACTCCCTGTCCCTATAGATTTTCAGTACCACTTTTATTTTTAATGTTACCCCTACTAACCATCTTGGCAAATATTTTGGTCCTATCCACCACTTCTTTTAATGGTCTAACATAGTTCAAGCTGGGAACATAAAGGTGAAGAAGAAAAATACCGTGATTTGGTGATAGGAAGATATGCTAGGGCAAGGAATCTTAACTTGGGGTCTAAAGAAAGACTTCAAGGAGTTAAAAGAAGTACATTATATTTTATGTAAAATTATATATGGACATATGTTCATTTTGGGGGAGAGTGACTTTAGGGGGCTGTGGTCTAAAAATAGCAAAGAATCACTGTGTTAGATTATTTTGGGTGATGCTTGAAATTGTGCTAGAAGTATAACCTCAGTCTGCAGAAGCTATTTCCATGAGCACTGTGGCTGTCATTGAAATCTCAGAAGAGCTCCTTTGGATAGAGTAATAAGATGCCCAACTAGAGCTCTCAGATGGTTCCCTCCTCATGTACCATCTTTGAATTTGGACGAGTACCTGTGTTTGTTTCATAAATAGTAAAACTAGTCATGAGCTCACTTCTGTTAGCTAGCACTGTTAAGTTCCTTAAACCTTGCTTCTGGGTTACGAGAAATTCACAGCCTATTTGGTGTGGGATAACCACTTACATGGGTAAGATTGCTTGCTTTTCGATCTCTATAAGGAAATAGAGACTTAGATCTGTTTTTTTTTTTAATCTTTAAAAATTGGATCTTTATATTCAGGTGTTCCCTTTCCCTTTGAATTTTCTGATTTCATAAATCAAAGAGATGGTTCACTGACCAGTAGGACTTAATTTCCCCTGTGCTAATTAAAGAAGACAGTGTGTTCTTATGTACAGTGCATATGGTGTACAGTCTTACCCACATCCAAGTCAGCAACAAATAAGAAGACATTTACCCTTGTTTAGGGGAAAGGCAGGCAGGAAAAATTGTGGCAAAATTACACCAAGAGTTAAATATGTAGACAAAGGAATTTTCCAATTTAAGAGTTTTTTGCCAAGCAGGACCAATGAATGGCTTTAGGAGAAATGATCTATACATATATTATTTAGGTTCAGATGATGCTTATGAGTCCTGTAAGTAAAAACAATAAACAGACAAAGGAGGCAGTTGGGTTTGTAATCTGTCTATTTTCTTTAGCGAAGTTCTAGGATTTACATTCACTTTTAAATTTAAGGGTGTGAACGTTTTCTGTGGTAGTGGCTATCATTCGCCAATGATCACTGAACCCCTGGATGGCCAGAACAGGTCTTGGCAGTAAGAATACATATACAGTCTTTGTTGTGCTTCTTGGCTTTTTTATTTTCTGCTGACTTAAAATAATTAACAACTATAGAAGGGCTAGGAAATGCTGGATTAAACAAAGTTAAATATGTTTATCTATACATACCTATATATTATACCAGCATAGATAAATCTTTTTCTTTTACAAATTTTCTTTGTTTTTATACTGATTTATATTGTGAATTTCTAAGAAGGAAACCTCAACAAGGGGTATTTCAGGGACCAGGGCTTTGTGAAGCATCCTGTGGGATGCTCTGGACTCTGTACTGGAGTCTGTAAGAGCTCGTGTGCTGGGTGGATAAATGATTTTTTAATTCCCTTCAAATCCTGAGAGTACCGGTACTGATCATTTGAAATGTTCCCTCAAATAAAGTATTCCAGGAACACTCTTATTTTGGTTAAATGAGACACAGCCATACAACAGGTTCTGATTCATATTGCAGGATGGCTGACTTCAGGCTGAGGACACCGAAGGCAATAATGTTGGCATTTGGAAGGAACGAGATGAGAAACTCGGAAGAAGAGTCCAACTGTCAGGAAGTCACCTGAAAAGACACCTGGATGTTTCCTGCTGTGTGACACTGTGGGGTCTCCATGATTGGACTATGGGACAGAGGATTTACCCTATGAACTATTTATTTACTCCTCCCCTGCCCCTAGCTGGGTGCCATGAAGATAGTGTTATGTAGTTGGTGGTTTTGTCATGTATCTTCTCTAGAGTCATTCATATACGGGTGAAATGAAAGCTTATCTGCATGAACTTGATATTACTCTCTAAACTCAGACTTTGCTTTTTTGTGAAAATATTATTTCAGTATTTTTATAAGCGTTTTGTTGAGGGGGAATGTTTAAATGAGGAGTTGATTTTGAGGGTTTTTCTGTGTGCTTTTCTGGATGGGACCAGAACTTAACATTTTCATGAGGGACATGGTTACTATTAGAATGTGTAATAAGTCACACATTTATATATCACTTAAGTCTTACCAATTCTGCATCACTAGGAAGCTATGAGAGCCATGAAAACTCTCCTCATATTTATAATTGCCATAAATTATAAGTACTGTAATTTGAAAATTAACCATCCTTATCCTACCTGATTAGGGTTATCCATCTTTTTTAAGACATCTATTAAGACTGCTATTAAGAAATGTGAATAACAATTAAAAAATTAATGCAAGTCTTTGGGGATAAAATTTAGGATAAAAACTACTTAGTGAAATGCAAAACAACCAGCAAGTTTTAAGAACTCAAAATAACTCAAAGTCTTTTGTTCATTAAAAAAGAAAAATTTTGGTTGTAAAAGAGAACGCTTGTGCTCTTCCTAAGAAATTGCCATCAATAATTAAAGAACAGTTGTAGAAAGTAAATCATCACAAACCACCTTTGATTAACATTTCATTTCAAATTTTAAAGTATTAATATTTTAAATATTTTCCTTTGACCCAAAATAGCTGCATATGGGCCTGTTTGTTACATGATGAGAGGAGAGAGAACTTGGTTCAAGATGTCCAAAAGTAGAGATGTGGGTGAGGGCAATAACCTGCTACCAAGTGACCCTCATAAACTGTATCCACAGATGTGTACTGGTCTGCATTTGAGAGTTCAAGGGTATGTAATCCATGTAAGGCTGAATTCTTTTCTATTTCAGGCAGTCACTTCAGTAAAGAAATGCCTTTCTTTTTCTGTTAGGTAATTGAGGACAGTTCTGCTCAGCAAAACATTCATTGAGCACCTGCTCTGGGCAGGTCCTTGTGCTGGGTACACAAAGACATGCAATGCTTGGCCTCTGCCCTCAGAAGCTGAGAGCCTGTGGGCATTAAGGCAAGATGGTTGCTTAAAATACAGTTCCAGCCTGACCTGTGGTGGCACAGTAGATAAAGTGTCGACCTGGAATGCTGAGCTCGCCGGTTCAAAACCCTGCACTTGTCTGGTCTAAGGCATATATGGGAGTTGAAGCTTCCTGCTCCTCCCTCCTTTCTCTCTCTCATTTCTCTCTCTCCTCTCTAAAATGAATAAATAAAAAATAATAATAAAATACAGTTCCAGGTTTGCTAGAACTGACTTAATTGTGCTATTCAGAGATCATTTTGAAGAGATAACTGCAAATTAAATGAAGTTCTTAGTTGAGGGCGCTGACTAAGCCAGGTAATAAGAGAACTCATTTGCCCCATGGAAGCACCTCAGAAGACCAACAGCCACCCCTCAGGGTAAGTTCTATGTATGTATGCTATCTATTCCTATTCATAAATGCAGTGAAATACATTAACAAAATTAAAAACCGAAAATGACAATTTAAATACAAGCAACTTTTCTTGTGTTGGTTTTTCTTTAAGAAAAATCAGGAAGAAACTTGTTAAATAATGTTGGACTGTTCTTTTTCTCTTCAGAGCAGTTATATTACTTGCCACTCAGCATGGGTTATTTTTGAGTTTTTACATATAAGAATTTTTTTTTGCTATTTTTCTGAAGTTGGAAATGGTGAGGCAGTCAGACAGAGTCCCGCATGCGCCTGGTCCACCCGGCATGCCCACCAGGGGGCGATGCTCTGCCCATCTGGGGCGTTGCTCTGTTGCAACCAGAGCCATTCTAGTGCCTGAGGCAGAGGCCATGGAGCCATCCTCAGCGCCCGGGCCAACTTTGCTCCAATGGAGCCTTGGCTGCGGGAAAGGAAGAGAGAGACAGAGAGGAAGGAGAGGGGGAGGGGTGGAGAAGCAGATGGGTGCTTCTCCTGTGTGCCCTGGCTGGGAATCAAACCCAGGACTCCTGCACGCCAGGCCGACACTCTACCACTGAGCCAACCAGCCAGGGCCCATATAAGAATTTTATATTGTCAGCCTTCCTGTGACAAAGATAGGAAATGTGCCTTGAGTGAAAAGCAAAAACAAAAAAGAAAATAAACGTGTGTATATGTATATAAATATGTATATATCCACACTACTATTATTTGCAGAAATTTGAGTCAATAATAAGCATCTTTATCATTTGATTGTATCATTTTTCTCCTTCAGCCACACAACCAGTGGCGCCTGTGATGTTTCCAATCTATCAGTGTCTCATAATCGGTAAAATAAACAAAACGTGCAAACCCATTGAGGAACAGAAAGATATTCCTACAGACCTTCCTTTTGTGGTTTTGATGATCGTGGTCACCTTTTAGGTGAAAATCAAAAACAAAACTCTTAACAGTGACCATTATTAGGTATCAGGAGAGGATATGTTAGATAAGCAATTCAGTCCTCATTGAAGGATGTTCAAACTGGCTAGTGCTTTTTAAAATCTGCCTAAACCAGTTCATTTTCTGACATTTCATTGTTGGTGTATAGGAAAGCTGTAGACTTTTGTATATTGATTTTGTATCCTGTAACTTTACTGTATTGTTTCTAATAATTTTTTGGTGGAGTCTTTGGGGTTTTCTATATACAGGATCATATCATCTGCAAAAAGTGGTAACTTTACTTCTTCTTTCCTGATATGGATGCCTTTTATTTCTTTCTTTTGCCTGATTGCTCTTGCTAAAACTTCCAGAACTATGCTGAATAATATTGGAGAGAGTGGGCAACCTTGCTTATTCTTGACTTTAGAGGAAAAGCCTTCTGATTTTCACCATTTAGTATGATATTGGCTGATGGTTTGTCATATGTGGCTTTTATTATGTTGAGGTACTTTCCCTCTATACCCATTTTATTGAGTGTTTTAAACATAAATGATGTTGTATCTTATTGAATGCCTTTTCTGCATCTATTGATAGGATCATATGATTTTTGTCCCTTGTGTTGTACATTAATTGATTTATGTATGTTGAACCATCCTTGCACTCCTGGAATCAATCCCACTTGATTGTGATATATTATTTTTTTAATGTGTTGTTGTATTCAATTTGCTAGTATTTTGTTTAGAATTTTTGTATCTTTATTTATTAGGGATATTGGTCTGTAGTTTTCTTTTTTTGTGTTATCCTTGCCAGGTTTTAGTATCAGGGTTATTTTGGCCTTATAAAATGTTTTAGGGAGTATTGCTTCTCCTATTTTTGGTTAGACTTTGAGAAGGATAGGTACCAAATCTTTGAATGTTTGGTAGAATTCACTAGTGTAACCATCTGGTTCTGGTCTTTTGTTTTTGGGGAGGTTTTTGACAGTTGTTTCTATTTCCTTCCTCCTTATAGGTCTATTTAGCTTTTCCACTTCTTCATGACTCAGGCTAGGAAGATTGTATAGTTCCAGGGACTTATCCATTTCTTCTAGATTGTTAAATTTGGTGGCATATGATCTTTCATAGTGTTCTAGTGTGAACCTTTGTATATCTATCATGTCTATAGTATTTCTCCTTTCATTTCAAATTTTGTTTATAGGGATTATTTCTCTTTTTTCCTTAGTGAGTCTAGTCAGGGCTTTGTCAATTTTATTGACCTTTTCAAAGAACCAGCTCTTTGTTGTATTATTTTTTTCTACAGTTTTTTTTGTTCTCTATTTTCATTTAGTTCTGCTTTAAATTTTACTATTTTTTTTCTTCTACTGACTTTGGGTTGCTTTTGTTCTTTTTGTAGTTTTTAAGGTGTGATGTTAGGTTGTTTATTTGGGATCTTCTTGTTTCTTGATATTAGCCTGTAATGATATGAACTCCTCTCTTATTACTGCTTTCACTGCATCCCAGTTTTGTTTGTTTGTTTAGTTTTTTGCTGGCTGCTTGTTGTTTATTTTTCATGTGGTGCAAGTCACAGGAATATGGGTGTCAGGAAGCCTCGTGTGTGTGGCTTGGGTAGGAAAGAGACGGGCTCCCTCAATTTCCTTTTTGGTATTTTGCTGTTTTGATAAAAAAAAAAAACCAACTGCTTCTGCTTGCTGCAGCCTGCCTAGTCTATGGGGTGGGGTGAGGAGGGGGACAGGGAGAGAGGAGGGGTGGGGGGAGCTCAAAAGAGCCTAGCGCCTCTGGAAGTCTGGTGGCTGAATGTGGCCACTCAGGAGGGTGGCCCAGCATTGGCTTTGCCAGGCTGGCCACCAGGCTGCTTCCTTGTAGCTTCCTGAGCCAGGTCGCAAGTGCTCATGCTGCTGGAGGCCTGGGGAGATTCCGAGTGTTCTGAGGACTCCGACACGGTGGCCATGAATGGGAGAGTGGACTTCCCAAAAAAGAAGCTCGCCCACCAGTGACCTGGGTCTGCCTTGGGGAGACCAAGTTGGTGGAGGATGGCTTCCCCAGGGTACTCAGCACTTCCACAAGAGCTGTTACTGGAAGTGGAACCCAGGCAACGCTGGTAGTAATCCTTGGTGACCACGAGGGAGCTGCTGGAGGGGATGGATGCCATGCTCTTGCTTGTGGACTGATGGAAACCTTGGCGGCAGCCCCTTCTGGACCTCGGCGTGTGATCACAGGTGGCAAGAATAAGGGCTTTAGGCCACGGAGCTCATTTGCCGAGGAGACCGCGGGAGGCCGCTCCATGACTAAGATGTGCGGGGATCACTGCATCCCAGTTTTGATATGTCATGTTATCATTCTCACTTGTCTAAATATCTTTTGATCTCTGCATTTATTTCTTCTTTGAACCCAGTCATTTTTAGAAGTATGCTGTTTAATTTCCACATGTTTGTGTTTTTTTTTTTACTTTTTGAAGTTGAATTTTAATTTCAAAGCCTTATCCTTATGGTTAGAGAATATGCTTGGTATAATTTCAGTCATCTTCAATTTGTTGAGATTAGTTTTGTGGCCTAACATATGGACTATCCTTGAGAATGTTCTAAGCACACTGGAAAAATAAGGTATAATATGATGTTCTGGTATGAAGTGGTCTATAAATATATATATTATGTCCATTTGGTCTAGCGTGTCATTTAAGACTGGTATTTCTTTATTGATTTTCTGTTTGGATGATCTATCTAAAGCTATCATTGGTGTGTTGATTTCACCAATTGTGATTGCATTTTTTTCTGTTTCTATTTTTAGATCAGTTAGTAGATACCTTATATATGTTGGTGCTCCCTGATTCGGTGCATATATATTTAGAAGTGTATGTCTGCTTGATATAATGTCCCCTTTATCATTATGAAATATTCATCTTTGTCTCTTGTTATCTTTGTTGACTTGGAGTGAGCATTGTCAGATATTAGTATGGCTACACCTACTTTTCTTTTGGTAGTATTTGCTTGGAGAATTGTTTTCCAATCTTTCACTTTGAGTCTACTCTTGTCCTTGCAGCTTAGATGTGTCTCTGGAAGGCAGCATATGGTTAGGTTTTGCTTTTTGGTTCATTCTGCTACTCTGTGCTTCTTTATTGGTGAGTTCAGTCCATTTACATTTAGGGTAATTATTGATGTTTGAGGATTTCCTATAACAATTTTATGTTTTGTTTTTTTGGTAGCTCTGTGTCTCCTTTGGTTCTTCTGTGTTTCTGTCAGTTGTTCTCGTTTGGTGGTATTCCATACTTCTTTCCTCTGTTTCTTCTTTTTTTAAGCTATGTGTTTCAATGTTGGTTTTTGGGGTTTTTTTGTGGGTGGTTACCACTAAGGTATTAAGAGAAAAAATTTTCATATATACAAGAGCTCTTTGTCTTATGAGTGCTTTTGCACCCCATCTTCCATTGCTACTGACCTTTATCCTCTCCCCTTTTATGTTATTGTTGTCACAGGTTATCCTTATTTTAATTGTTACTTTGTTAGAGCTTTTACTTGTAATTTTGTTGTTTTGTTCTTTGTATCCAGTAGAATAACCCCCTTAAGTATTTCCTGCAGTGGGGCTTTTCTGGTGAAAAATTTCCTCAGCTTCTGTATGTCTGGAAAAGTTTTTATTTGTCCTTCATATTTGAAGGATAACTTTGATGGATATAGTATTCTTGGCTGGTAATGCCTATCTTACAATACTTTGGATGTTTGGATCAACTTTTCTGGCTTATAGAGTTTCTGCTGAAAAGTCTGATGATAATCTAATGGGCCTTCCCTTATATGCTATGTTCTTCTTTTCCCTAGCTGCCTTGAGGATTCTTTCTTTGTCATTGATTTTTGACAATCTTATTATGATGTGCTTTAGAGAAGGTCTGTTTGGGTTGAGGTAACTAGGTATTCTGCTTGCTTCTAGGATACAAGGATCTAACTCATTTCCATAGGCTTGGGAAGTTTTCACCAATTATTTGTTTGAATAGGCTCTCCCTCTTCTTCTAATATACCTGTTATTCTTATATTGTTCTTTCTAATGGAGTCAGACAACTCTTGTAGAGCTCTTTTAAATTTGTGAGTCTCTCTTCTCTTTGTAGTATCTGTAGTTGCCTGTCCTTGATGTCACTGATTCTCTACTCTATCTGGCCTGTTCTATTAGCTAAACTTGCTACCTCATTTTTCCCTTTTGCTTTTTTTTTGTGAGAGAGAGAAAGAGGGGGAACAGGGAAAGACAGACAAGGGAGAGAGATAAGCATCAATTCTTTGTTGCAATTCCTTAGTTGTTTATTGATTGCTTTCTCATATGTGCCTTGACTGGAGGGCTCCAGCAGAACAAGTGACCACTTGCTCAAACCAGCAACTTTGGACTTAAGCCAGCGACCTTGGGCTTTAAGCTAGTGACCTTTAGGCTCAAGCCAGGGACAATGGGGTCATGCCTATGATCCCATGCTCAAGCCAGCGACTCTGTGCTCAAGCTGGTGAGCCCACACTCAAGCTGGATGAGCCTGTGCTTAATTTAAGCCAGCAACCTTGGGGTTTTGAACCTGGGTCCTCAGCATTCCAGGCCGACGCTGTGTCCACTGCACCACCACTTGGTCAGGCACTACCTCATTTTTCAACTCACGCATTGAGTTCATCTCTCTCTCTCTCTTTTTTTTTTTTTCCTGAAGCTGGAAATGGGGAGGCAGTCAGACACCTGCATGCGCCCAACTGGGATCCACCTGGCACGCCCACCAGGGGGTGATGCTCTGCCCATCGGGGCATTGCTTCTGTTGCGACCAGAGCCACTCTAGCACCTGAGGCAGAGGCCAAGGAGCCATCCCCAGTGCCCGGACCATCCTTGCTCCAATGGAGCCCTGGCTGCTGGAGGGGAAGAGAGAGACAGAGAGGAAGGAGGGGGGAGGGGTGGAGAAGCAGATGGCCGCCTCTCCTGTGTGCTCTGGCTGGGAATCGAACCCAGGACTCCTGCATGCCAGGCCGACGCTCTACCATTGAGCCAACTGGCCAGGGCCTGTTTGGTTCTTTTTAAAAAAAATTTAATCTCCTTGGTGAAGTACTCATTTTGTTCATTAATTTGTTTTTTTGAGCTCATTAAATTGCCTATCAGTGTCATTGAGTATTTTCTCTCATATCGTTGAGTATTTTCAGAACTTCAATTGTTTAACTCCATGTGATTGAGATTGCCTTCTTGAGATTTTTCATTTTCTTTCTGAACCATGTCTCTTTCCTGTATAGCCATGATATTTGTTTTCTTCTCCTTGATGGCATTTGAGAGTGACATTTTAAAGCAGTTTAACAAAAAGACAATTAAAAAATAAATAAATACAAAAAATACAATAAAAAATTGAAATTTAAAAATAATGAAAATAAAAGATCAAAACCAAAAACAAATCAAAAACAAACAAAACACCCACAAAAGCATAAGAATAAAAATATAAAAAAGAAAATGAAATTCCAAAAAAAGGTTCAGTTTTGAGAGGCTTTTTTTTCTGTTTTCCTCAAGTAGGTATTTTGGTATTACAAGTTTTAGCTCTGTGAAATTCCTAGGCTGAGATGTTGTTGTTGCAATAATGTAGGCAGGGCTGCAGGTCTATTGGTGGGTGGGGCGTGTTGTGAGGGCTTTAGGGCATTACACTTTAGCAATGGAGACTGCAGGCCTCTGGGAGCTCCTTCCTGCGTCTCTACAGACCCAGGGACCAGACGTGGAGCACCTCTGTACTCCAGGGGGCAGAGTGGCTCTGGAGAGCTTGCTGTGGGGTAAGTCTCTGCCACTCTTCGTACTGGGAGGTGCGGGAGGTGGGATCTGGGCAGCTGAGGGCTGGACTTTAGCTTTCTCTGTCTCTGCCACGTGCAGGCTACAGGCAGTCCGTGGGAACACTGACCGTGACTCCTGTTCTGCTGTGGCTTTGGTTTGTATCTCCCCCGCTGACCCTCAGTCTCCCGGCTCCTCCAGGCAAGAGACCTGGTTATCCAGGATTCTCTCCTCTCTGTAGCCCTGAGTGTGTCTTATCTTCTGCCCTCTTCTCAACTCTTCCACCCTTAGTCAATTTCACATGTAGACCTTTCAGGTGTGCCTGCGAGCACAGCTGGGGTTGTTTCACTGGAAATAGCTGTTCAGTTTGTTGAAATTTCAAGGAAAGAGATCAAGGGTATCTCTCACAGCCACCTTACTCTGATGTCATCCCTAAAGTAATTATTTCTAAAGAAATATAAGATAAAGGCAATTCTACATAGTTATAAAGTCAAACATTGGAGTAAAACTCTAAATCTTCCCTAAATATCAGAGTAAATACAAAAACCAAAGCAAAGAATCCACATATGAAAGACTTTTAAAAATTACAAATACAAAAAACAGAACCTAAAATATTAAGACCATTAAATTCAAACATCTGTTATATAAGTGTAAATTGGCTAAACTGAGATTTTTAAAAAAAGTTCTCATACCAATAACAAAGAAAATTCTAATTCTATGCTGTGTACAATAGACTTACCATAAGTGATTCAGATGGCTGAAAAATTTTAAAACAGGTAGTTATACCAGGCAAATGCAAACAAAGAAAAAAAATTGGTGATAAATACAGAATTAAACAATTAAATTCAAGACAAAGACACAAAAAGAGACAAAGGCAGACCAATTTTAATGCTAAGGGAAACAGTTCACAATGAAAATATAATAATTATGAACATTTTTGAACCAAATACACGAGCATCAACATTTATAGAATAAAAAGCATAGGAGATTCAAGGAAAAATACACAGAAATATATTAATGGTATAAGACATGTATTTCCACCTTATCAGCTTATAATATACCAAGTACCAAGTATTCAAAAAATAGGTTGCTAAACCTATGCCATCTGATATGGCAGCCAGTAGCCACAAGTGGCTCTTGGGCACTTAAAATGTGGCTAATCCAAACTGAAGTATGCTCTAGGTACAAGACATGCCAGATTTGAAAGTTCACAACAAGAAGGTAAACTATGTCATTAAGAAATTTTGTATATTGATTACATGTGGCAATAACTTTTTTTATATAATGGGATAAATAAAATATACTATTAAAAATAATTTTAACTGTTTCTTAACTTTCTTAAAATAACTACCATGACCTTTATGATTGCATATGTGACTTGTATTTCATTTGGACAACGCCGCTGTAGAAGAATTAAATCATTAACAAGATAAACCTAAAGAATTATAATAGCTAATGTGTATATGGTGCTTACTTTGTTTCCACTGTTCTAAATGCTTTGCACATATTAACTCATTTAATACAACAACTCTAAGAGGTAGATGTTGTCATTATAGCCATTTTACAGATGAGGAAACTGAGACACAGAGAAATTAAATAATTTGCATAAGATTACAATAGTGTTTGTGGGATTTTGATCTGGTTAGTATGGTTTCAGAGTCTGAGCTTTAAACCATGCTGTTAAAAACTGGCATATACAGATATCAAACTCAGTCCTCTAGAAACAAAGATACATATCCTCTTCTATGTTCTTCAGTGAAACATTCACAAAAATTGACCATATGTTAGGCCACAAAGAAAATATCAGTAAATTTCAAAAATCTGGAAATAATACAAAACACTTTATCATACTATAAAATTAAAACTTAATGGCAAAACCAGAAAAATAAAATCCCTAAAATTCACAAATAAAACAAAACACAACCTACCTTTTCCAAATGTTTCAAACAACTCTTGAGTCATAGAGAAAATTTAAGTTGAAGAAGGTATAGAAAAATTGAGCATGAAAACACTGCACATACTTCCTACAGAATTCAGCATAGGCACTACTCAGAATAAATGTTAAGTCTTAAGTACATGCATACATTAACAGGTAAAGAATTAAATCGGCACTTTGCTCACTTCTAGAACAAAAGAAGGAAAAAAATTAAAATGGATTATTTTCTAGGAAAATATCTGTAAAAACTGACTTGAGAATTAAAAAACGTAGTTGTTGTAGAGGTTACTGTCCAACATTTTCATCAGACTCAGAGGGTTCTACTCGAAAATTTTATCAAACTTTAATTAAAGTACAGATAATTTCAGTGTACCTTATATTGTTATATTGACACCAAAACCCAATAAAAATTTCCCCAAATAAGAAAACTGATATCTCTCACTTATGAATACCAAGGCAAATCTGAAATATTACAAGTACAGTGAAAAAGATGAAGGTCCATACTAATTTGCATAAGATCACAATATTTAAAAACTGGTATATACAGATATCATACTCAGTCCTCTAGAAACAAAGATACATTTCCTCTTCTATCTTCTTCAGTGAAATTCAAAAATGATTCAATATTTATCTATTAAAATCTAAAGAGTAAAATTATATTACCATTATCTTAATAAATGCTAAGTAAACATAATAAAATTCAATATATATTTTGATTTTAAAATTCTTAAATATAAATATAGATGAAAACTTCTAAATTTGATTAAAATGTATCTATCTCAAACCAAAAACAAGTGTGTTACTTAGTAAGAAAACACTACAAGCATTTATAATCAAGACGTCTAAGATACGAAGGTCTATCATATTATCTAATATTGCCTTAGGAGTATTGGATAATACAAATAGGTGGAAAGAAAAATAGGGGTTTAAATATTTAAAAGTAGGCAAAATAATTATAAATATGACTTTAAACTTAGACAACCAAGAAAATCAACTAAAACTACAAACAAAAAAAATCAATAAGGTAGTTGGGCATTAAATTAATAGAAATAGTTTTCATAAATACAGACAGCATTCAGAAGACATTACATAAAATACTGTTATGAGTGACAAAAATAGTTGAGATATCAAGGAATAAACTTAACAAGAAGAAAGCAATATAGACTTGAAAATGCTCCTGAGAAACACAAAAGAAGACTGAAGTAAATGGAAAGACATTACATTTTTGGATAGGAAGAACACATCATGAATATTTCAATTTTCTTCAAGTTAATCTTTGAATTTCTGACTGCAAATCCCTAAATCATTAAGAGGAAATTTTTTTTGTGTTAGCAAATTGATTTTAAAGTTTGTAGGGGGAGAAATAAACTTAGCTAGAACATACCTGAAAAAGAGTAAGGAGTGAAGACTAGCCCTGTCAGATACTAAAACAAAGTAAAACAGTCTAGCACAAGAGTGCAAATCAATATAAATAGAATAGTAAGGCTAGAAATAGAATAAATACTGTAATCAAGTATTTGATAAAGTGGACATCTCAAATCATTTCAGAAAAAGGTAATCATTCAATAAAATGATTTGAGATGATTGGTTAGCAATCTTAAAATAAATTTAGACATAGCTCAAAGCTTACACCATGATTATTTCCAAATGAATGAAAGATTTAAAGTGGAAAAAAAATCAAACCATATTATAAACTATGGGATAATTACTTTAAATTATTATTTTGGATAGAGAAAGCCTTTCAAAGTATGACACAATTCCCAGGGGCCATAAAAGAAATTGACAAAATCAGTTATGTAAAAACAAATGAATAAAAAATTCTGAGTGGCTCATCTCACCAAAAGCTAAGTCAAAAGATAAAATATATTTTAGAGTATATTGTAAGTCATATCACTAACACAGAACTAACTGATCTAACATATAAAATGTTACAAATTCATAAGACAAATTCAACATACTGGTTTCAAATAAAATGAGCAAAGGAATTGAACAGATAATTCACATCAAACCCAATCCAAAAGACTCAAGAAAGTGTGTTACCTTCCTCACTAACAAGAAATGCAATTTAAAATTACACTGTAATAACAGCTGTCACTCATCAGGGTAAAAAAAATTTAAATATAGCTTTGTTGGCAAGAGTGAGAAGAAATATTTATTTATTTATTTCTAAAGTGAGAGGAGGGGAGATAGACAGACCCCTGCATGCACCTGGACCGGGATCCACCTGGCAACACATCTGGGGCCTACATGAACCAATTGAGCCATTGGCTGTGGGAGCAGAAGGGGAACAGAAGGGGGAGAGGGAGGGGAAGAGAAGCAGAGGGTTGCTTCTCCTGTGTGCCCTGACTGGGGATCGAACCCATGCCTTCCATGTGCCAAGCCGATGCTCCTAAGCCAACTGGCCAGGACCCACATTTACTATACTATTGATAGATCACTGTTGGGAATATAAGCTTGTGGAAGACCATTTTAACAATATCCATCAAAACTAGATACGTATTTTCTTTTTTGACCTAGTAATTTCACCTCTGGGAATTTATCCTAAAGATGATGATAATAGCAGTAGTAGCAAAAATTAGCACATCAGGCACTGTTCTAAGTAGTTTACACAGGGCAAATCCCTGAATCTCTGCACTAACCTGAGTTCTTAGTGATGAGAAACTTGAGGCGCAGACAAGTTAAATAATAGGCCCAAGGACACACAGCTAGTAAGTGGAGCCAGGCTTCAAACTCCAGCAGTATGTAATGCGCTCTGTTTCTTGTGACTTTTCAAGATATATCTGGATATAAGACAAATACAAAGTGAACATGGTTTTTCACAACAGTCTTGTTTGGGATACAAAATGACTGGAATAATCCAGTATCGTTAATAAGGCTCTGATTATATAAAGTTATATCCATATAATGTAATAACATTCATATGTTAAAAAAATCCTTATAAATTGCTATGAAAAGGTCTTCCAAATAAATTTTAAATAAAAGTCAAGGTGAAAAACAGTATGTATTTCCCTATAGCTCAGATCACTTCAAAGGTGATGTTCTATACACTCACAAGGTAGTAGAGGTTATATCCTCAAAAAGGGGTTGTCTGGTGTACAATATCCAGAGATCTCTCTGGTCTAGGACGTGGATTAGTGATGTGTGTCCCTCAGACACACATGAAAATATTTACCAGTCAGTGGTCTTTAAGCCTTTCTGCTCACCTGCACACTTTTAAGTTCATATACAAAATATTTTATCGTAAATGTAAAAAAGTTTATTATTTGCCATAAAATGAAATGAGCAGTGACTGTGATTGGATTAAATATATCATGGCATGATCTGATAAATTTAAAATACCTTATTGCATAAAGATACTTGAATCTGAGAGAATTCATTTAACGTTTGATCTATGAGTTTTACCCAAATGTATTTTATTAATAGATTTAATTTTTATAAAACATTTGTATTTAAAAGAAGCCATATAACAAAGTTATACTATTTTGGTTGTTTTGAACTCAGACTATCCTTGAGCCAATTTGTTCATTAAGGGATATAAGCATAGGGGATTTAAAGGGCTAGATTGCTTTGAACAGATGTTAAAGAAGGCTTCCTTACACCACCATTTGGAATTGTCTATTTGGCACCTTGAGGGTTTTACACTCTGGGGCAATTGACAAGATGTGAGATTCATTTTGGACTTTATTTTTTTTTTGTAAAATTTTCTCAGCTAGTTTGAAGAAAGAGTACTTGTGAAAGTACAAATCTGGAAATTGCCCTGGCTGAGCTCACTTGGTTAGAGCATCTTCCCGATACACACAAAAACCAACTAATGAATGTATAAATAAATGTAACAACAAATCAGTGTTTCTTTCTCTCCCTTAACTCCTCTCTCTCAAATAAATTTTTAGGAATAGTTTCTAGAAACTGATTTCCTTGCTTACAGCAATCCCTCCAAAGAGTGTATCTCTTGTATTGGCCCTATACCATTTCTTATTCCATTTGAAAAAACTATGCTAAACCACAGGCATCATCTTACCTCATTTACCCAGTTTTAGATGGGAAAAAAGGGCTCACTAGAGCAGGGGTCCCCAAACTTTTTATACAGGGGGCCAGTTCACTGTCCTTCAGACCGTTGGAGGGCCGGACTATAAAAAAACTATGAACAAATCCCTGTGCACACTACACATATCTTATTTTAAAGTAAAAAAACAAAATGGGAATAAATACAATATTTAAAATAGAGAACAAGTAAATTTAAATCAACAAACTGACCAATATTTCAATGGGAACTATGCTCCTCTCACTGACCACCAATGAAAGAGGTGCCCCTTCCAGGTGTGCGGCGGGGCGGATAAATGGCCTCAGGGGGCCGCACGCGGCCCGCGGGCCGTAGTTTGGGGACCCCTGCACTAGAGGGAATCTTCAAATGAGATATAAAAAGAGTTCTGTAACATGAGCCAATGATTAATGAGTCTCCTAATCTTCAACTCACTCCCTTTGTTGTTCTTAACAATGCTGTCACAAAGCCGCTGTTATCCAGATAAATACTAAATACAATGAAAAAGGTTCTCACATTAGAAAAAACCCTAGAATTAAAAAGCAAAAGGGTGCCTAACAAATTGTCTTTCATAGGCTTTGTAAGTGTGGGCACTTATTTTTGGCTGTTTTGAAGCTGTAGTGAGAACTGAGTGCTATGATCTTTGCAACATTTGTTCCAAACTTGAAACAGGAAGGGAAGAGAGACACTCTCCCTTAGGATGTTTAAGGTGTTCTTGAGTAATTACCTCTGTGTTGATAATAACTAAACAGTGAGTGCATTATTATATATGATATACTGTGGGAGGCATTTTGAGATTATCACATGTAACCTGTACAGCTATGAAGGTGTGAATTACTATCCTTATTTTACAGATTGGAAGATTATGGTTTAGGTAGGCTAAATAAATCACTTATATAAGGTCACATAGTGAACCAGAGTTCTGAGTCCTGGTCACCTGTCCGCTGATGTTCTGAAGAATCATTAGGCAAGTATTTGTTGCATTCACCCATGGCTTTTGAATTTTAAAATGGGTACCCATTCCATTGCCCTAAAGTGCCTCTAGGGAAAATATACTATTACTTTGTTTTCCGTAATAAGAACTATAATAACTGGGTAAGAAGTTAATTGATTGGGAACAGTTCCACAAGACTTAAAACTATTATACTGTATTTCAGTATCATTGTAAATAAGATTATAAAATGGCTCTCACTCATCCTTTTAGGTTGGGATTGACTTTGTTTCAATCTAATTATTTTAATTAATTTCTGATAATTGAGGGTTAGAATGAAACTGGTGTCTCTGTATTTTCACATTAGTGTAGTTGACTTGTGATTGGTCTTCTACCCTGTGCACTGAAGGCCTTAGGAGACAGTTGAAATGGTGTTTGCTACCGCCCTGATTAAGTGTGGGGAGCTATGTACAACTGAAGACTTGATAATACTTCTTATACCTTTCCCCAAGAAAATCTGACTTATCTCAACCATCTCATAAGTGCCTCATTAAAAAAAAAAAAAAGCATTGCTACAGTGATTACTAGATAGGTATATAGATTAATTTTTTGATAGACTGAAATCATCCACCCCTTCCACCTTTCCGCCTCCTCCTAATCTTGGTTACAATTAATGATGTCACTCACTCAATTATAAAACAAACAAAAAACCCCAGAAGTTATACTAAATTTCTTATTCTTATGCCAACCATTAAGCCCTGTAATTTTACCTCTTAATTATATCCCAAGTTTGTTCCTTCTCCATCCCTCTAATGCAATTAGTTTAACTCTGTTTCTAATTCCAATCTTTGCCCCCTGCCTTAAATCTATTCGCTTCTCCTTCACCAATGATTTATACAGAATTCAAACCATCCATGCCTTGGCATACTAAGGTTCATAAACTAGGTCCAAGGAATACTAAGTTTAGAAAGTATGTAGAGCCCTCTATTACCTGAACCCGGCACCCTTTCCAACTTTTCCTGCCAATTTCCACCTCATATAAACAATACCGAACACTGTGTCATCCTAATACCCTGGCATCTTTTTTCCCCCCTTAATCATATTATGCTACAATTACCCGTTTCTGGCACTGCCACTGGGCGTTTTCCAAGGCAGGAACTTTCTAATTTATCTTTGTGCTTCAAATGCCCCACACTGCCTAGAATACAGCAGGCACCCAGGTGTTTATTGAACTGAACTTGAAGAAATTATTCAACACAATTTAACACATACTGGTCATTATATACGTTTTTCAAGATTCCCCTCCAATTCCTATGGGGCGTGTTATATTTCCCTGCTTCCACCCAAGGCTTCTTCATGTGCATGTAGTGGGCAGTGAGTGATTTACTGTGGAAGCCCCTGTGCCTGCAGTTCTGTTTATGCAACTTTTTACCAACATCATTTTGCAAGTGACCAAAAGTGCCCAACATGAAAAGTCTAACACTGACATGCATTCCTGCTGTAATTAGTGATTTGAATTTTTGGAATACGTAAACGTATAGAAATGTAGAAGTGCAGGGCTGAACAACAAAATGAACATTTCTAGTGATTAGAATCACATTAGTGAAGAATAAGAGAAACCAAAGCATGGGGGAGAAAACTTTATATAACGTTATTTTGTGAGGAATGTTATTTTTCTATTTAGGTAAACCTAAATAAGTCTTTGCCACCCAAAATATTTAAGGGGAAGGTAATTATGTACACATATTTAAAATATATTTTTTAAAAAGATAAAGAGGTATAGTATCCAGAGAGTAAAATGGGCACACCTACAAGAAAGGGGGTCTAAATATAAGAATATAAGTGAATTAGGCAGTGGAAAAAAACTAGTTAAGCATAAAGAGAAATGATTTCAAATGTTTCTTCCCTTAGCTGGCATTTACTTTATTCTATGCCTGCACAGTTGGGCACTACTTCATTTTTGGATCTAGAGCAAAAAATGGAAATGACAATGGCATATCATTGTCAACTTTCGGTGTTGACATCCTGGTCCAGTTCCTGGGACAGAGAGAAAACAAAACACTATCAAAAGGCACTGTTTGTTTCAGTCTGTATTAGAGACAGTATTTTAATATTTCAGGTAAAAAATTTCCTCCTAAAAACTTGTCTCTCGATGGAATTCCCACATAACCTATTCCAGTGAATCATTATTTAGTACAAGTTAAGGATAGGACTGTGCATAAGATTAATAGACGTGATCTATTATTAAGAAATCTCGTAGCTATATATATATATATATATATATATATATATATATTTTTTTTTTTTTTTTTTTTTTTTTTTTTTTTTTTTTTTTTTTTTTTTGCATTTTTCTGAAGCTGGAAACAGGGAGAGACAGTCAGACAGACTCCCGCATGCGCCCGACCGGGACCCACCCGGCACGCCCACCAGGGGCGATGCTCTGCCCATCCTGGGCATTGCCATGTTGCAACCAGAGCCACTCTAGCGCCTGAGGCAGAGGCCACAGAGCCATCCCCAGCGCCCGGGCCATCTTTGCTCCAATGGAGCCTTGGCTGCAGGAGGGGAAGAGAGAGACAGAGAGGAAAGTGCGGCGGAGGGGTGGAGAAGCAAATGGGTCCTTCTCCTGTGTGCCCTGGCCGGGAATCGAACCCGGGTCCTCCGCACGCTAGGCCAACGCTCTACCGCTGAGCCAACCGGCCAGGGTGCTATATTTTAATATAACAAAACTGGTGGTTTGAAATATCCTATTTCTAGAGAACATAATATATGTCAAAGAGAAACTAAAAGACCATTCTTTCATGGTTTCACAATGTGAAACATTTCTAGTTTGAAGTAGAAAATGAAGGTACAGAGTTAGAATCATCATGGAGAAATGTATTA
Source organism: Saccopteryx bilineata (assembly GCF_036850765.1). NCBI lineage: Eukaryota > Metazoa > Chordata > Mammalia > Chiroptera > Emballonuridae > Saccopteryx > Saccopteryx bilineata. The sequence goes on from NC_089492.1 coordinate 91,233,673, forward strand.
TTTACTGTCTCATATGCTCATACTTGAGGATCAATCTATTAACCATAAAAATAAATAAAAATGCTATATCAAAAGAATGAAACGATTATTAAGTATGCTATAGATTCTGAGGCTGCAAAGCAGATTAAAGCAAAAGCTAAGGCAAATGTGATATTTTAAGATGAAACCTTGACAATTTTATTTTAAATAAGAAATTCCTATACATACTAACATAACAGCACAGAGACAAGAAATTAAAATTTTCACGACAGAACTTAAAATTTTTAATGATTTGATAAAAGTATTTCAAATTATCTTCAAGTTTGAACATTTTAGAATGGTAAAATTTTAGAACAAAAAATCTAATGAACAGGTAAAATTGACCAAATGATCAAGGGAGGCTTTCAAAAATGGATTTAGCTATCAAAACAATGTGCTTATCTGAACAGCAAATAGAATTATTTTAATCGTAAGAAATGTTGATTCTTTAAAAAAAACAACTCATGTAGTAGAAAAAGGAAATACTTTTTCTTTTTTTAAAAACACATATTTATATTTCCAATCTTTTTCTTTTAAGAAAAATGTCCCTCGTTCTTAGGAAGAATGGAGAGAATATATAACATAATCCCTAAAAGAATGGGGCCGTGATTTACCTTTGCCTAATACACTGTGTAGCAATAGCTACACCCAGTGGCCACATATGAGTAAGGAAGTTTTCTCCCATAGCATAGGTAAAAGGTACATTTGGAAACAGATCTTTTTCAGTTTAAGGTTCTAGGGTAAGGATTATCTTTCACTACAAATTATGTTTTTGGGAATGCTCAAGCATCTTTTTTTTTTGGGGGGGGGGCAAGCTCATAAGCTTGAAGCAAGTATCCAGAATAACTCCATCTAAAAAGTAGCTAAAATAAAACTCAAAACCAGAGAGAACATACAGATACTTTTATTGCTCACCTTTCACACAAAGCACACCTCCAACCATTTTCTTTCACAGCTTGACAATGTTTAAGTATACAAAAACCCAGCAAGAAGCATCATGTAGATTTCAGTAAAGGAGAATGTAAAACGTCAACTCAGCCAGGCTTTTGTTTTCTGCAGCAATAATAAAGGGCCTCCCGCACTAAGCAAAAATCTGTCCTCTTTCTCTGTAGTGCATTTCTTCCGTTACAAAAAAAAAAATCGCCTGCCCAAAGCAAACTAACTTGTATTTGCTGAGCCAGTGGTATTTTATTAACTCGTGCATAAAACAAATTTCAGTTTGCTGTTTCTTCTAGCAGATTTCAAGTAAAAATAAGGTTGAAGGAGGAACTTGTTTTGAATGAATGCAGGTCAGTTTTGAAATTGCTATACGTACTTAACTATATGCCTACATGTACTATAGATTCACAACTTAGTTTGCTTTTATAATCTTGACGGATTTGGCCGTGTTCGGGATTTTCCAAGTTCAGCTTGTGGTACATATTCCATCAAGAGGATAAGGCTACTGAATGTGCTATCTGTAGAAGAGCTCATTTAATAGGAACTGATCTAAAGGTTCTCTCATGAAACAACTGTGGCATAACCTCCAAATAAAAAGCCAACCAGGGCAGAAACTGTGCTTGGAAAACAGACATTAGAACTGTATAAGGAAAACACATATAAGTGGATTGTTAATATGAGGAAAGTTTCCTAGTTGCAAACCTAAAAAATCTAGGAGAATCCTCATTTTCAAAACTGTATATTGAAAACTATCTATTCAAGTAACTTCTTCAAAAAAGTATGCATGTTCTGACTGTGGAATTAGTCTACTGGTCAATTAAAGGCAATTTTAATTACCTTTAAAAAATTCTTCATACAAAGGAGAGATGTATGTGTTTTTCAAATAAACAGCATTATGTAAGTCCATTAAAAAAAACCCAACTTAATTGAATGAAGACCTATAAAATGCATGTGCCAAGCAGGAATCTGCCTGCCACCTGCGGTCTCACATTCAAAATACACACTGGATTCAGGATTCTTAAACTAAGTTTCTATTACTTGAGCTCTAGCAAAATGTAAGGTTCTATAGCCTCAACTAGTATAATGTCTTCCCTGTCCAAATCCAGAGTGATTATACTGATAACCTCCATGCTGGAAGTGTTGTTCAAATTGTCCCCCTTGGTGATAATTCTGGCCCCTTCCTCCCCAGCCTCCTCCCTGGCCTCCGCGTCCACCGCGGCCTCCACGACCACCTCTCCCCCCACGACCACTGCCTCGATCACTATGGTGCCCACCATCTTGGTATCTATTGTCCTGCTGGTATCCACCCCCCTGGTACCCACTTCCTGTATAAGTAGATGTTTGGAAGCCACTATAACCACTGCCTTGATAGCCACTGCTGTGGCCACCATGATAGGCACCTGGCTGGAAGCCTGAATCTCGATAACCACCATCTTGGTAGCTACCTCCTCCTCCACTCCCTCCATCTGTCCAGCCTCCTTGATGCTTATTTCCTCTTCCTCCCCCTCGGCCACCGTGGTCATAGCCACCACGTCCACCTCTCCCTCCTCCTTGTTCATGACCTCCTCGTCCTCCGTATGAGGAATGTTCATAACCACCTCTCCCTCCTCCTCGGCCTCCTGCTGGCTGCTGTGGGCCATCTTGCCTTTTTTGCCATGGTGGCATCTCTGGGGGTGGAGGCTCAATTTCATTGGGTCTACCGCCTCTGTCAGGCACCCTGCCCATCAACACCTATGGGATAAGAAAGATATTTTAAACTATTTATTTTGTCAACAGAAATAAATGTATTTGAAAGAAAGTTGAATGTACTCTAATCACCTTATTGATGGCACAGGCAGTCTTTTCTCTTATAGAGCCACTGCTTGTCCTTAAAATCTTTGACAAGTCTTGTCTTGCAGCCAAAAGATGGGCAACAGAAATAGCACTTTTAGGAGATAAGACTGAACGTTTCGGTTGGTAAACCTTTGCTAATTTCTCTGTCTGACTCTGTTGAAAAAAAGTTTTCAAAGACAAATGTCAGTTTTCAAAATGACATAGGGACACTCATATTAAATAAATAAAATATTTCCAAAATGTCTGATAATAGTATTTACTAGGCTCTAGATGGGAGGGAAAAAGTTATATATTCGCCATTGTGCCTACCTAGTCAAGAACTCTGTAATAGTACAGTAAGAAATGATGGTGCGTATTTTGGGGGTAAAGGAGAGCAGGAATCGAGGGGGCGGAGGGGTCCATTTGGACTGTAAGGCTAAAAAAGACCCCTGCCATTGGTCTTAGATCATTGCCTTTTAATTTTCCCATCTTTGTTTACTAAGAGATCAACATCTAGTTGTGATTAATTTGTACTAATTATGTTAACATAACACAATAAATTTCTTACAAAGATGAACCCCCATTATTTAATAATTTTTCTCTATTATAAATAATGAATAAGAACGAAGGGTCTACCTTAACCATTTAGTAGAAATATAAGTTAACGATTAAAGTTGTTAGCTCTAATGAGAAAGGCAAACCACTAGAAAATTAGAAACCTTGAGCAAGTCATTTAAATATTTCAAACATAAGACCACAAAATATAAATAAACAAAAGTATAAAAGAAAGTTCACATAAGAGAATACAAGGTCAGACAAACATGAGACATTTTTTACAGACAAATCAATGAACATAAATTAAAGTAACCTAAATTTTGAGAAATGGCAACAATCCCCTATCTACTAAATTTTGGAAGCAACAGCTAAATGTACAATACACAGCAAGCCAGCGTAAGAATAAAATTATTTGATAAGTCTTTTGGTTATATGCAGGCACTCATATATTGATGGTGAATGTTTCGATAACATTACGCGACAAAATTGAATACAGACAGGTATGTTTACGATGGTTATATATATGGATGAAGAAAAAACACTAAAAATGAAAACAGCTATTGTCGTTAAGATGATCTATTTTAAAAAATTTCTTTAATACTTAATAAAAAGATTGTCATTCCATAGTTTGGGGAATATTTCCTGAATATATCTTACACTCATTTTTCTTAGAATCACTATTGTATCTAAAAGAGGATGCAATCCATGGTCACTGAAGGGAACCAAACACCTTTGAGAAAACGGTTACATATGTTTCAAATAAACCTGATTTAAAATGTAATTTTAAAGTGAGATATAAGTGCATAAATTTCACTTTTGCATATAAAAGTAATTTCTAGGCTCTGGCCAGTTGGCTCAGTGGTAGAGCATCAGCCCAGGGAGTAGATATCCAGGGTTCGATTGCCAGTCAGGGCACACCGAAGAGTGAACATCTGCTTTTCCAGCCCTCCTCTTCCCACAGCCATGGCTCGATTGATTCAAGAGAGTTGGCCCAGGTGCTGAGAATGGCTCCCCTGGCCTCAGCCTCAGATGCTAAAAAGAGCTCGGTTGCTCAGCAACCAAGCAAGCACCAGAAGGGTAGAGCATTGCCCCATAGAGCTTGCTGGGTGGATCCCGGTGGGGGCACGTTTGGGAGTCTCTCTGCCTACCCTGCTCTCACTTAATTAGGAAAAAAAAAAAAAAGTAATTTTTATAATGTAATATAAGACAAAGTTGTTTTGTGTTTTTTTTTAAGGTGAGGAGAGACAGTGAGACAGACTCCTGCATGCATCCTGAGGGGATCTACTTGATTAATCCTGTCCTAGGCTGATGCTCCAGTACTGAGCTATTTTTAGTGCCTGACACTGTTCTGTTAGATCAACTGAGCTATATTCAGCACCTGGGGCCAGGCTCAAACCAACTGAGCCACTGGCTGTGGGAAGGGAAGAGGGGGAGAAGAGGGAGAGAAGCAAATGGTTGCTTTTCCTATGTGCCTGACTCAGAATCGAACCCAAAATATCCATACGCCAGGCCAACACTCTATCCACTGAACCACCAACCAGGGCCAAGACAAAGCTTCAAAGTGAAATTATCAGTACATAAATTCCATTAAAGGGGTGGAAAAAATAGATCTGTGCAAGTAATTTGTATAAATCCTTCCTTACCCTCAATATGTTTATATATTTCATAAATCATTATGTATTACAGTTTAAAAAAAACTTTAAGTATCACCTAGATTAAACACAGCTCTATTACAATGTCAAAAATGAGGAGAATAAAAGGAAGCTCAGAGTACCAGGATGCCAGCTGTCAAGTCCATTAATGGCACAGTGTTAATGTCTTGGTCAGTGTACTTTTATCGATCATTATATGCTTTTCTAGCTGAAAGTTGTAGGTTATTGTTTCTGGATTATATCTACGACGATGAGGGTGAAATAACTCTTTTTATGAAAGATAACTTAAGACTTGTACTTCCTAAACAGCAATCACAGAAGAGAACAATTTACTCCTGCTACTACTGACTAACCATGAAATCAATAGCACTGGGTAAAGTCTCCCATTTATCTAGGTCTTCATTTCTTTTAGTTACAGAATGAGGGGAATTAAAACTGATCTATTAAGACCCCGTTCCAACACTAAAATATTGTAACCCAATAAATACCTACCTCAACAATTCAGTAGTGGACAGAACTTTGCTAACGTGAAACTAACATATTAGCAAAATTATTAGAGAACTAAATAAAAACATTTTGAGTCAATTCACTAAAATTTAGAGAAAAACCTATTTCCAAAAATAAATGCACTATTAAGGGAACATCTTATACTAACATCTGGACTAGCTTCCACATAAATTCAAATTTTAGTTCCATTTCAGGTTTCTAAGAAAGTCAAATTAATCAATTGTGCCCATTAATTCCCATTTACTGACCAAAAACTAGATACAGATATTTAATAACTATCTGTTGAATGACCAAGACCTTTACCTGGATTATCTCATTTAAGCTAAAATAAGTCTTACCAGATTCTCCAATTCTTTATAAATAGATCATAATATCTGGTCCCCCTAAATCCAATGAAATTAAATTATTAGCTTAAAGTATAGTAAAATAATTAAAAAATTTATTATTTTGGTAATTTTCAGATACTCTCTCCATTTCTCTCACAAATGGGTCCTGAAACAAAATTCCAGTAGGGTCTATAACATACAGTTTTTTTGAACAATATATAAAAACTGAAAAATAAATGTTTTCACTATTGCTAAATAGCTGAAAGAATTGCTACACAGCAACTCACTAAAGAATAGTTTCTGTGTGTGTTTCCTATGCATTTCTCTTGTAGTCTATGTATCTAAATTGTATTAGGGACGCTTAAGAATCAAGTCTATAAATACTCTGCCCTCTAAATTATTTAATGTATACCTTAGCTCGATCAGACCAACCAAAAGACTGGACAGTGACATCCAAACGTTTTATTAGCAGCTTTCTCCGAACTTCATATTCATTGGCTATGGCTTGGTTAATTGCTTCTATCTTTTCCTGAAACAAAATTTTTTTTAAAAGTTAGAATGTAAATCTACTTGACCCCTGCTCCAAGTGTGTTTCATTTGTAACTGAATCCCAGCACTTAGCACAAAATAAATAGCTAATAAATATAATAAAAGTCATAATTAAAGAAATGCTATACAAGTCTCAAAACATAATAAAAAATATGTCAAGTACAAAACTCTCATTTAGCTTTCCCATAATTCATTGTATGAAGCTCAGCCTAATGGTTTTTGGCTTAAAGGCAACTCATTTGGCAATTAGAAACATGCATCATACTGAACCTCTATTTATTTATTTATTTTGTAAAAATATTAATGACTGATTTTATAGGGGGAGAGACAGAAACATCGATCTGTTTCTGTACGTGCCATGACTGGGGATGGAACCCACAACCACTGCAAACTGGTATGACACTCTAACCAACCAAACTATCTGGCCAGGGCAACTTCTATTTATTTTAATCAGCTGTATGATTACAAATGATAAGTGTTTCTAACCTTACAAAAATAAAATTATACTGTACAAATCTCAAGATTCACAAGAGTAACTCTAAGGATGTCCACCTAGGAAACTACGTATTAGAAACTATAACTTAAAAGGCACCCAACTATAAGTGTCAATATAAATATCGTAAGATAGATGGTTCCTTGCAAACTTACTCCAGGTGACTACTACTCACCCAGTGGGCTGGTCCCATTGACTTCTTCATTAAAGGCTTTCCCACATGATTAGGTGGAACTTTTGCTAACGTTTCCTTTAACTGACACAAAAACATAAATGAATGAATAAACAAATCTAATAGTAACACATATCCTCCTCATCTTCCCAAGTCCCATCATATCTTGCCATCAAAAGAAGACTCCTGACAGAGGCAAAGGTGAGGATGTTCTGAAATGTACAAGACCCACACAATAAAGACACTCACTTGCCTACTCCTCACGTGCCTACGGAAGCACGATTCCTTCATTGCACTTACAACAGTGCCGGACAACGGTAGGCACTTCATGGTATTTGCTGAATGGATGAATGAAAACACAGAAAAATAGGGACTACGGGTACACTGCTGCTCCCCTGTAGAGTTCAGCCAGATTTGTGCATCGTGGTGCCCATCTGCCCCACAATGCAAATGTACCAATTCTTAGTCCAGCAGATATGCATACAGAGAATAACTCTGCTATGACAAATACCATTCCTTCTAATCATTCATTTTTGTATTTAAATTGCTTGTTCCTAATAAATTATTTAAAAACCTCCTCACTGTTGATAAGGTGTGGCATAAATTATTTTCATATACTAGATTATGTTAGCAGTCAAGAAATCTAGTTTGCCAATTGAAACTTGTAGGACACGAAGTGACTGGATTATAAACCAAGAACACTATCATCCTTTCTGTCCAGGAAATTGGGAGGAGGGTGGTAACATTTAATGATAAAGACTTTAAAAATTAATTGCATCAAAGTTCAATGATAAAATAATTTTTAAAAGGACTTGATTCTTTTTACATTATATCTAGCTTATTTCAGTTTATAAATCAAAGTGTAAAGTTTCCTTTTTGAAAAAGAAACATGCTAACATGTTAAAAAACACTAAAATACTAATTTTTCTTTAAGGCATCTAGGATTTAAAACCCAAAACTCATTTAGTAACAATTACTTATTAATATGCCCATTAGGTTCCCATTAAGAGAAATTAACTTGCTTCATTTCAAACAAATGTAGGACTATGCCTTTAATACACTACAATCTGGTACTAAAGGTCTTACTTTTTTTTCAATCCCGCTGAAGAATTGGAACATAGTTATATTGGCTGGAGGTTTGGACATTCCTAGAGCAATACATATGCCTTTCAACTCTTGAAAGACCTCACTACCGCCTCCTTCTTGAGCTTTTTTTGGAGGAGTATTCACACAGAGCATTCTGGCAGCTTCTAGTTCTGAGATGAGGTATGCTGAAGTAAACAAAATAAGATTTCAAAATGAGATACAGCTACAGTTAATAGTCATAAATCTGGAGTCACAACTCTATAGACCTAATGATATGTAACTTTTAAAGCTGCAAGAATGGATATAAACAAGAAAGAAAACCCATTTTTACCTCAAATGACATAACATAACCTGGTTCTATAATTCAGGTATTTAACCAATATGTATTTTAAAGGTTGATTTAAAATTAAGCAATTATTTGAAACTAAAAGATCAAGGTAGATCACATCTAAAAATCAGGATTCTTGCATTCCACTATTAAGGAGCCTACAGAACAGGGGTTGGCATCTATTGACAAATTTGTAAAAGGTGGCAGGTCGCAAATTTTTGGTGACAATTACAAAAATTACATTATTATTATTTTTAACTTCTCACCACTGATATGCCTCAGTGATATAACTATCTATTTCTCTTACCTTCAAATACTCAGAAAGTCTGTTTAGCACTGGTGTGAAACAACATGTTTTAGTAGTCACAGTTTAACTTACAGGAGAAGGAGAAAGGCACTAAACTCCCACAAGTTTCTTTCTTATGGTCTCCAGTAGCCTAACATCACCCTCTGGCTATTCAAAAACAAAACAAAACAAAACCAAACAAAACCCTCTTCCATCTATATTCTTCTCAGTATTCCTTTTCCCCCTTTCTTTATTCTTGTCCCCTCCCGTGAAAACAACAACAAACTTCCGCATCACTTCTTGGCAGAATCCTTTTGTATCAGTATCACCCATGGGTACTGCTTAGTCAGGTATAATGAGGGCTGCAATCTGCTCCAGGTAATTAACGTGGAGATATAAATATTCAATCTTATCCTTTAGCCTTCCCAAGGACATTTACATTTTTATATAATATGATTAGGAATCATTTGGATCTCAGGATTTCAGGTATGTGACAAAGTGAGAACCTTCTGATAATATTAGAAAAATAGTTTTGAAAAAAAGAGCTTTTCTGGACTCAGGTTTACAAGTACAAATGAACAATTAACATGAATATCTATTTCCTATATTCAAGGTGTAAGGCTAGAAGTACAGGGATATAATTTTGGCAGATCATTTCTGAAAAGCTGCCAACTCCTATTCTAGAGCAGTAAATACAGCAACGTTTCTGGAAAGGTCATTCTAAATGGGTTTGATAAAATCTTAGTGTGTTTCCATATAGCAAACGGTATGAGTTAAAAGATCAAAATAGTAAAACCCCACTGTCATGAAAATAATCAGCTTTTATAAATAAGGTTTTATTGGAACACTGTCCCATTCATCCGTTTCAGTATCGTCTATGACTGCTTACAGCTACTGCAACGGTGTTAAGAGTTGTGACAGAGATCTTATGGCCCACAAAGCTGGAAATATTACCTGGCCCTTTAAGAAAGTTTGCCAACCCTTGTTCTAGAAAATCATATATTATATGATTTAATTAATTTGTTCTCTAAATTAATTTGTTCTCAACGTAGCTCAGATATTCACAAAATTAGTTCATCAATACAATTACTATCAAAAAGCATTAACTGTAGCTGATGTGTTCAAAGTACTAGGAAAGGCACTGACTAGAAATATAATACAAAACAAACTAAAAAGATTATCCCTACTGACAACCTAGTTAGGAATAAATGAATAAAAAGATGACTAGCCTTCATCTATTAGAAATTTAGATATCTGATTTACTTTACCTAAGAAAATGTTCTGACAACCAGAAAGGCCAATGAACAGCCAAAATACTTCTTAACCTGACACACCGAGTTTTTTAGCCACTCATTTGAAGACTATTCTATTTTACTAACAATTCTAGTGAAGTTGGTTTATTTTTCCCCCTCAAATGCAATGTGTTAAGATTCAAATCAGTAAGGTAAGGGTGTTGGAAGAAGTAGGTAAAATTATAGCATCAAGATGTGACAACTGGTACTTGGAAGGGTGAGAAATATTCACACAGAACGAGCAGAGAATGAGTCCATGTACATACACATCAGCACGACAGAGGAAACACACCAGGGAACAGTTCAGAACGGGGACAGCGAAAGCAATGATAAAGAGGACGGAAGTGAGCAGCGTGGAGGTGTGAAGAACTCAAAGAGCAGAGGAACCTGCAAGTTGACTTAATCATTTAGTTGAGGAGAGAATAGCTGATTTTTCCTGAAGAGTTTTTGAGATGATAGCACATTAAAACAGTCTATTAACATTGACCCTGAGTCCAAAATAATCATGTTCTAGGCAGTCTGCTTAAGTAAGAGGAAAGAGTTAAAGGTATTTTATAAATATTTATACTCAAAGTGGTTTTTATAAGTATCAGCACTAAAAAGGCCAAACTCTGAGCTCTTTGGAAGAATTAGCTATTCAGGGTTACTACTAACCTTTCCACACAGTTGTCTTCCTGTGTAAAAGAACAAATTCTAAGTGCCAAATAGTAGGTATTGGTAAAGATAAGCGGTGCTACCAAGGAGAGTCACTGAGTACACTGTGGCCGAGCCAGTTATAGCAATTATACAATTTGAAGTTTATTAAATGCATGCAAAGAACTATATGCAGCAATATCAGTACCTAAAACAGGAGCTAATCGCATGGATGTATCACCCCAGTAACAATCATTTGACAAAGGGGAAATTAAGAAAGTGATCTGGAATAAGTAGTGCCTAAGTATAACAGCTATGAACACATTTCTTTTGTTTGTTTTTAAATTAAACCTTCAAAATTAGAGTTGTAGCATTTTCTAGAAACCATAGTATGGTTGTAAAGACAAATACTTTTAAAATCCTGAGTTGTGCTTGTCATAATAAGATCTATACAAAGCTTAATTTAAATGTGTCTCAGAATGCTACAAAAATTCTGAATTAAGACTACTGGTTAAATTTATTGGAGAGTTTATTTAAGGGAACAAAATTGTGATTCTACTTACTGTTTTTCAGGTTGAAGAGAGAAACAGTAGTTAGTACGGAAAAAAACATGGAAGGAAAGAACTTTTTATAATAATTTATTTCCCACAATGATCAGTGAGTACAGGAACAAAGCACATACTATTGCAGAAAAGTTTACATTTACAAACAAAACTGACACCCGTCAACAATTACCCAACCACAAAGAAACATCAACAAGACAAAACATTTTAATTAAAAAAAACGAAAACTGTCATTATTCCCACACTGTTTTCCCAGTCCATTTGAAATGCGCTCTGTCTAGAACAGTCAAGTCTGATGATCACACACTTGAACACACTCCAGCACCACCATCTCTGGTCACATTAGGTCAGCGGTTCTCAACCTGTGGGTCATGACCCCGGTGGGGTCGCCTAAAGCCATCGGAAAATACATAATGCATATCAGGTATTTACATTCCGAATCATAACTGTAGCAAAATTACAGTTATGAAGTAGCCACCAAAATTATTTTTTGGTTTGGGGTCACCACAACATGAGGAACTGTATTGTGGGGTCACGGCATTAGAAAGGTTGAGAACCACTGCATTAGGTGAAGCACAACAGCTTCAGTACCACCAGTTAAACAATAAAAGAGTAGCAATTGCAAAACAACTCTGCTACCAGTGCACAGATGCACAGACCCACCAACAGCTTCTAAGCTGGAAATTTAATCAAGTTTTCTTTAAAATAAGTAGTATTCTGAATTTAATCCATAATGAAACAAAACCATAACAACTAGTTTACTGGTCACAGAAAACATAAATAGAAAACAGCTACATTCTAGTAGCCATGAACTTACTGAGCAAAAGGAGGCAGTTCTTCTGAACAAGAAGGCGCTTGGTCACATCCCCAGATGTCAGTGACAGATACGGACAGTTCATCTCCCCTAGTAGCCCACTCACCTCTAGCTGGAATTCTTCAGCTTCATCTGCGCCTTTTAAGAATTAAAATAATCTTAGTTAATAAAAATGATTGTTTTCCCATTAGTGCGCACGCACACACACACACACAAATAAATTGAAATTTTTAGTAAAATTTTCCTAATACAAGTTCCTTTTTTTCTAATTCATTCTTTCTTATACCATTGACAATTTTCGTTCTTAAGTACTTTCATTAAGTTATTCCCTTATTTGAGAATCTTTAATGGCTTGTATTTTTATTTTTTTCTGAGAGTGTGAGAGTGACAGGAAGGGAGAGAGATAAGAAGCATCAACTCAGCTGCATGCTTCAGTTGTTCAGTGTTTGCTTTCTCATACATGCCTTGATGGGGGGCTCTAGGTGAGCCAGTGACCCCTTGCTCAAGCAAACGACCTTGCGTTTAAGCCAATGACCTCGGTCTTCAAGCCAGTAACCTTGGGATTATGTCAATGAGCCTATGCTCAAGCTGGTGATCTGGGCATTTTGAACCTGGGACCTCAGTGTCCCAGGCTGACGCTCTACCCACTGCACCATTGCTGGTCAGGTTTTAATGGCTTTCTAATTTCTACCTCACCTAATCTAATTTTTCTATCTTTAAAGATTCCTCCTAGCCTCTCTGCTCTGCCCTTCTCAGCAGATTATTATGTTCGCAGTAATCTACCACATCCACAAATATTCCATCTATCTGTGCCAGGCAGGTCTCCTCGCTGTTCTACTACAGTCTAATTTCCACTTCTGCGCCTTCACTCGTTATTCCCTTTGACGGATATGCCTTCTACCCTCTCCTCTTCGATCAAATCCCACCTAGCCATCCAAGTCCAGAGGTCTTGCTCCTTCATGAAACCTTCCCCAAGTACTATCAACACTGATTTCCTCTCCCTGTGAACCACAAAGTAAAGCATTTAGTTACTACTAATACCTAGCTGTTTCATTTGTGCCAAATCTAATTTCTAAAACCTAGACTAAATTTGAAGGTAGTGAACATGACTTATACTTTTAATCACAGTCTTTTTTTTTTTAATGTCCTAATATTTTTTAACTTATTTTATTATTTTATTTATTCATTTATAGAAAGGAGAGAGAGGGAGAGGAGAGAGAGACAGAGAGAGAGAGAGAGAGAGAAGCGGGGAGGAGCTAGAAGCATCAACTCCCATATGTGCCTTGACCAGGTAAGCCCAGGGTTTCGAACCGGCGACCTCAGCATTTCCAGGTCGACGCTTTATCCACTGCGCCACCACAGGTCAGGCATGACTTATACTTTTAATGTTTAAATTTTTATTTATTGATTTGGTGGGGGGCATCGATTTGTTTTTCCACTTATTTATGCATTCATTGGTTGATTCTTGTATGTGCCCTGACCCTGGATAGAACTCACAACCTTGGCATATTGGAAGGATGTACAAACCAACTCAGCTACCTAGCCAAGGCTGACTTGTGGTTCTGTATTTCTATAGCATGTAAAGTATAGAATTCACTTGTTGAACCAAGAAAAAATGTTTTCTTTCTTACTATTTTGATGGTTCTCTATTCAATGTCACAGAAGGGCAAAAATTAACTAACAAACTTTGAGTTATCTGACTTGAGTCCTTTTCTCATCTATAAAATGGGAAGACTGTATTATCAATGTTTCTCCAACTGTGTTCTGCAAGCTCAAGTCCCACAGAACTCCTTTAGAGGCAGCTGGCAGGCTGAGGGGAGAGTTGTGCTAAAAGTACTCTGTTTCCACTAGAACAGCTACACTTTTACCTGTTTTATGTGTTGGCTTCTATAAAATGTTTTCAATGGAACAGAGGGGTTCCAAGTTATAGAAATAGTTACTGTCTAGAATAGGTGTTTATTCAAAAGTTCTTACAATCTCTGAAGTGTTAGGCCAAGAGGCAATGTTTGGTAGCACTAGCTACCAAATTTGACTGCTGGGGTTGAATGCTGGCTTTATGGTTTACTGAATGTGTGACGTCAGGCAATGTGTTTATTCTCATTGTGCTTCCTGGTTTAACTCTTTGAGTAGTACAAATGTTCATGTACGTCCTCGTGCCTCCTGACCATCCAGAGTATGATTGTACAAAAATTTTTATTTTAAAAATGTGTAAGGCAACATTAAAAAAAGGCAAATGTATGTTCTTGTTTCCATAAATTGGTTATCAAACAAACATGATTTTAAGTTAATAAAACTGTAACTGGAACTAATTTCATTTTTTGAAAAAAAAAAAAAACCTCACTCCTGGGGGACAGTGAGCATGAAAAAAAACCTCACTACTCAAAGGGTTAATGTTTCAACGAGTAATAAAACCTGCCTTGCCCTAGCCAGGTAGCACAGTTGGATAGAGCATCTTCCTGAAACACCAAGGTTGTGGATTTGAACCCTGGTCAGGGCACATATGGGAAGCAACCAATGCACGTACAATAAAAAGCAACAACAAATGAATGCTTCCCTCTCTTTCTCTCTTTCTTCCTCTCTCTAAAAATCAACCAATAATAAAAGAACTATCCCAAGAATGCATAAATAAGTAGAACAAATTGATGTTTCCCTTTCTCTCTAAAATTGATTTTTAAAAAACCCTGCCTCATAGGATTGTCCTGAGGTTTAAATGTAACACATGTAAAATATAAATACTTAGAACATAGTATGTGCTCAATAAATGCAAGCTGCTGCTATCATAACTGTTGAACTATAGTCTCCTTAAAAATTAGAATTAGATGCAACTAACATGTACACATTAAATATACTACATACAAGTATGAACTCTTCACAATGGAATTCTGTAAAAAGAAAATGGGATTATGTGTCTAGTTTTCCATAAGGGTGGATTAACAGGTAGGCATTTTTCTTTGTCTATTATAGTTTTACCTATGGTAGGAGGGAACCAGATGGTAGAGTGTCAGGTTCCAAACCTCTGTCTCTTTTGCAGAATGAACAAACTAGTGCTAAAACAATAACAAAATTGGCAAATATAAAACAGTTCTCAATGCCATAAATCTGGTGGTGTTGGATCTGGTTGTGTGGTATATATCTAGTGATATATTCTTATGATACAGAAAACTTCTAAATTAAGTATTCTCTTTCTCCCTACATTTAACAATTACAATGCATTTACTTTACATGCTATATGTACTTTGGGAATCTGGTAGTCCAAAAAGAAAAACATACTAATTTCTAGTGTTAGCCCCCAATTTAAGATCACACAAGTCATGTTTTACAAAGAATGCAAAGTTCACGTATGCTATGTTTGTCTCCATTTTTCTATATCTTAGTAATAGGGTCTTTAACAAAATTTTAATAATGTATTATTATATTCTGTATTTCCAACTTCTGAATTACCTTTCTCTAAAAACAATGGAGGCAACGTATTTGGCTACTTTACAATTTTTAAAATATTTACAAAGAACTTTAGAACTGATAATGTTCAATTGACAATATCCAAATTTTATTTTTATATTTTGCACCTAAAACTGAACGTTTACTTACTGTTAGTTGCTTGCACATTTTCCTCCAGTTTACAGACCACTCTTAATTCAGACACCAGCCAAGCACAGAGTTTGGTAAACTCAGGAGAACTGGCTCCAGCAGAGACTGCCTGAGACAGAGCGCCATCTTCTAACAATGAACCCTTGTAACTGGCGAGTTAAGAAACCACACTTCAGAAGAATATAAAATCACTGCTAATATATTACAGACACAATATAATTATGTATTATTTGTATAATTAAGCAATAGTTTAATAAAGATAAGTTATGGTGACCAATTTCTAAACTTACAAATATAAATAAAAATTAGAACTATACTAAACCATAAGAAAAATAAGCTGAATGGTAACTGCATTTAAACTCTTCAAAATATAGGTGAATATTTAACAGAATCACATATAATGTACTCCTAAATTATATGAACTTCTAAACACTTAGTGAAAGCTTTTACTGTACAAAGATTTATTTTCTTACTTGAACTGAATTGAGAATTAAAACCAGATTAATAAGTGATAGCTAATTATACTATAGTTTATTTCAGAAATAAAACTCAGGTTATTTCTTTTAGATATTTTTCCAGAAATAAATTTTAATGACTTTCTTTAAAAGCAAAAATTTTCCAATTAATCGTTTGTCTCCTTTTTTCTATATTTAATGAGAGTTAAGACTAGTAAGACCTTAGTACCAAAGAAACGTCAAGTTTAAAAATTGTTGACGAGTTGATTTTTGGGTGAACTGGTACAGTGAAACCTAATCCTTTGTACGTGATTCAAATCTAATTTAAAAAAGGTATTAAATATTCAAATATTCATCATAAAAGGCAATAGAGATAATGAACTCCAATCTAGAATATAGCTAGAATATAGCTAGAATTAAGGATCTTGTCATTCTCAAAGTAATTTTAAAATACATATTCTTTAGATTATCTTATCGTCTTTTAAATAAAATATTAATTAAAGCCCTATTAGTAAAGATGATATATTAAATATGCTTAAGATAATTTGATGTTTAGTGGTACAGAGATGTTATACAAAGGACAAGATTTGATCCTTTTAAAATACAATTACATGTGTATACGTTGAACAGAATGGAAAATGTGTTACACAAAAAATAAGATTATACATACTCTGGCTTCTAGATTTAAAACCCTATATTCGACATTGGAATAAAGAGACTAGACTATTAGTTTCTCCTTGTGTTACATATTTAGATTTTGCTCTTTTATTTTACAAGTAGTTACTGAATTTCTACCAGATGCCAATTTAGAGATAAAAGATAGTCATTTAATTCTAGTATTTCTCAGTATATTCTTTAAAAGTACACATCAATCAAGTAAGGCTAAATTTTAATGACTGAAAGCCACCCAACTAAGTAGTTATGATTGAAACTCACAGCAAAGTTTTTAGAAAATCCCATGGTTTATGTTACAACCCATCTTAATTTTTTGATTAATTAGTACAGTAACAATTACTTTTATAGTACCCAAGAGAAGAAAAATATAGTTAAATGAGGGTAAAAGAACAACAATGGGAAGAAACAGCACCCATTAACAATTGTTGGATAAAGGCAATCTCTATCCATACTGAATGACTACATTTAAGTAAGGTCTACCTTGTCCTCGCATTCCACTGCTCTTTCAACACTCATCTGAAGTGTTACTTTTAAGAAGCTTCTAGGACTTCATTTCTTTTTGTAGTAAAGGGGTCCTTTACTAGTTTAGGGTCAGATCTCCTCATCCTATATTCTTACAGTGTGAACTTCTCCCTTCCTCCTCACTTTGTACCATTAAGTCCTCAGACCAACACCCCCACAGAAATAAGTGTTCCTCAAAAATATTTACTGAATGAACGGCTTCATGTGTGAGCAAGCAATTTCCTGAGATGTCTACCAAAAGAGCCCATTTTGCAGAACAACTTTTACTTAGGCGCTAGTCAAAGAAATAAGCCCCCTAAAGTCTGGAATATTCATGATAATTCAAAGCAAGTTAAAAAAAAAAGAAGAATGGTAATTCATCAGTATCTAAGTTACTTAAGACAGCCAACTTTGGGAACTCTCACAGTGTACTTTCTCAAAGAAAGATTTCCCTTAAATATTTCCATGTTATGTGAATGCCTAGGGGAAGGTTTTGGTGAAGAACTTGTTTCATTATAAATACGGCTAGTTAAATCTGTAAGTGTTTTTTGACACTGTACCTAAAGGCAAATATTTAATAATACGAGTTGTTTTTGAAACAACATTTAATCCAAGAGGTCCTATGTTTTCAAGTTTTAATAGAATACACTGATCTGGGTGACCCAGTGAGATAAGAAGCCTTATTGCCAACTTCTACATAAGATGAATTAGGGTTAGTTAACTGTCAGAAAGGGAGACAAAACGCACAACAAACATGCAAGGATTTGGCGGGTGAAGCCGGCCCTAAGAGTAAGGTAATGGCTAATAATGGCCCAAAGACGTGTCAGAGTCTAGAGAGACTGACAGTGGTTCCCATGGAGGTGGTGACAAGTTAGGTGCACAAGCGAGGTAGCGAGCGGAGCCGATGCAGCGCACAGACATGTGGTTTAGGGAAGTCTGGGTGCATGCAGAGATGACTGAGCAGAGCAGCTTTTTTGAGACAAGTGGGGTGGGGTAGGAGCGGGGGCTCAAGACAGGACTAGGAAGTTTGGAGGACAAGTAGGAAATCAGAGAATCAACTTTGGCAACCTCTAGGGGGTGAGGGGGTAGGGCAAGAGGATGGAGAGCGAGAAGCTCAGCGAGGGGACTGGAGAGAACCGGTGCCCAGACAATGACACGCATGACTGACAAACCCTGCGGGTAACTCGAATGCAAGAAGCACAGGGCAGGCCTAAGGACGTCGCATTGGAGGGGTCCGAACTGTAGGGCAGACAGTGGACGTGGCACTGGGGTCGCGGAGCCTTAGGGAGGCGACAGCCAGCAGGAGCCACGGGGTGAGGTGAGGCGTGGAGAGGCAGGTGTCTCCGACAGGGACTCGTGAGGTGTTCCGGGGTGGGGGGCGGCAGAGTGGGGATTGGGAGACCCGTGCCCTGGTACTCTTACCCTAGATCTTCCAACGACTCCAAGATGTCAGTCTCCATGAGGTCGCACTCCATGCTAAAGGTATTCAAATTTCCGAGTCGTCAGGCTCCCCTCTTCGCCGGCAACGCGTACGCTAGCGCATGCGCTCCCTCCCCGGAACTTCCAAATCGACGTCTGGCGCTTCAGCCCCCGCACTGCGCATGTCTTGAGCGTGCGCAAAAAGATGGGTCCCGCCTACCGCTCTGTCCCAGCTGGATGAAGGTTTACCAGGCGGCACGGTTTTGCACATGCGTATTACTGAATAGTGAAGCCAGCAGTCTAAAGGAGGGCAGGAAGACTGGCTGCGTGGCAGCTGGGCGTGGGGACCAGGCAACCCGGCGGAGGGAGGGGGGAGAGGGAACGTTCCAACCTTTCTTAGTTTGGTTTACGCAAGTTCGAATCTTGGGGCGTGGTGGGTAGGGTAGGGGTAGGGAGAGTCTCTAGATTTGGGTGGGCGTTGCCTGTGAAACTCTGGATCTCGGGGAGTGATGGGAGTGGTCCGCACCCTGCCAGCGTGTTCTAGCCTTCCTTAACTACGGGGCTGGAGAAAGCAAAAATCCCTAAGCTCTCGAGGGGGTGAACGGGACAAGTGCCCAGAACAGCTGATAAATGCTTTTTGATTTCCTTGTGGCTGCAGTAGCTGTATTTCAGGATTAGAGAGGAGTTAACTTTCCTTTGCCATGGGTGTATTCAGAAAGTTGTTGCATTCTCCCCTTTGCATTCTGACTTCTTAAACCACAAACCTTTCCCAGACTAAGAATCTTATTTTAATGGGTGGGGCAGAGGAGGACTTCACTCCATTTCAAAAAGAATAGAATATATTTAAATCCACACACTTGAGACAATGAATAAACTTTTTTTTTTTAATGTACTGCAATTGCTTTTGACATTTGACTGGGTTTAACATTCAACTCATGATGGGTTATGATTTCTTGACAGTTACTGATTGGGTACATGCTTATAAATTACTGAAAATGAAAGAAAATTGTTTTCAATGTGATGACATATTTAGAAAATTATATTTAACTATAAATTGGCAGCATGTTGCATTGTGTAGGCATTTAAAGAGTTTTCTAATTGGTACGAGTAGATTTTATTTTGTAGTTCTCAAACATTTCTATGTTGTAAAGCCAGTAGCCACGGCCAGGGCCACTATCAGAGCAGCCCAGCCCTTGCAGGTTCGCATTGGATTCGGACAGTCGGTAAAGAAACAATGGAGCCAAAAACTGATAGGCCATTTTCTTTAATTCTAGCTTGCACCCGGCGGGCAAGTAAAGACACACACTGGGCTCCAAAACACACTCACATTCAGTGCTCACAAAGCCACTGACTTATCCGAGTTTCCTAGAATCAAAGGTTTCTAGCTCACCAGCCTTATTCTCCTCAGTTCCCCATCTCCTTCCTTATCCCAGATACAAACTCTGCACAAACTGGCATCTCACTCAACACTCTGCCATCTTGGCTGCTTCTCCTGGCCACATGGCCTCTTTCTGCTCTCTCCTCTAATGATAATCTCAGGAACCAAGAGAGCAAACTCTCGTTCTGCCCCCATTTTATATTGTAGCTTCACAACCTCTAATCCAATATACAAAACAGGGAAGTCTCTAATACAAAGTCACTTCTCTGAGGCATGATTGGATTGTACCACCCCACATCAAAAAGGGTGGGAAAGGCTTAATCCCAAAACCAAGTCCCAGGCTACAAGGATTCTCAACACACATTAATATCACCTGGGCGACGGCCTCACGTGGGCAGCGCCATTTTTAACAAAGTGAGCATAATACATTTTATCTGCCCAACAATCCACCCCTATGCTCACTTTACTACCCACAATCTATACCACCGGCATCCCTGTGCAAGGAAATTAGCACATTACACAAGTTACAACAGCACAAATCATACAGTTTCAACAATCACAAAGGTACATTTCACCAGTCTCTGAGCACTTTGCCGAAAGCGCAAAATGTCCTCGGCCTTCTTTCTAGCCATGGGAAAAGTTTCCCAGGGCAGGGTAGTGCTTCCAGCAAAGCCATCCCCCACCCCCATCAGGATATTTCACATTGTCCAAAATCCGTAATCCGTAAGTCCATCCAACAAAGGAGCCAATGCCCACTCTGGTCGTAGTCCAGGAAATCAGTCCACGCACATGGGGTGTCAGCCACCCCCCTCATTCCTGCTGTCCTGGCAGGTCTTACACTGTCCCAAAGAGGGGCACGTGGCAATGACAGTCAGCATTTCCATCTTGGCTCTGGAGAGCATGATAGCGTCCATCCTATGTCCCCAAAATCGCAGACCCACCAGGAGCATAGTAAGAACTCCTTGCTTCTGGGCTCTCACCTTCTGGAGACTGCGGATCACAACTCCAGCTCGATTCTCCTCATCCTCCAAAAAGGAACTGAAAACACCAGCTCCCACTGCTGGGCTTGCAGCCCCGGGCCTGGCCTCAGCTTCAGCCTCAGCCTCAGCCCCAGCCTCCTGCCGCTGCTGGCTCTCCACAGCATCCAGGGCAATCTGCAACTCATGAACCTGTGATTCCTCCTCCAGTAGCTGCTCCATTTCCAGGCGAATCTCACAAACCTGGTCGGCCTCCTCCTCTAGCGCTTCCTCCAGCTCCAGAGTCAGCATCTGTTTCTCCCATGTTTGCTCCAGCTTCTTCCGCTGCTCAGTTTGCAGGTCCCGGGCAGCCTCTTCCACAGAGCTCTCGGTTTCCTCACGCATGGCTGTAAAAGTCAGCCAGCCTATGGTCCCCAAAAGGACAGCCATGGGGAACTCTAACACTAGCCAGTCCTCTACTCCACCACTCAAAGGCTCTTTGCCGATCTGTATCGAATCCTGCCACAGACTATGCCAAATGTAAAGCCAGCAGCCAGGGCTAGGCCCACTATCAAAGCAGCCTGGCCTATGCAGGTTCGCATTGGATTCGGACAGTCGGTAAAGAAACAATGGAGCCAAAAACTGATAGGCCATTTTCTTTAATTCTAGCTTGCACCCGGCAGGCAAGTAAAGACACACACTGGGCTCCAAAACACACTCACATTCAGTGCTCACAAAGCCACTGACTTATCCGAGTTTCCTAGAATCAAAGGTTTCTAGCTCACCAGCCTTATTCTCCTCAGTTCCCCATCTCCTTCCTTATCCCAGATACAAACTCTGCACAAACTGGCATCTCACTCAGCACTCCGCCATCTTGGCTGCTTCTCCTGGCCACATGGCCTCTTTCTGCTCTCTGCTCTGCTCTCTCCTCTAATGATAATCTCAGGAACCAAGAGAGCAAACTCTCGTTCTGCCCCCATTTTATATTGTAGCTTCACAACCTCTAATCCAATATACAAAACAGGGAAGTCTCTAATACAAAGTCACTTCTCTGAGGCATGATTGGATTGTACCACCCCACATCAAAAAGGGTGGGAGCCCTGGCCGGTTGGCTCAGCGGTAGAGCGTCGGCCTAGCGTGCGGAGGACCCGGGTTCGATTCCCGGCCAGGGCACACAGGAGAAGCGCCCATTTGCTTCTCCACCCCTCCGCCGCGCTTTCCTCTCTGTCTCTCTCGTCCCCTCCCGCAGCCAAGGCTCCATTGGAGCAAAGATGGCCTGGGCGCTGGGGATGGCTCTGTGGCCTCTGCCCCAGGCGCTAGAGTGGCTCTGGTCGCAACATGGCGACGCCCAGGATGGGCAGAGCATCGCCCCCTGGTGGGCAGAGCGTCGCCCCACGGTGGGCGTGCCGGGTGGATCCCGGTCGGGCGCATGCGGGAGTCTGTCTGACTGTCTCTCCCTGTTTCCAGCTTCAGAAAAATGAAAAAAAAAAAAAAAAGGGTGGGAAAGGCTTAATTCCAAAACCAAGCCCCAGGCTACAAGGATTCTCAACACACATTAATATCACCTGGGCAACGGCCTCACGTGGGCAGCGCCATTTTTAACAAAGTGAGCATAATACATTTTATCTGCCCAACATATGTCTAATGGATAAATGCTCCCTATACCTTATTTTAAGTTTCTTAATTTGCATCATGGGGGTGGAAGGGGAATTAACATTTGTTATACAGCTGCTCTGTGCTTGACATGGTATTACTCCCTTAATTCATATTATTTTACGGCCCTGGCCGGTTGGCTCAGCGGTAGAGCGTCAGCCTGGCGTGTGGGGGACCTGGGTTCGATTCCCAGTAGGGCATATAAAAGAAGCGCCCATTTGCTTCTCCACCCCCACCCCCTCCTTCCTCTCTGTCTCTCTCTTCCCCTCCCGCAGCCAAGGCTCCATTGGAGCAAAGATGGCCCGGGCGCTGGGGATGGCTCCTTGGCCTCTGCCCCAGGCGCTAGAGTGGCTCTGGTCGCGGCAGAGCGATGCCCCGGAGGGGCAGAGCATCGCCCCCTGGTGGGCAGAGCATTGCCCCTGGTGGGCGTGCCAGGTGGATCCCGGTCAGGCGCATGCGGGAGTCTGTCTGACTGTCTCTCCCCGTTTCCAGCTTCAGAAAAATACAAAAAAAACCCAAGATATTATTTTACCCAATCATCATATTACTCCTATTATACAGATGAGGATACTAAGGTTCAGTGGTTTAATGATCTGTTAAAATGGTAAGACCAAAAAGGACTGGATTTTGAGGCATATCTGAATACATAGTCCTTCCTGTTTAACTATTCAAATAAGGGTTTATAAGCAAGATATGGAAAGATAGGAAGATCAAGCTAGTTCAATTTGTTTAAGCTCGTATATGTAGTATGTGATTACCTTATTGTAATAAAAATGGAATAATCATTTGTTTTCATAGGGTTGTTGAAGGTGCTAAATAAAAAGTAATGCTGGCCCTGGCCAGTTATAGCTCTGTCCTTAAGAGCATTGCCTGGAAACGACAAGGTTGCAGGTTTGATCGCCAGTCAGGGCACACATGGGAAGCAACCAAAGGACACAGCATTGCTTGGAGCACGGAGGTTACTGGTTGGAATCCAGGTCAAGACACATGCAGGAGCAGCTCCATGCTCCTGTCTCTCTCTCAAAAGAAAGAAAAAAGTAATACAAAATCAGTTTGGGAAAAAATACATTCTTGACTTACTTTTTCACATAAGTTGTAACACGTACTATTAGGGAACAAATGATGCCTCTTCTAAATTTGTTTTTCTAATGCAATTGTTAGATTAAATGGAGGTAACCAACACAAAAGGTTTTTTAAAAAAATATATTATTTAAAATAATTCTATAATGGATTTTGCTACAACAAAAATAATGCTTTTAAAAGTATTGTCATCATTTCTGTAGGATCTACTAGAAATCTTTTGCACTTCATTTTGCAGTTGTTTATATTTATATTATAACCTGGATATCTAAAGACCTCATTCAAGCTGAAATTTAATAGAATGAAAAGAACACTGATTTGGGAGTTATCTCTGATATTTTTTTTTTTGCCTCAGATCATTATAAGAAAGAATTTCTGAACATTTACAGTTGCCTAAAGTCCATCAGGTGTCTTTGAGAGATGAGTTTTCTGTGTAGAAGGTGTTCAACTTAAAATCATAATTGATCTCAGTTTAATGAACATTAGCCTTTCCAGGCTCTGTGCTTGGTGTGTGTGTGTGTGTGTGTGTGTGTGTGTGTGTGTGTGTGTGTGAGAGAGAGAGAGAGAGAGAGAGAGAAATAAAAAGGCAGTGAGAGAGATGAGAAGAATCAACTTGTTGCAGAATTTTAGTTGTTCATTTATTGCTTTCTCATACCTGCCTTGACTGGGTGGCTCCAGATGAGCCAGTGACCCCTTGCTCAAGACAATGACCTTGGGTTCAAGCCAGTGATCTTTGGGCTTAAGCCAGCAACCATGGGGTCATATCTATGATCCCACGCTCAAACTGGCGACCTCGGGGTTTTGAACCTGGTCCTCAGTGTCACAGGTTGACGCTTTATCCACTGAACCAGCACCTGGTCAGGCTGCCTTTCCAGATCTTGAAAAAAGTAAAGATAAACAATATTTTATACTTCTGAAAAAAATGTAGAGATGACAGTTGATATCAATTTTCAGAGGAACATCTTTTATGCATAACCTTAAAGATTATTATAAAGAAAACTTTGAATTACTTAGTAGTTAAAAATTTATGCAGATGAGATTCTTAAGAAAACTACTTCTAAATCTATGGAAGGGTAATTATTTTATTTTTAAGAATTTATTGGGGTGACATTGGTTAAGATTATATGGGTTTCAGGTGTGCAAATCTAACTTTTTATTAATTTTTAGAAAGAGAAAGGGAAGGGGGAGAGAGACATAGATTTGTTGTTCATTTGTTTATGCATTCTTTGGTTGATTCTTGTATGTGCCCTGACTGGGAATCAAACCCTCAGCCTTGGAGTATTGGAATGATTCTCTAACCAACTGTGCTACTCAGACAGGGCTGGTGTGCAGTTTTATATTACATTACCTTTATATTGTATCATGAGTTCACCACCCAAAGTCAAGTCTCCTTCCATCTCCATTTATCCCCACTTTAGCCTCTTTTACCTCCCCTTACCCTCCCCCCCCCCATCCTTCTGGTAATCACCATACTATATTGTCTGTGTCTGAGATTTCTTTCTTTTCTTAATCCCTTTATTTTTCACCCCGCCTCCTAAGCACCCTCCATCAGTCTGTTCTCTATTTGTGAGTCTGTTTCTACTTTATTTGTTAGTTTATTTTTATTCATTAGAGTGAAATCATATGGTACTTATATTTCTCTGACTGGCTTATTTCACTTAGCATGATACTCTCCAGGTCTGTCCATGCTGTTGCAAAGGGTAAATTTTTAAAAAAAAATTAAAAATTTTTTATTCATTTTTTAGTATTATTAATTTTAACAGGGTGACATTGATAAATCAGTGTACATATGTTCAGAAAAAACATCTCCAGGTTATTTTGACATTTGATTATGTTGCATACCCATCAGTCAAAGTCAAATGGTCTTCCGTCACCTTCTAACTGGTTTTCTTTGTGCCCCTCCACTCTCCCCTCTCTCCTCCCTTACCCCCACCCCACCCCATAAACACCACCCTATTGTCCATGTCTCTGAGTCTCATTTTTTGTACCACCTATGTATGGAATCATATAGTTGTTAGTTTTTTCTAATTTACTTATTTCATTCAGTATAATGTTATCAAGGTCCATCCATGTTGTTGTAAATGATCCAATGTCATCATTTCTTATGGCTGAGTAGTATTCCATAGTATATATGTACCAAAGCTGTTTAATCCACTAGGCCACTGACGGACACTTGGGCTGTTTCCAGATCTTCGCTATTGTGAACAATGCTACCATAAACATAGGGTGCATTTCCCTTTTGAAACAGTGCTATGGTGTTCTTGGGGTATATTCCTAAAAGTGGAATAGCTGGGTCAAAAGGCAGTTCCATTTTTAATTTTTTGAGGAATCTCCATACTGTTTTCCATAGTGACTGTACCAGTCTGCATTCCCACCAGCAGTGCAGGAGGGTTCCCTTTTCTTCACATCCTCGCTAGCACTTATTCTGTGTTGTTTTATTGATGAGTGCCACTCTGACTGGTGTGAGGTGATATCTCATTGTGGTTTTAATTAACATTTCTCTAATGATTAGTGATGTTGAGCATTTTTTCATATGCCTATTGGCTATCTGTATGTCCTCTTTGGAGAAGTGTCTATTTATTTCTTTCACCCGTTTTCTGAGTGGATTGTCTTCTTGGTGTTGAGTTTCAGAAGTTCTTTATAAATTTTGGTTATTAACCCCTTATCAGACGTATTGTCAAATATGTTCTCCCATTGTGTAGTTTGTCTTTTTATTCTGTTCTTATTGTCTTTAGCTGTGCAAAAGCTTTTTAGTTTGATATAGTCCCATTTGTTTATTCTGTCTTTTATTTCACTTGCCCGTGGAGATAAATCTGCAAATATATTGCTGCAATAGATGTTGGAGAGCTTACTGCCTATGTTTTCTTCTAAGATGCTTATGGTTTCACGAATTACATTTAAGTCTTTTATTCATTTTGAGTTTGTTTTTGTGCATAGTGTAAGTTGGTGGTCTAGTTTCATTTTTTTGCAGGTAGATGTCCAATTTTCCCAACACCATTTGTTAAAGAAGCTGTCTTTACTCTATTGTATGCTCTTACCTCCTTTGTCAAATATCAGTTGTCCATAAAGTTGTGGGTTTATTTCTGGGTTCTCTGTTCTGTTCCATTGATCTATATGCCTGGTCTTATGCCAGTATCAAGGTGTTTTGAGTATAATGGCCTTGTAGTATAACTTGATATCAGGAAGTGTGATACCTCCCACTTTATTCTTCCTTTTCAAGATTGTTGGGGCTATTCGTGTTCTTTTTTGGTTCTTTATAAATTTTTGGAATATGTGTTCTATATCTTTGAAGTATGTTATTGGTATTTTAATTGGTATTGCATTGAATTTATAAACTGCTTTGGGTAATATAGACATTTTAATAATGTATATTCTTCCTAACTATGAGCACAGTATATGCTTCCACTTGTTGGTATCTTCCTTGATTTCTTTTATCAATGTTTTATAATTTTCCGAGTACAAGTCTTTAATCTCTTTGGTTAAATTTACCCTAGATACTTAATTTTTTTGGTTGCAATAGTGAAGGGGATTGTTTCCTTAATTTCTCCTTCTGAAAGTTCATTGGTGGTGTATAAAAATGCCTCGGATTTCTGAGTATCACTTTTATATCCTGCCACCTTGCTGAACTCATTTATCAGGTCCAGTAGTTTTTTGATTGAGACTTTAGGGTTTTCTACATACAATATGATATAATCTACAAATAGTGATAGTTTTACTTCTTCTTTTCCATTTTGGATGCCTTTTATTTCTTCTTCTTGTCTGATTACTGTGGCTAGGACTTCCAGAACTATGTTGAATAAGAGTGGTGAAAGGGGGCACCCCTGCCTTGTTCCTGATGAAGGGGATTGCTTTTAATTTTTGCCCTTTGATTATGATGTTGGCTGTGGGTTTGTCATAGATGGCCTTTATCATGTTGAGGTATGTTCCCTGTATTCCCATTTTGCTGAGTGTTTTGATCATGAATGGGTGCTGGATTTTAT
Source organism: Saccopteryx bilineata (assembly GCF_036850765.1). Classification (NCBI taxonomy): domain Eukaryota; kingdom Metazoa; phylum Chordata; class Mammalia; order Chiroptera; family Emballonuridae; genus Saccopteryx; species Saccopteryx bilineata. The sequence goes on from NC_089492.1 coordinate 91,261,383, forward strand.
CAAATGCTTTTTCTGCATCTATTGAAATTATCATGTGGTTTTTCTCCTTCCTTTTGTCTATGTGATGAATCACATTGATTGATTTGCAAATATTGTACCAGCCTTGCCTCACCAGAATAAATCCCACTTGATCATGATGTATGATTTTTTTCATATATTGATGGATCCAGTTTGCTAATATTTTGTTGAGAATTTTAACATCTAAATTCATCAGGGATATTGGCCTATAATTTTCTTTCTTTGTGTTTATCATTGCCTGGTTTTAGAATCAGAATTATGCTCACCTCATAAAAGGACCTTGGAAGGCTTCCTTCCTCTTGAATTTTTTGAAATAGCTTGAGAAGGATAGGAGTTAGTTCATCTTTGAATATTTGGTAGAATTCCTAGTGAAGCCATTAGGCCCAGGACTTTTCTTTGTGTGGAGTTTTTTGATAACTGTTTCGATCTCATTGGTTGTAAATGGCCTGTTTAGGTTTTATGATTCTTCCAGATTAATTTTTGGAAGATTGTATGTTTCAAGGAATTTGTCTATTTCACTTAGGTTGTTTAATTTTTTGGCATACAGTTCTTCATTGTATTTTCTTACAATATTTTGTATTTCTGTTGTGTCAATTGTTATTTCTCCACTCTCATTTCTAATTTTATTTATTTAAGTCCTCTCTCTTTTTTTCTCGATGAGTCTGGTTAAAGGTTCATCAATCTTATTTACCTTTTCAAAGAACTAGCTCCTGGTTTCATTGATCTTCTGTATTGTTTCTTTAACCTCTATGTCATTTATTTCCACTTTGATCTTTATTATTTCCTTCCTTCTACTAGCTCTGGGCTTTACTTGCTTTGCTTTTTCTAGTTCTTTTAGATGAAGGGTCAAGTTTTTTATTTAGCTTTTTCTAGCTTCTCAATGTATATCTATAATGCTATGAACTTCCCTCTCAGTACTGCTTTTGCTGTGTCCCATAAATTTTTAGTTGATGTATGCTCATTATCATTTGTTTCTAGAAATTTTTTTTCTTTCTTTCTTTTTTTACAGAGACAGAGAGAGAGTCAGAGAGAGGGACAGATAGGAACAGACAGGCAAGAACAAAGAGAGATGAGAAGCATCAGTCATCAGTTTTTCATTGCGACACCTTAATTGTTCATTGATTGCTTTTTCATATGTGCCTTGATCGTGGGCCTTCAGCAGACCGAGTAACCCCTTGCTCAAGCCAGTGATCTTGGGTCCAAGCTGGTGAGCTTTGCTCAAACCTGATGAGCCCATGCTCAAACTGGTGACCTCAAGGTCTCACACCTGGGTCCTCCTCATTCCAGTTCGACACTCTATTCATTGCTCCACTGCCCGGTCAGGCTCTAGGAATTTTTTATTTCTTCTTTGATCTCATTGTTAACCCATTCGTTCTTTAATAACATGTTATTTAGTTTTCAAGTGCTTGAGTACTTTTCAGTTTTTCTGTTGTTGATATCTAGTTTCATGCCATTGTGAACAGAGAAAATGCTTGATATGATTTCAATCTTCTTAAATTTGTTGAGACTGCTTTTGTGCCCTAACTTGTGGTCTATCCTAGAGAATGTACCCTAAGCACTTGAAAAGAATGTATATTCTTCTGCTTTAGAGTGAAAGGTTCTGAAGATATCTATTAAATCGAGTTGATCTAGTGTGTCCTTTAAGTCTGCTGTTTCTTTGTTAATTTTCTTTCTTGAGGATCTATCTAGTGATATTAGTGGGGTATTGAAATCCCCTACTATTATAGTATTGCTGTTGATCTTGCCCTTTATATCCATCAAAGTCTGCTTTATATATTTAGGTGCTCCTATATTAGGTGCGTAGATATTTATAATGGTTATATCTTCCTATTGCATTGCTCTCTTTATCATTATGTATTGAGCTTCTTTATCTCTTACTATAGCCTTTGTTTTAAAGTCCATTTTGTCTGATATAAGTATTGCTACCCCAGCTTTTTTTTCATTTCCATTTGCTTGAAATATTTTTTTCCATCCTTTACCTTCAGTCTAATGTATCTTTTGTTTTATGTTTTAAGGTGTGTCTCTTGTAGACAGCATATGTATGGGTCCTGTTTTCTTATCCATGCAGCTACCCTATGTCTTTTGATTGGATCATTTAATCCATTTACATTTAAGGTTATTATTGATATGTAATTATTTATTGCCATTTTATTCTTTAAAGCTGTATTCCTCTTTTGCTATATTCCTTTTCCCCTTTGATGTGTTTACAACAGGCCCCTTAGCATTTCTTGCAGCATTGGTTTGGTTGTAGTGAATTCCTTGAGTTTTTTTTTTTTTATTTCTGGGAAGCTTTTTATTTCTCCTTTGATTTTAAGTGATAGTCTTGCTGGATAAAGTAGTCTTGGTTGTAGGCTCTTGTTCTGCATTACTTTGAATATTTCTTGCTATTCTCTTCTGGCCTCAAGTGTTTCTGTTGAGAAGTTGGATGTCATCCTTATGGGGGCTCCTTTTTAGGTGATAGCCTTTTTTTTCTCTAGCAGCTTTTAATATTTTTTCTTTATCATTTAGCTTTGGTATTTTAATTATGATGTGTCTTGGTGTAGATTTCTTTGGGTTTCTCTTTAATGGAGTTCTCTGTGCTTCTTGAACTTGTGAGACTTTTTCCTGCATTAAATTAGGGAAGTTTTCAGCTATGATATGATTGAACAAAGTCTCTATCCCTTGTTCTTTCTCTTCTTCAGGAAACCCTATGATGTGGATGTTATTTCTCTTCATGTTGTCACAGAGCTCTCTTAGAGTTTCCTCAGACTTTTTGAGTCTCTCTTCTTTTTTATGCTCTGCTTTTGTGCCTTCATTTATTTGTCCTCTAATTCTCTGATTTGATCCTCAGTTTCATCCATCCTGCTTTTTATTCCTTCCATTGTGATCTTCATTTGTGATATTGTATTTGTCATTTCTGACTGATTCTTTTTTATTATTTCAATGTCCTTTTTTATATTTGCTATGTATTTAGGTGTTCGTAATGACCATCTATTGTTGTTGTAAGATCTTTGAGCATTCTAACAATCATTATTTTAAACTCTTCATCTGGTAATTTGGTTATATCTGATTCATTCAGGTCCTTGTCTGGGGATTTCTCTTGATTCATTTGTGTTGCATTTCTCTGCCTTCGCATTTTGTCAGTGTATAAGAAGGTTTTGGCCCCTGGAGTCCAATGGGTGTGGTCTCTGTGTCTCTTAGATGTGGTCTGTCTGCAGGCCTGCCACCACCTGTGCCACTGCTGCCTAGGGCATTCGGGTATGGGCGTTGCCAGTGCCAGCCTGCTGGGGCTGTCGCTGTGGTTTCCGCCTCTCCTCCATGGGAGGGGCTGTGATCACGTGCCTGGGTCTACAAGCTTTGGTGGCCTTGGCCTTCGCCCTGCCCCTGGTGGTGGGGCTATGCACTTCCCTGGGCCACAAGCCTCAGGCCCAAGGGCAGGGGTGAGCACCTTTGCTCAGCTGCAGGTCTCTGCCTGTTTCCAGGCTTTCGCCTTGCCCCCATAATCAGAGCTGGCTTGGGGTCGGCTGCAAGCTTCAGCTCAGTGGGCTGGGCAGGGCTGTGCACCCACGCTCAGTCACGGGCTTCTGCCTGTTCTGGGTTTTGTCCCACTCCCACGGGAGGATCCCACTTGCATGTTGGCCATAAGCCTCGGCTCTGTGGGCCAGGCAGGGTTGCGTGTCCACAGACCCTTGCTCAGCAGCAGGTCTCCACCCCCTTCCAGGGCTCCTGCCCTTTCCCTTCAGCTAGGCCTGACCACTTTTGCGCGTCCCTTCTGTCCCCACAGACAAGACTGAGCTCACACCTGGGCCTCATTCGTGGCTGGTTGGCTTCTGTCCTTGCTGATGGAAACGCACTTCTGCATCCTGCTACCACCCACCCTCCAGCAAGCCCTCAGCTGTGTGGGTGGGGGCACTGTAGCTTAAACCCTAACACTCCATAGTGTAGTCCTGAAAGCTCCCTCCTTCTAAGTGACTCAGCTCTGAGTGCCGTGGGAGAACTTGTTTGGCTGGTGTCCTGCCTCCCTTTGCTGGTTTGCTTTTTCCAGGGGAAATATTCACTTCAGTTTTGGGGAGTGACTCAGCCTAGGGGTCAGGGAGGCTGTCCCCCAAAGTGTTTCTCCCTGTGCCTCCTAGATTACACTCTCTTTCTGCTGCTCCGGTCCTCTCCTCTCTTCTGTCCCCCAGAGCCCTGGGTGGGTGGTTGTGAGAGAGGTTTTCTGCGTGGCCTCTTTAAGAAGAATCCTGGGTCTGAGAAATTTGTCACTTTCTTACAAATAGTATCCTAACTTGTTTTGCAGCTACATATGGTCCGTACGCCTCTTCTAGGCTCTGGGGCTGCAGGCTGGGGCTTTGTTCCTGGGGCTCAGGACCCTCCCCTCTCTGCTAAACTCACTTCCCGCCATGCGAACCTCTCCAGGCTGCTGTTTGCTCCCGGGAGCTGGGCAGCCCTCTCCATGTTTCCGCTTTTCCTACCAGTCTCAATATGGCTTCTTTGGTGTTCCTTGGTTAAAGCGTCCTCTTAGTTTAGTCCAAAGTTGGTTTTTCCAGATGATGTTTCTTAAAATTAAGTTGTAATCCACTTTGGTTCTGGGATGTGGAAGTTGGTACATCCGCCTACTCCATTGCCATTTTGCTGCCTTTCAGATTTCCTTCTTTTTATGGCTGAGTAGTATTCCATTGTGTAACTGTACCACATCCTTTTTTATCCACTCATCTACTGATGGACACTTGGGCTGCTTCCAAATCTTTGCTATTGTAACTAACGCTACAATGAACATAGGGGTGCATGTATTCTTTGGAGTTAGGTTTCTTTGATATATTCCCAGAAGTGGAATTGCTGTGTCATAACACAGTTTCTTTTTAAAGTTTTTAAGGTAACTCCACACTACTTTCCACAGTGGCTATACCAATCTGCATTCCCACCAACAGTGCACAAGGGTTCCCTTTTCTCTACATCCTCGCCAACACTTGTTTGTTGATTTGTTGATGATAGCCATTCTGACAGGTGTGAGGTGATATCATAGTTTTAATTTGTATTTCTCTGATTAGTGATGTTGAGCATCTTTTCATGTCTCTTGGCCATCTGTATGTCCTGTCTGGGGAAACGTCTATTAATTTTTATAATGGCAATGAAGTAGGTATAAATAAACATAAGGTTTGTCATTTGTCATAGAGTGGTTTCTAAGATTTGATTAAACACACACCTGTAATAAATAATTTTTTCGTCAAATAAAAGTCTTAAAAATAGCAGCACATTTCAGTTTTAATGAATTTGCATTTAGAATGGCCCTCTCACAAGAAGAAAATGAGAAAGACCATAGATTTGCTCATGTTGCTTATGATATTAGTTTGCATATGCTACTAAATACAGTTATTTTCAGCTTGCATAGTGAAAACAGTACTTATTTCCTCCTCTAAATATTAACATTCACCTGACCAGGCAGTGGTGCAGTGGATAGAGTGTCAGCTTGGGATACCGAGGACACAGGTTTGAAACCCTGAGATTGCTGGCTTGAATGCGGGCTCACCATCTTGAGCATGAAATCATAGACATGACCCCTGGTGGCTGGCTTGAAGCCCAAGGTTTGTGGCTTGAACTCAAGGTCACTGGCTTGAGCAAGGCATCACTGACTCAGCTGGAGCCCCCTGGTCAAGGTGTGTATGAGAAAGCAATAAATGAACAAGTACCACAACAATGAGTTGATGCTTCTCATCTCTCCCTTCCTGTCTGTCTGTGCCTGTCTACCCTCCCTCTTTCTCTTGCTCGCTAATGTATATATATTAATTATAATTAATTAAATAATATACTGATCATTATATAAAATTAATCTCATAGGATTTAAAATACTCACATTACTAATAATGCTCTTTTTGAAATGATACCTCTGGCTATGTTAGTATATTTTCTGAAGTGGGACAATTTTCAGAGACTGTTACAATGTGTAAGAACAATATCTTGCTTATGTTTAAATTGCAGAAAATGTATAGATATGTATATGAATAACAGATATAGATATAGATATAAATTAGTCTTTCCAGAATAAAAGCTCCACATTTGATTTCTGTTGTTTTCCCAGGCACAGCTGAAGCCTTCCTTTGAGTCAGGCACATAGTGAACCAGATAGACACTGGTCTAATTTGGATGTAGTAAGAACTTATTAGACTATTGCAGAGGTGATAAACTAGCACCCATATCAGGCGAAGAGTTGTGTTTTAGTTGGCCTTATAATTTGAAGAATTTTGAGTCATCATTTTAAAGTTTGGGGATATTATTGGTTTTCTTGAAAAAACAAATCAGGTGACTTGGTAGTACCAAACTCATATTGTCTATCATGCCCCTTCTAGAGTGGGCATGAATCTACCAGGCTCTGTGGTGTCAGAATGCTGTCCCTCACACCATACATCCTATGCATGTACACCTAGCAATTTCCCTGACCCTTTGTGAGTTTGAGATTTCCAATTCTTATTCTTTTACTTCTTAATTGTGTTAATCATTTCTCCTATCTTACCCCTCAAAGGCCTCTCTTCCTTTCTCCTCTATCTATTGTAGTATAGGGGAAGAACTAGTATAGTATATTGTAGTATAGGGGAAGTGTAGAGAATATTTTTCCTCTACACTCTGAGGTTTATGAATGGGGCCTGCAAATTTAACTGACTGAGACAGATTAACAGAAGAAGAGGCATACACATTTTTATTGATGTAATTATTATGATTTTCTTATGTTTGTGGTACTTCATAGAAAAGATGTGAAAACCCCAAAGAGGTAGTTAGGCTTGAGAGTTTATAAACCATTTTAACAAACAATGACAAAACAAAATAAAGGGGGTTTGAGTTTCTAGGGATAGTAAATTGTGGGAAAATAAAGATATGAGGAAAATAATGGAAGATAACGATCATTTTAGTATGGTTTGCTCACACTTACCGTGAAGCTGACTGTCTTTCTTCTTCATGGCCATCAGTCTCTTCCAGAGTAGGATTTTATGGTAGTCATTGTTTCTAGAAGTTTCTGCTTTTAATCAGATAGGAAGCTCTGAGAAGACTTCACTGTGCACCTGCTCATTGTCAGTTGCCTTTAGCTCAAAATAATTCATATGCCAAAGTTGTATATTTTGGGATGGATATTCTGATCCCTTTCACTAGTCACATGGAACTTGTATTCACTCCACACACCTTGCCCTTTTATGCCTGTATACTCTTGTACAAGTTGTTTTTTCTGCCTGGAGTTCACTGTCCCTCATTCTCCATCTGAAGGTTTCCTCCTGCCTAATAATTAAGACTCAGTTGGGAGAAAAGCCTTCTCTGGGCACTTATTCTTCACCTCCCCAAACTTCCTCAGTACCTTGTCCCAGGTAATTTTCCTGCCACACACAAGTTCCCAAACACCCTCTGCTCTCTCTGCTGCTTTGCTTATAGTCTATCCCATCCTCAAGGCTTGGCTCAGCCTCACTGTTCCACAAGGAAGGTGTTCCCTGACTCAACTGTTAAAATTAATTTTCTTAAATTCAGGTTCCTGGGCCTTGCCTCTGATGAACCTTATGTCAACCTTCCTGGGTTTCAGTTTAGGAATCTGTTTGTCTTAAAACCATCCAAGATGGTTTTATGATTGGTCCTTCATAATTTAACATTTATTAATGTTATATTTTTGTGTTGCTTATTTAATATATTCTGATCTTTTCTATAAAACCATGCATTTTCTATATATTTCTTAGTACATTGATGGATAAACAATAGGCATAAAAATGTTGATTAGTTGATTGACAAGAAAATTTTCTCTTTCTCCTTGACCATACTTTGTATTTTTCTGAAAGAATCAAGTTATTCTTTGCAGGGAATGAATAAGTATACAACAATGAAGTTATGCTCTGAGCTCTTGGATCATCCTGGAACTCAGTCAATGTCTATTTAAAACTAGGCTATTTTGGTAGGATGATATGTTCTCTGCTGACTTGGATTGTTATTTTCAACCTCGTCTTTTATCCTAGTGCAGTGATCCTGTATGGTGGGGAGTTAGAATCCTCAGGAAGACTTTTCAAGCTCTCCACCCACCAAGGGTCCCCATGAGAATCACAGCTTTGTGTGAGGAGAGATTCTGCGGATTGTGAGTGTGTGTGAACAGAACAGGGCTTGAGCAGAATAAAGGCTGTACATTCCTCTTCTAGAGAGAGCTTGTCAATATGATCGTTATGATTAGATTGATTTTGAATGTCTTATGCAAATCTTAGTTTCCACTTCTTGGTAACAGTTATATACTTAATTTCTTTATTATCACAATAGGATCATTGTTTACAAGCACAATGGAGAGACAAAAGTATCTTTTAAACAGAAACAATTATATTCAAATCCTTGTATTGGATTGTTTTCTTTTGGAGAACTTGGGTAGTCACATAAATTTGACTCTGAAGAGAACCTTAGGACATTGTTATAGACCAACCCTTCTCAACACTTCCAAGAGAGAATTAAGACCTGATGCCATCAGACATCCATTGTGTGTAATAGTTGGCTTCTCTCCTGTGCATCTAAAATGCTAACTGTCAATGTACCATACTCAGGAGAAATGAGAAAAGAGTTACTGAAATAATTTTCTCAGTGCTCAAATCTCTCCTGGGATTGAGAAAGGCTAAATTAAGTAGATCCCATTGTGTTTCAAACTTTTATGTGTTTCTGAATTACCTGGAGGCTTTTATTTATTTATTTATTTATTTTTCAGGGACTGGTATTAATTTTCAAGGTTATATTTGATGTCAACAAGATGACACAACTACAGAAAAAAATGTATACATTGCAGTCTCAATGCAAACAATCAAATGGAACCCCAGTGAAGAAGTAATTTGAATTACCCCAAAAAGCAACACAATTTTTAAAACAGTTTTATACATCCAGCCAACAAATTAAAATCGTTAACAAGAAAAAATATAAATTCAGAGGTCTGGCATCCATGTTGAAAAAAGGCAACTGCTTAAGCATTTCTGTCGATTCGAACATCGCTCTCTGGCCACTCAGCTTCATCCCATTCATCATCTGGCATGCTCTCAGCCACCTCTGGTGACTCAAACTTAACCAAACCACACCTCTTGGACTTCCCATTCTCCATCTTGATGTCAGCATAAAGCACATGGCCACATTTGTTGAATTTGTCCTTTAACATCTTCCATGTAGAATTAAAAACCAAATGGGAGATTTCTCACAAATATCTGGCAAGCCGTCCTGACCATCTCAGGAGCATGGCCTCCAGCTCCACCAAAGGAACCTGAAAAGCTTCTTCCAAAGTTGCCACAATCCATTCTGATGTCAGCCAAAGCTGGCACTACCACTGCCACCCATGGCCAGGCCATTGTGCTCAGTGCCAGTAGCCAGGGTTGTGCCCATGGTGGGTTTATGTGCTCCAAGATGGTGACCATGAGATCCATCATGGGGCCATGGACTCTATGTTCAGGCCCATGTACTCAATGGTAGTGTGCATACACTCCACACCAGAGCCCAAGCACTTAATTGTATGATTCATACTGTCATGGGTGTGGCCGTGCGCTTGAGTCACAAAGCCCACACTGGCAACCATGTACTCTGTCCCAGACCCAATGCGCTCCATGCTCTGGCCCATGTGCTCAATGCTGGAGCCCATGCAGTCCACGACTAGGCCCATGCCTCAGAGCCCACATGATCCATGCCATGGCCCAGACCTGCACCCATGCACTCCATGCTGGCATCCCCAATGTGGGATCCAATGAGCAAATAACCTGAAGGATGCCTTCAGCATCCTTTAGCAGTGAAAAACCAACTTCCAGGTCCTCAACTAGAGTGGATAAAGACTTCACCATAAGCACAGAGCATGACTTTGTACAGACTTTCAGGGATACTGACTAAGGCTTGTTCAGGAGGAATGGTTCTGAGCAATTTCTAGGACAATGGAACTTAATTGGACTTCTGACTTGGCGCAAAGGAACACTGGGCCTAATTTCTAAAGAAGGAAAAAAAGAGATAATATGAACTGTAAGGATTTTTAAAAAAACATTATAGGGGTGTGACAGACATTTACACCTCAAGAAGCTTTGTTTAATAGCTTCCAGAGAAGAAGGGGGTAGGGGAGAAGAAAGTCTTTCCTTATTATTATTTTTTTGCCCACTTTATAATTGTGACCTTGGAAATGGGAATACTACGGTGACAATGTCAGTAGCATGAGAACAGTGTCACCACTCAGGATCTCAGAAGCTGTGCTGAGACAGAACAGATTACTGCCTGGATTTCCCTAAGGAGGATTGTCTAAAGATTGAAAATATCTTAGGGCAAGTCTCAATCTGCGATTGTTCACCAGACCAGGTTGATATTTCCTGGGCAGTATATTTTTACTTAGAAAAGAGAGTTTCTAGTTTGTGTGGACCATTCTGCCGGGGCCATGAATACTGGTAATGTAATACCTGAACCCATATCCTGTGATTCTTAATTTAAGGCATGTGGATATTGACTAATTGATTGGTTGGGTGAGTGAGCAGGAGGGACTCTGGCAACCAGCTGTGTCCCCTAGCAGTCCTGCCTATGACCATGACCATCCGCTCTGAGCCTGAACCAGGGACTTATCTCCGGAGCCTGGGTGCTGAGGCCGCACACACGCGCACGTGCAGTTTGCCTCGCAGGCACTTGCCTCGGGACCTGCAAGCCCGGGCAGGTAGACCTAGCTATGCATATAACCTGCTTTGCACTCCGGGAAGTCTACTGGTGTCAGATTCTGTGTGGCCCTGTACCAGCAAGAGACACGGGACTTCCGTCGGCTGTGGGGGTCTGGTCTCGCGGGTGTCTGTCCTGGTGGTGCCCAGGATGGCAAGGTTGAGGAGTTCCCGCGAGACCTGGCTTCAGGAAAACAGGTACAGCTGCTGTGGAATGGGTGGGCCTTGGCATAATGGTGCGGTCCCCAGAAATCCCAGCTGGTGGCCATGTCAGTCTCTGTAAGTCGCGAGCTGGGACACATCCCAGGGTGTCTGGATGGTGAGTCACGTGGCCCGCAATGTGCAATTCGCTCTTGCACACCTGCCCTTGGGCCCAAAGTCCTTGGACAGGCCCCCCCCCCCCCCCCCCAGCGGCCCTCTTGCGGCTGCCCATCCCTTCAGTGCTCCGGATGAGGAGGTTGGAATAATGGTTACCGTCAGATCCCATGCGGCCCTGCTGTTCTTATGGGAGGGACTCAGGGTCTGTCTGGCAATCGGTGTTGTTTTTAATCCTGAGTATTTCCCATGTGTGAAAATACTGCCTTGTGTAGTATTTATTTTAATATACTGTACTCTATCAATATAATAATAGATTTTGTTTTGTTTTAATTTCCTTGACTTTTCCTTTTGCATTTGATTTTATGGAGCTTCATTTCTTTTCTTTCACTCTTATAAAAAAGATACTTAAGGGTTTTAGTATTGCAAATGGTAAAGAAACCTTAGAAACATTTTTTCATAAATGTTTAAGTGTATACACACACACACACACACCATATATATATATGTTTGTTTTTTTTTTTTTTAGGTAAGAAAAGGGGAGCAAGTGAGGCAGACTCCTGTATGCCTGATAGGGATCCACCTGGCAACCCCATCTGGGGCCTATGCTGGAGGATCCAGATATTTTTTATCACCTGAGGCTGATGCACTCTAATGGGGCTATCCTCAGCGCCCTGTCAACACTTGAATCAATTGAGCCACTGAGGCTGCGGGTGGGGAAGAGGGATAGAAGGGGAAAAGGGAGAGTGGTGAAAAGTAGATGGTGGCTTCTCTTGTGTGCCCTGACTGGAAATCGAAACCAGGATATCCATATGCTGGGCCAACACTGTATTCACTGAGCCACTGGCCAGAAGCACTAATAGACATTTTATTTTAAAAGTTTTTTTTTTTAAATTTTAATGGGGTGACATTAATCAATCAGGGTACATAGGTTCAGAGAAAACATCTCCAGGTTATTTTGGCATTTGATTATGTTGCATACCCATCATCCAAAATCATATAGTCTTATGTCACCTTCTGTCTGGTTTTTTTTGTGCCCCTCCTCTCCCCCCACACCTCCCTGCCCCTCCCAACTCCCAGTAACCGCCATACTCTTGTCCATGTCCCTGAGTCTCATTTTTATGTTCCACCAATGTATGGAATCATGTAGTTCTTGTTTTTTTCTGATTTACTTATTTCACTCCTTATAATGTTATCAAGATCCCACCATTTTGCTGTAAATGATCTGATGTCATCATTTCTTATGGCTGAGTAGTATTCCATAGTGTATATGTGCCACATCTTCTTTATCCAGTCTTCTATTGAAGGGCTTTTTGGTTGTTTCCATGTCTTGGCCACTGTGAACAGTGCTGCAATGAACATGGGGCTACATGTGTCTTCACGAATCAATGTTTCTGAGGTTTTGGGGTATATACCCAGTAGAGGGATTGCTGGGTCAAAAGGTAGTTCTATTTGCAGTTTTTTGAGGAACCACCATACTTTCCTCCATAATGGTTGTACTACTTTACAGTCCCACCAACAGTGAATGAGGGTTCCTTTTTCTCCACAGCCTCTCCAACATTTGCTATTACCCGTCTTGTTGATAATAGCTAATCTAACAGGGGTGAGGTGGTATCTCATTGTAGTTTTGATTTGCATTTCTCTAATAACTAATGAAGCTGAGCATCTTTTCATATATCTGTTGGCCATTTGTATCTCTTCCTGGGAGAAGTGTCTCTTCATGTCCTTTTCCCATTTTTTTATTAGATTGTTTGCTTGTTTGTTGTTGAGTTTTATGAGTTCTTTGTATATTTTGGATATTAGGCCCTTATCTGAGCTGTTGTTTGAAAATATCATCTCCCACTTAGTTGGCTGTATGTTTGTTTTGTTGTCAGTTTCTTTTGCTCTGCAAAAACTTTTTATTCTGATGTAGTCCCATTCATTTATCTTTGCCTTCATTTCCCTTGCCTTTGGTGTCAAATTCATAAAGTGCTCTTTGTAACCAAGGTCCATGAGTTTAGTACCTATGTTTTCTTTTATGTAATTTATTGTTTCAGGTCTTATAATTTAGGTCTTTGATCCATTTTGAATCAATTTTAGTGCAAGGGGACAAACTGTAGTTGAGTTTCATTCTTTTGCATGTGGCTTTCCAGTTTTCCCAGCACCATGTGTTGAAGAGGCTTTCTTTTCTCCATTGTGTGTTGTTGACCCCATTTATCAAAAATTATTTGATATGTGGTTTTATTTCTGGACTTTCTATTCTGTTCCATTGGTCTGAGAATCTATTTTTCTGCCAATACCATGCTGTTTTGATTATCGTGGCTCTATAATATAATTTGAAGTCAGGTATTGTAATGCCCCCAGCTTTGTTCTTTTTCCTTAGAATTGCTTTGGCTATTTGGGGTTTTTTATAGTTCCATATAAACCTGATAATTTTTTGTTTCATTTCTTTAAAAAAATGACATTGGAATTTTGATGGGAATTGCATTAAATTTGTATATTGCTTTGGGTAATATAGTCCTTTTGACTATATTTATTTTTCCTATCTAAGAACAAGGAATATTTTTCCATTTTATTATATCTTTTTTGATTTTCCTTAACAATGCTTTGTAGTTTTCATTATCTAGGTCCTCTACATTCTTTGTTATGTTTATTCCTAGGTATTCTATTGTTTTTGTTGCAACCATGAAGGGGATTGTTTTTTTGAGCTCGTTTTCTGATGTTTCATTGTTGGCATATAGGAAGGCAATGGACTTTTGTACATTAATTTTGTATCCTGTGACCTTACTGTGTTGGTTTATTGTTTCTAGTAGTCTTTTTGTGGAGTCTTGGGGTTTTCATGTATAGGATCATATCATCTGCAAAAAAGTGAAACCTTTACTTCTTTTTTCCCAATATGAATGCTTTTATTTCTTTCTCTTGTCTGATTGCTCTGGCTAGAACTTCCAGCACCACAATGAATAAGAGTGGAGAGAGTGGACAACTTTGTTTTGTTTCTGATTTTAGGGGAAGAGTCCTCAGTTTTATGCATTTAATATAATGTGAGCTGATGGTTTATCATAGATGGCCTTTATTATGCTTAGATATTTTCCTTCTATATCTATTTTGTTAAGTGTTTTAAACATAAAATGTTGTATTTTATCGAATGCCTTTTCTGCATCTATTAATAAGATCATATGGTTTTTGTTCTTTGTTTTGTTGATATGGTGTACTACACTAACCGTTTTACATATGTTGAACCATCCTTGTGATTCTGGGATGAATTCCACTTGATCATGATGAATTATTTTTTTAATGTGTTGTTGTATTCGATTTGCTAGTATTTTGTTTAGTATTTTAGCATCTGTATTCATTAGAGATATTGGTCTGTAGTTTTCTTTTTTTGTATTCTCCTTGCCAGGTTTTGGTATGAGGGTTATGTTGGCTTCATAAAATGTGTTTGGCAGAATTGCTTCTTCTTCAATTTTTTTGAAGACTTTGAGTAGAATAGGAACCAAGTCTTCTTTGAATGTTATCTGTTGGCCATTTGTATTTCCTCCTGGGAGAAGTGTCTGTTCATGTCCTTTCCCCATTTTTTTATTGGATAGTTTGTTTTTTTGTTGTTGAGTTTTATGAATTCTTTTTTTTTTTAATAAAGTTTTATTAATGGTAATGGGATGACATTAATAAATCAGGGTACATATATTCAAAGAAAACATGTCTAGGTTATTTTGTCATTAAATTATGTTGCGTACCCCTCGCCCAAAGTCAGATTGTCCTTTGCCACCCTCTATCTAGTTCTCTGTGCCCCTCCCCCTCCCCCTAACTCTCTCCCTCCCTCCCTCCCATGTCCTCCCTCCCCCCACCCCTGGTAACCACCACACTCTTGTCCATGTCTCTTAGTCTCATTTTTATGTTCCACCAATGTATGGAATCATGTAGTTCTTGTTTTTTTCTGATTTACTTATTTCACTGCTTATAATGTTATCAAGATCCCACCATTTTGCTGTAAATGATCTGATGTCATCATTTCTTATGGCTGAGTAGTATTCCATAGTGTATATGTGCCACATCTTCTTTATCCAGTCTTCTATTGAAGGGCTTTTTGGTTGTTTCCATGTCTTGGCCACTGTGAACAGTGCTGCAATGAACATGGGGCTACATGTGTCTTCACGTATCAATGTTTATGAGGTTTTGGGGTATATATCCAGTAGAGGGATTGCTGGGTCAAAAGGTAGTTCTATTTGCAGTTTTTTGAGGAACCACCATACTTTCCTCCATAATGGTTGTACTACTTTACAGTCCCACCAACAGTGAATGAGGGTTCCTTTTTCTCCACAGCCTCTCCAACATTTGCTATTACCCGTCTTGTTGATAATAGCTAATCTAACAGGGGTGAGGTGGTATCTCATTGTAGTTTTGATTTGCATTTCTCTAATAACTAATGAAGCTGAGCATCTTTTCATATATCTGTTGGCCATTTGTATCTCTTCCTGGGAGAAGTGTCTGTTCATGTCCTCTTCCCATTTTTTTATGGGATTGTTTGCTTGTTTGTTGTTGAGTTTTATGAGTTCTTTGTAAATTTTGGATATTAGGCCCTTATCTGAGCTGTTGTTTGTAAATATCATTTCCCATTTAGTTGGCTGTCTGTTTATTTTTATATCAGTTTCTCTTGCTGAGCAAAAACTTTTTATTCTGATGTAGTCCCATTCATTTATCTTTGCCTTCACTTCTCTTGCCATTGGAGTCAAGTTCATAAAATGTTCTTTAAAACCCAGGTCCATGATTTTAGTACCTATGTCTTCTTCTATGTACTTTATTGTTTCAGGTCATATATTTAGGTCTTTGATCCATTTTGAATTAATTTTAGTACACGGGGACAGGATGTAGTCGAGTTTCATTCTTTTGCATGTGGCTTTCCAGTTTTCCCAACACCATTTGTTGAAGAGGCTTTCTTTTCTCCATTGTATGTTGTTGGCCCCTTTATCAAAGATTATTTGACCATATATATGTGGTTTTATTTCTGGGCTTTCTATTCTGTTCCATTGGTCTGAGTGTCTATTTTTCTGCCAATACCATGCTGTTTTGATTATCGTGGCCCTATAATATAGTTTAAAGTCAGGTATTGTAATGCCCCCAGCTTCATTCTTTTTCCTTAGGATTGTTTTGGCTATTTGGGGTTTTTTATCGTTCCATATAAATCTGATGATTTTTTGTTCCATTTCTTTAAAAAATCTCATAGGGATTTTGATGGGAATTGCATTAAATTTATAGATTGCTTTGGGTAATATGGCCATTTTGATTATATTTATTCTTCCTATCCAAGAACAAGGAATATTTTTCCATCTCATTGTATCTTTTTCGATTTCCCTTAACAATGCTTTGTAATTTTCATTATATAGGTCCTTTACATTCTTTGTTATGTTTATTCCTAGGTATTTTATTTTTTTTGTTGCAATCGTGAAGGGGATTATTTTTTTGAGTTCGTTTTCTAATATTTCATTGTTGGCATATAGAAAGGCTATGGACTTTTGTATGTTAATTTTGTATCCTGCGACCTTACTGTATTGGTTTATTGTTTCTAATAATCTTTTTGTGGAGTCCTTCGGGTTTTCGATGTATAGGATCATATCATCAGCAAAAAGTGATACCTTTACTTCTTCTTTTCCGATATGGATGCCTTTTATTTCTTTGTCTTGTCTGATTGCTCTGGCCAGAACTTCTAGCACCACGTTAAATAATAGTGGAGAGAGTGGACAACCCTGTCTTGTTCCTGATTTAAGGTAGAAAGTCCTCAGTTTTATGCCGTTTAATAGGATGTTGGCTGATGGTTTATCATATATGGCCTTTATCATGTTGAGATATTTTCCTTCTATACCCATTTTGTTGAGAGTCTTAAACATAAAATTGTGTTGTATTTTATCAAAAGCCTTTTCTGCATCTATTGATAAGATCATGTGGTTTTTGTTCTTTGTTTTGTTGATATGGTGTATTACGTTAACCGTTTTGCGTATGTTGAACCATCCTTGAGATTCTGGGATGAATCCCACTTGATCATGATGTATTATTTTTTTAATATGTTGTTGTATTCGGTTTGCCAGTATTTTGTTTAGTATTTTAGCATCTGTATTCATTAGAGATATTGGTCTGTAGTTTTCTTTCTTTGTGCCATCCTTGCCAGGTTTTGGTATGAGGGTTATGTTGGCCTCATAAAATGTGTTTGGAAGTATTGCTTCTTCTTCAATTTTTTGGAAGACTTTGAGTAGAATAGGAACCAAGTCTTCTTTGAATGTTTGATAGAATTCACTAATATAACCGTCTGGGCCTGTACTTTTACGTTTGGGGAGGTTTTTAATAGTTTTTTCTATTTCCTCCCTGCTGATTGGTCTGTTTAGGCTTTCTGCTTCTTCATGACTCAGTCTAGGAAGGTTGTATTGTTCTAGGAATTTATCCATTTCTTCTAGATTGTTGAATTTGGTGGCATATAATTTTTCATAGTATTCTACAATAATTCTTTGTATATCTATGATGTCTGTGGTGATCTCTCCTCTTTCATTTTGGATTTTATTTATTTGAGTCCTGTGCTTTTTTTCCTTGGTGAGTCTTGCCAAGGGTTTGTCAATTTTGTTGATCTTTTCAAAGAACCAGCTCCTTGTTTTATTGATTTTTTCTATAGTTTTTCTGTTCTCTCTTTCATTTATTTCTGCTCTGATTTTTATTATCTCCTTTCTTCGGCTGGTTTTGGGTTGTCTTTGTTCTTCTTTTTCTAGTTCCTTAAGGTGTGAAGTTAAGTGGTTTACTTCGGCTCTCTCTTGTTTGTTCATATATGCCTGAAGTGATATGAACTTTCCTCTTATTACTGCTTTTGCTGCATCCCAGAGATTCTGATATGTCGTATTTTCATTTTCATTTGTCTGTATATATCTTTTGATCTATGCGCTTATTTCTTCTTTGACCCATTCATTTTTTAGAAGTATGTTGTTTAGTTTCCACATTTTTGTGGGTTTTTCCCCCTCTTTTTTGCAGTTGAATTCTAGTTTCAAGGCTTTATGATCAGAAAATATGCTTGGTACAATTTCAATTTTTCTAAATTTGCTGATATTGTCTTTGTGGCCCAACATATGGTCAATTCTTGAGAATGTTCCATGTACACTAGAGAAAAATGTATACTCTGTCGCTTTGGGATGAAGTGTCCTGTAGATGTCTATCATATCCAGGTGTTCTAGTATTTCATTTAAGGCCACTATATCTTTATTGATTCTCTGTTTGGATGACCGATCTAGAGCCGTCAGCGGTGTATTGAGGTCTACAAGTATGATTGTATTTTTGCTAGTTTTTGTTTTAAGGTCAATAAGTAGCTGTCTTATATATTTTGGTGCTCCTTGGTTTGGTGCATATATATTAAGGATTGTTATGTCTTCTTGATTCAACTTCCCCTTAATCATTATGAAATGACCATTTTTGTCTCTGAGTACTTTTTCTGTCTTATAGTCAGCATTATTAGATATGAGTATTGCTACGCCTGTTTTTTTTTGGGTGTTGTTTGCTTGGAGTATTGTTTTCCAGCCTTTCACTTTGAATTTGTTTTTATCCTTGTTGCTTAGATGTGTTTCTTGTAGGCAGCATATAGTTGGATTTTCTTTTTTAATCCATTCTGCTACTCTGTGTCTTTTTATTGGTAAGTTTAATCCATTTACATTTAGTGTAATTATTGACACTTGTGGGTTTCCTACTGCCATTTTATAAATTGCTTTCTGTTAGTTTTGTATCTAGTTTGATTCTTCTCTTTTGTTTTTCTATCATTTGTTTTTGTTTGTGTTCCATACTTCTTTCCTCTGTTGCTACCTTTTTTAAGTCAAGTGTTTTTGTGGTGGTTTTTTCAAGGGTGGTTACCATTAAGTAATGAAAAGGGTACCTACCATATTCATTGTAGTACCCTATCTTATAAGTATTTCTGCACTTCATCATCCTTTGCTACTGTTAATCTCCATCCTCTCCCCCCTTTTTTTCCTTTGTTGTCACAGTTTAAGTTTGGTTTTATTGTGTTCTTGGTGGAGCTGTTACTTGTGGTGTTGTTTTCTTTTGTTCTTTGAATCTGGTTGGAAAACCCCCTTTAGTATTTCCTGGAATGGGGGCTTTCTGGTGATTAATTTCCTCATCTTTTCTGTATTTGTGAATGTTTTTATATCTCCTTCATACTTGAAGGATAGCTTTGATGGGTATAGTATTCTTGGCTGAAAGTTCCTCTCTTTCAGGGCTTTAAATATTGGGGTCCACTCTCTTCTAGCTTGTAGAGTTTCTGCTGAGAAATCTGATGATAATCTAATAGGCCTTCCTTTATATGTTGTACTCTTCTTTTCCCTGGCTGCCTTGAGAATTTTTTCTTTGTCATTGGTTTGTGTCATCTTTGTTATGATGTGCCTTGGAGTGGGTTTGTTGGGGTTAAGAAAACTCGGTGTTGCCTGACCTGTGGTGGCGCAGTGGATAAAGCGTCGACCTGGAACACTGAGGTCGCTGGTTCGAAACCTCAAGCTTGCCTGGTCAAGGCACATATGGGAGTTGATGCTTCCTGCTCTTCCCCCTTCTCTCTCTCTCTGTCTCTCTCTCTCACTCCTCTCTCTAAAAAATCAATAAATAAAATATTTCTTAAAAAAAAAAAAAAAAAAAGAAAACTCGGTGTTCTGTTTGCTTCTTGAATTTGAGGCTTTAGTTCTTTCCACAGGCTTGGGAAGTTCTCGTCTATTATTTGCTTGAGTATATTCTCCATTCCATTTTCTTTCTCTTCTCCCTCTGATATACCTATTATTCTTATGTTATTCTTTCTGATGGAGTCAGACAATTCCTGTAGGGCTTTCTCGTTTTTTATTATTTTTGAGTCTCTTTCTTCTTCTCTCTGTTGTGCCTCAAGTTGTTTGTCTTCTATTTCACTAATCCTATCCTCAATCTGGGTTGTTCTGTTAGCTAAGCTTGTTACCTCGTTTTTCAGCTCGTGAATTGAGTTTTTCATTTCTGTTTGATTTGTTTTAATAGTTTCAATTTCCTTGGTAATATATTCTTTGTGTTCATTGAGTTGTTTTCTGATCTCCCTATATTGCCTTTCTGTGTTTTCTTGTATATCTCTGAGTATTTTTAAGATTTCTATTTTAAATTCTCTGTCATTTAGCTCCAAGGCTTCCAATATGTTAAGTCTTTTCTCCATAGATTTTTCCACATCTATTTGTGTTACCTCTCTTTCTTTTGTATCCATAATATTCGATTTCCTCTTTCTTATTGGCATCTGAGGGTGGTCTTGTTGATAGCACTAATTAGAAAGAATAAAGAGTAAAAAGTAAAAAAAAAAAAAAAAAAAAAGGGTAAAACACCCCACCAAAAAAAAAACACAAACCAGTAATAATTTATTATTTCCCCCTTTTTTTCTTTCTTCTCTTTCCCTCCTCTCCCCTCCTCAGGGAAATATCGTGCCTATAATGGAGGGCCTGATTTGGGGTGAAGAGTTCAAGGGGCAAAAAAAGGGAGTAGGGACCTACTAAATGCAAAAAAAAAAAAAAAAAGGAAGAAAATTTTAGACAAGCATAAGATGATTTGCTTGTATGTGATGGTCAACTAAGAGATATAATGAGAGGGATAAGAGGGAACCAGAAAAAAGGACCAAAAAAAGAATAATAAAGAAGAAAAAAATAAAAATAATAAGTAAAAATCTGTTGTATTAAGTGGAGCGAAGACTAAATACAATGGAGACCTTGGGTTGGGAGGACCCAAAATGCCACAAAAATAAACAAACAAGAAAAAAACAAAAACAAAAGCAAAAAAGAAAAATAAAGCCAAAAAAAAGCCTTGAGTCCCAAATTAACTAATTTGTTCGTGATTTAGGATTAAATAGGAGGAAAGTAAAACGAGAAAAGAAAAAACAAATAGAAAGGAAAAAATAAGAAAAAGAGAAAAACGAAGGAAGAAATAAAAAAGGAAGAGAAAAAAACAAAATAAAGCAAATAAAAAAAAAAAGAGGAGAGAGTGAGAGTTAAGTGTTTTGGAGTATAACCTTAAAGGAGGGTGAGGATGAAGAAGAGAAATAAAATGTAACACTTATGGGTAGTGTAGTTCAAGAAAAGGGAAGCATAAGATGGGCAGAGAATAGAAGGTCCGAGGTGGAGGAAATAAAGGCAAAAAGATAGAAGAAACAAACAACAACAACAACAAAAAAATTAGTGGGACAAGTTGTAAAGTCTGTGGGTTTTTCTTGATTTTGAGAGGTTAACTTCTTCCTTTTTCTTTTCTCTCCCTCTTCCTGGGGTCACCTGGGGTCGGTGACCCCAGGCTCTGCCCCTGTGTCACACTTAGGTAGGGATTTGCAGTTGATGGGATTCTATGGCAATGTCATATAATTGGCTTTAGTCTTGCTGGTAGTCAAGACTTGTTGGCGTTTGCAGGGTCCAACGATGAGAGAGTTTGCTTTCCTGGATTCTCTCTCCTAGTCCCCCCTTCCTGAATTAGCAGCCTGGTGATCCAGCTATAAGGCTGCAACTGCTTCTGCCTGGGGAGTAAGAGGCTCAAAGAGCTGGGAAATCCCCACTCTATCCCCACTCAGTGCAAGGCTTTGGGAAAGGCTCTGGCAGTCAGGGCCTCCAGTGTAATCAGGCGGGGGTGGGAGTCAATTGTTGTCAAGGTGACTGTTCAGCGCCTAGCATTCAGTTGGACCTCTCAACCCAGGCTTTCCACACTTTGTAGCCTGTTTTGGCTGGGAAGAAGAGTCACTAGTCTCTACTTGCGACTAGTGTAGTATAGATCTTATTATCTGCCAAGTCCCTCTTGTTAGCGTTTATCCCTGAATATGGAGGCTCTATCAATCAGAAGTTGCCCCCGCCCCTTTAGCGAGAGGCACTAAAAAATATCACGCCTCTTGTCTTGGGTCGCTGAATTGAGAGAGATATTATCAATTAGAACCGAGGGTGCGCAGATTTCATGGGTTAAGCTAATTTCAGTGATTGGGTCGCAGCTGTGCTCCTGAAGGTATTTTAGGCTGCCTGCGTGCGCCCCTCCCCCAACGCTTGATTGTTAGCTTGAATGGCTGGGTGAGGTGCCCCACCCACGGAGAGAATCTCCCAAGTAGAAGACCACCCTGGTGCCTCTCCCGCTCGCCCTGCCGCTGGCGGCTGGATCGCACCAGGCACAGGATAATGGGGCACCCTGGGTGTGTGGGCCAGTAGGGCGCTCTGGGCATGTGGAATGCCCAGGGCACTCGCGCGAATGGGGTGCTCCGGGCACCGGTGGCTGGAGACTCTCACTCGCAGTGTGCGGGCCGCTGGGAACGTTAGCGGTGCTCGCTCTGCAATCGGACCGGGCGCGCGCCCGCAGCTGCTCGCGGCTCCCGAGTGTGGGCGGTGCTCGCTCTGCAACTGGACCGAGCACGCCAGTGGCTGCTCGCGGCTCCCGAGTGTGGGCTGACTCACCACAGGCGCACTCCCTGGCGGCTTGAATGAACGTCGCTGCGGTAGCTTCCTCCACACCCTCGTCTCTCAGATTCAAGTGATAACAGTCCTTTCGCTTTCAGTTTGTGTGGAACTCCGGAATGCTCCGAGGATAAATTTTTCTGTTTCTAGTTGATAAATTTGTTGTGATTTAGGGGAGATCTGTCGGACGCGCTGCTCACGGCGCCATTTCCGTGACGTCACTCTCGAGTTCTTTATATATTTTGGATATTAAGCCCTTATCTGAGCTGTTGTTTGAAAATATCATTTCCCATTTAGTTGGCTGTCTGTTTTTTTGTTGTCAGTTTCTCTTGCTGAGCAAAAACTTCTTAGTCTGATGTAGTCCCATTCATTTATCTTTGCCTTCACTTCTCTTGCCTTTGGAGTCAAATTCATAAAATCCTCTTTAAAACCCAGGTCCATGAGTTTAGCACCTATGTCTTCTTCTATGTACTTTATTGTTTCAGGTCTTATATTTAGGTCTTTGATCCATTTTGAATTAATTTTAGTGCAAGGGGACAAACTGTAGTCGAGTTTCATTCCTTTGCATGTGGCTTTCCAGTTTTCCCAGCACCATTTGTTGAAGAGGCTTTCTTTTCTCCATTGTGTGTCTTTATCGAAAATTATTTGTCCATATATGCTATATGTGGTTTTATTTCTGGACCATATTCTATTCTGTTCCATTGGTCTGAGAATCTATTTTTCTGCCAATACCATGCTGCTTTGATTGACGTGGCCCTATAATATAGTTTGAAGTCAGGTATTGTAATGCCCCCAGCTTCATTCTTTTTCCTTAGGATTGCTTTGGCTATTTGGGGTTTTTTATAGTTCCATATAAATCTGATGATTTTTTGTTCCATTTCTTTAAAAAATGTCATCAGAATTTTGATGGGAATTTCATTAAATTTATAGATTGCTTTGGGTAATATGACCATTTTGATTATATTTATTTTTCCTATCCAAGAACAAGGAATATTTTTCCATCTCATTGTATCTTTTTCAATTTCTCTTAACAATGCTTTGTAGTTTTCATTATATAGGTCCTTTACATTCTTTGTTATGTTTATTCCTAGGTATTTTATTATTTTGTTGCAATTGTGAAGGGTATTATTTTTTTGAGTTCGTTTCCTAATATTTCATTGTTGGCATATAGAAAGGCTATGGACTTTTGTTTATTAATTTTGTATCCTGCAACCTTACTGTATTGGTTTATTGTTTCTGGTAATCTTTTGGTGGAGTCCTTGTGGTTTTTGATGTATAGGATCAAATCATCTGCATAAAGTGATACCTTTACTTCTTCTTTTCCGATATGGATGCCTTTTCTTTCTCTTGTCTGATTGCTCTGGCCAGAACTTCTAGCCTCACGTTAAATAAGAGTGGAGAGAGTGGACAACCCTGTCTTGTTTCGTATTTAAGGGAGAAAGTCCTCAGTTTTATGCCATTTAATATGATGTTGGCTGATGGTTTATCATATATGGCCTTTATCATGTTGAGATACTTTCCTTCTATACCCATTTTGTTGAGTGTCTTAACCATAAAATTGTGTTGTATTTTATCGAATGCCGTTTCTGCATCTATTGATAAGATCATGTGGTTTTTGTTCTTTGTTTTGTTGATATGGTGTATTACGTTGACAGTTTTACGTATGTTGAACCATCCTTGAGATTCTGGGATGAATCCCACTTGATCATGATGTATTATTTTTTTAATATGTTGTTGTATTCGATTTGCCAGTATTTTGTTTAGTATTTTAGCATCTGTAGTCATTAGAGATATTGGTCTGTAGTTTGTGTGTGTGTGTGTGTGTGTGTGTGTGTGTGCCGTCCTTGCCAGGTTTCGGTATAAGGGTTATGTTGACCTCATAAAATGTGTTTGGAAGTATTACTTGTTCTTTAATTTTTTGGAAGACTTTGAGTAGAATAGGAACTAAGTCTTCTTTGAATGTTTGATAGAATTCACTAATATAACCGTCTGGGCCTGTACTTTTACGTTTGGGGAGGTTTTTAATAGTTTTTTCTATTTCTTCCCTGCTAATTGGTCTGTTTAGGCTTTCTGCTTCTTCATGAATCAGTCTAGGAAGGTTGTATTGTTCTAGGAATTTATCCATTTCTTCTAGATTGTTGAATTTGGTGACATATAGTTTTTCATAGTGTTCTACAATAATTCTTTGTATATCTTTGATATCTGTGGTGATTTCTCCTCTTTCATTTTGGATTTTGTTTATATGAGTCCTTTCTCTTTTTTCCTTGGTGAGTCTTGCCAAGCGTTTTTCAATTTTGTTGATCTTTTCAAAGAACCAGCTCCTTGTTTTATTAATTTTTTCTATAGTTTTTCTGTTCTCTATTTCATTTATTTCTGCTCTGATTTTTATTATCTCCTTTCTTCGGCTGGTTTTGGGTTGTCTTTGTTCTTCTTTTTCTAGTTCCTTAAGATGTGAAGTTAAGTGGTTTACTTGGGCTCTCTCTTGTTTGTTCATATAGGTCTGTAGTGATATGAACTTTCCTCTTATCACTGCTTTTGCTGCATCCCAGAGATTCTGATATGTCGTATTTTCATTTTCATTTGTCTGTATATATCTTTTGATCTCTGTGCTTATTTCTTCTTTGACCCACTCATTTTTTAAAAGTATGTTGTTTAGTTTCCACATTTTTGTGGGTTTTTTTTATCTCTTTTTTGCATTTGAATTTAAATTTCAAGGCTTTATGATCAGAAAATATGCTTGGTACAATTTCAGTTTTTCTAAATTTGCTGATATTGTCTTTGTGGCCCAATATATGGTCAATTCTTGAGAATGTTCCATGTACACTAGAGAAAAATGTATACTCTGGCATTTTGGGATGAAATGTCCTGTAGATATGTATCATATCTAATTGTTGTAGTCTTTCATTTAAGGCTAATATATTTTTATTGATTTTCTGCTTGGATGAATGATCTAGAGTCGTCAGCGCTGTATTGATGTCTCTAAGTATGATTGTATTTTTGTCGGTTTTTGTTTTTAGGTCAGTCAGTAGCTGTCTTACATATTTTGGTGCTCCTTGGTTTGGTGCATATATATTAAGTAGTGTTATATCTTCTTGATTCAATGTCCCCTTAATCATTATGAAATGACCATCTTTGTCTCTGATTACCTTTGCTGTCTTGTAGTCAGCATTGTTAGATATGAGTATTGCTACACCTGTCTTTTTTGGATGTTATTTGCTTGGAATATTGTTTTCCAACCTTTCACTTTGAATTGTTTTTTTATCCTTGTAGCTTAGATGTGTTTCTTATTGGCTGCATACAGTTGGATTTTCTTTTTCAATCCATTCTGCTACTCTGTGTCTTTTTTTTTTTTTTTTTCATTTTTCTGAAGCTGGAAACAGGGAGAGACAGTCAGACAGACTCCCGCATGCGCCCGACCGGGATCCACCTGGCACGCCCACCAGGGGCGACGCTCTGCCCACCAGGGGGCGATGCTCTGCCCATCCTGGGTGTCGCCATGTTGCGACCAGAGCCACTCTAGCACCTGGGACAGAGGCCACAGAGCCATCCCCAGCGCCCGGGCCATCTTTGCTCCAATGGAGCCTCGGCTGCGGGAGGGGAAGAGAGAGACAGAGAGGAAAGCACGGCGGAGGGGTGGAGAAGCAAATGGGCGCTTCTCCTGTGTGCCCTGGCCGGGAATCGAACCCAGGTCCTCCGCACGCTAGGCCGATGCTCTACCACTGAGCCAACCGGCCAGGGCACTCTGTGTCTTTTTATTGGTGAGTTCAATCAATTTATGTTTAGTGTAATTATTGACATTTGAGGATTTCCTATTACCATTTTATATATTGCTTTCTGATAGTTTTGTATCTTGTTTGGTTCTTCTATTTTTCTATCATTTGTTTTTGTTTGGTTGTAATCCATACTTTTTTTCTCTGTTACTTCTTTTTCCAACCCATGTACTTCTGTGTTGGTTTTTCAGGGGTGGTTACCATTAGGTAATGGAAAGCATACATATCATGTTCATTGTAATACATTATGTCATGAGTGCTTCTGCACTCCATTCTCCTTTGCTACTGTTAATCTTTGTCCTCTCTCCTTTTTTGTTTCTTTGTCACATATTAATCTTGTTTTTATTGCAATCTTGATGGAACTTTTACTTGTAGTTTTGTTTGGTTTGTTTTTTTGTGTCTGGTCAGAAAACCCCCTTTAGTATTTCTTGAAGTGGGGGTTTTCTGGTGATTAATTTCCTCATCTTTTCTGTATCTGTGAATGTTTTTATTTCTCCTTCATATTTGAAGGATAGCTTTGATGGGTATACTATTCTTGGCTGGAAGTTCCTCTCTTTCAGAACTTTAAATATCAGGGTCCACTCTCTTCTAGCTTGTAGAGTTTCTGCTGAGAAATCTGTTGATAATCTTATGGACCTTCTTTCATATGTTATAGTCTTCTTTTCCCTGTCTGCCTTAAGAATTTTTTCTTTGTCATTGGTTTGTGCCAATTATATATATTATGTGCCCTGGAGTAGGTTTGTTAGGGTTAAGATAATTCGGTGTTCTGTTTGCTTCTTTTTTTTTTTTTTAGAGACAGAGAGAGTCAGAGAGAGAAGGATAAACAGGGACAGACAGACAGGAACAGAGAGATGAGAAGCATCAATCATTAGTTTTTCGTTGCGCATTGCAACACCTTAATTGTTCATTGATTGCTTTCTCATATGTGCCTTAACCGTGGGCCTTCAGCAGACTGAGTAACCCCTTGCTTGAGCCAGTGACCTTGGGTCCAAGCTGGTGAGATTTTTTTTGCTCAAACCAGATGAGCTTGCGCTCAAGCTGTTGACCTCAGGGTCTCGAACCTGGATCCTCGGCATCCCAGTCTGACTCTCTTTCCACTGCGCCACCACCTGGTCAGGCTGTGTTTGCTTCTTGAATTCGAGGCTTTAGTTCTTTCCATAGGCTTGGGAAGTTTTCATCTATTATTTGTTGGAATATGTTCTCCATTCCATTTTCTCTCTCTTCTCCTTCTGATATACCCATTATCCTTTTGTTGCTCTTTCTGATGGAGTCAGACAATTCCTGTAGGGCTATCTCATTTTTTTAAATTTTTGAGTCTTTCTCCTCTTCTCTCTGTAGTACCTCTAGTTGCCTGTCTTCTGTGTCACTAATTCTCTCCTCTATTTGGCCTGTTCTATTGGCTAAGCTTGTTACCTTGTTTTTCAGTTCATGAATTGAGTTCATCGTTTCAATTTCAAGAAGTATTCTTTCTGTTCATTGAATTGTTTTTTGAGCTCCCTAAATTGCTTTTCCTTGCTTTCTTGTTTTTTCGGACATTAATTTTAAATTCTCTGTCATTTAACTCCAAGGTTTCTAAGTTATTGAAATTTTTTTCTATAGATTTTTCCTCATCTGAGCTACATCACTGTCTTTTGTATTCATGATATTCTATTTCTTTTTCTTCAATGGCATTTGAGAGTGGTATTGTTAATAACACTAATAGAGCTGATAAATATTTTTTGAGAAAATATAATGAAAAACTGAAAATTCTGTTGTGCTAAGTGGAACAAAAATATGTAGAATGGAGGGTCTGGGTTGGGGAGAGTGACAAAGAGGTGAAAAATAAGGCAAGAACCCACAAAATGCCACAAGGAGAAAATTTGGATCAAGAATAAAATAATTTGTAAATGATGGTCAAATGAGAGAAATAGTGTAAGAGAAAAGAAAAAAAAGAAAAAGAGAAAAAAGAAAAAAAATACAGTGAATAATGAAAACTGTATTGTATTAAGTGGCACAAAAACTATAGAATGGAGACTGATCCTGCGGGAAAGCCCCAGCATGAAAAAGCAGTGTCGCTGATAAATGAAATAGATATAGGAAGATTTCCACAATTGCTCGCCCGAATTCTTCAAAAACTTCACCTGAAGGCTGAAAGCAGTTTCAGTGAAGAAGAGGAAGAAAAACTTCAAGCTGCATTTTCTCTAGAGAAACAAGATCTGAATTCACCTAGTTCTTGAAACAATATCATTCATTTTAGAACAGGCAGTGTATCACAATGTGAAGCCAGCAGCTTTGCAGCAGCAGTTAGAGAACATTCACCTCAGACAAGACAAAGCAGAAGCATTTGTCAATGCTTGGTCTTCCATGGGTCAAGAAACAGTTGAAAAATTCAGGCAGAGGATTCTTGCTCCCCACAAGCTAGAGACGGTCGGATGGCAGCTTAATCTTCAGATGGCTCACTCTGCCCAAGCAAAACTCAAATCCCCTCAAGCCATGTTACAACTAGGAGTGAGCAATGAAGATTCAAAGAGACAAGAGTGAGAGTCAGAGAGAGGGACAGACAGACAGGAACGGAGAGAGATGAGAAGCATCAATCATTAGTTTTTCATTGCATGTTGCGACGCCTTGGTTCATTGATTGCTTTCTCTTGTGTGCCTTGGCCATAGGCCTTCAGCAGACCGAGTGGCCCCTTGCTCGAGCCAGTGACCTTGGGTCCAAGCTGGTGAGCGTTGCTCAAGCCAGATGAGCCTGCACTCGAGCTGGCGACCTCAAACCTGGGTCCTTGGCATCCTGGTCTGATGCTCTATCCACTGTGCCACTGCCTGGTCAGGCAAAGCTGCATTTATTAATACACCTTATTGTAAGGGCTGTATGCCATTATTGATGTTGATACCTTATGAACAAAGAAATAGGCTATATCTTTAAAAACAACATATCCTTAGACCTATTTATGACAGTTTCTCAGTAAGAAAATAATACTTTTGCTGTTCAGATCACGAAATCTTGTATTAGAAATTTAAAGTATTTTTATCTCAAAACAACAACAACAAAAAAACAACTATAGAATGGAGAACTGGAGTTGGGGGAAATGCTAAAGAGATAAAAATTGAAGTATAAAACACACAAAATGCCCCAAAGAAAAAATTTGAATCCAGAATAAATAATTTGTTTGTGGGTGAGATTTGAATGAGAGAAAAAGTGAAAGAGAAAAGAGGAAACAAAAAGACAAAGAAAAAAAATTAAGTTTTTTGGAATGTAACAGTCATAGAAAAAAAAAAGAATAGAAAATGTAACACCTAGGGGTAATAACGTTCAAAATGAAAAGAAAAGAATAAAATGGAAAGAGGATAAAATGACCAAAGTGGAAGGAAAAAAATGCAAGAAAAAATGGAAAAAGTTATAAAGACTGTGGATTTTTTCTGGTTTTGAGAAGTTATCTTCTTCCTTTTTCTTTCCTCTCTCTCTTTTGGTTGGTGGCGCTGTACCCCAGGTTCTGCGCCTGTGGCACTATTAGAGATTTGCTGTTGTGTTGTTATGGTGATGCCATAAACTAGGCCTCAGTTCCATTGGTAGGCGGGGCTTGTTAGCGTTTGAAGGTTCCAACAATGGGAGAGTCAGTTTTCTTGGAGCCTCTCCTTCCTGAACCAGCAGCTTGGGGTCCCAGCTATGAAATTGCCCCAGCCACTGCCTGGAGTGCAAGAGGCTCTAAGAGCTGCCAAATCCCCCCTCTATCCCCACTTAACTCAAGGTTCTGGGTAAGGCTTTGCCAGCCAGAGCTGCTAGCATAATCAAGCAGGGCTGGGAGCCAATTGCCTTTCAGGTGTCTTTCTATGGGCCTCTGAGCATATCTAGTATGCCTCAGCACTCTGCAGGTCTGCTCTCCTGGGGCTGTCTGCAAGCTGCCTGCACACCCTTCCCCTACCACTTCCACAGTTCTCTTCCCCAGGAGTGTGCTTTGTTACCTTGTATGGCTGGCAGAGGTGCCGTGCCCAGACAGGTCTGGGAGTAGGGAAGCTGGCTTTCGTGCACTTCCCATGTGCTGTTTTTGGGGAAGCTGGGATTATTCAGAAACTCTGGTCACAGCCCACACAGAGGTCACCACTGACAGTCTTTGACTCACCTCCTCCGTCTGGGAACGTGGGTACCCATGCCCGAAGTGCCAGGTGGATCCACTCGCACACTGCCCATGCTTTCCAACCTGGATAATGGGAGTAAACAAGGCAACTGCTCGCCCACCTCTGCTGGGGTCTGCCACTGGCGTTTGCTCCATGTGGGCTGAGCCGCAGGTATACTCTCTCCTCGGCTTGAACATCTCTGTCCTAGCCCAGCTTTTTCTGTGCCCCCAGCCCTTGTTTTCTCTCAGTTCCAAGTGAAAGCAGCCCTTGCTCAGGTCAGTGAGGAAAGCGGAATACTCTGTTCTCCATCTTATTTTCTTCTGAGTGGATTATATATTCAGCCACCTTTTTGTCCAATTGTACCTTTGTTTGATGTATGTGTATTTCAGATGCTCCTGAGATTGCTTTTCTGTCTCTAGTTGTTGAATTTCTTGAAGTTTCAGGGAGAGGTATCGGGAGCACTCCTCACGGTGCCATTTCTTTAATGTCACTACCTAAATGATTTTATTTATTGATTTTAGAGAGAGGAGAGAGAGAGAGAGAGAAGGGGGAGGGGCAAGAAGCATCAACTTGTAGTAGTTGCTTCTTGTATGTGCCTTGACTGGGCAAACCCAGGGCTTCAAACCAGCGACCTCAACATTTCAGGTTGACTCTGTCCACTGTGCCGCCACAGGTCAGGTAGCATTTTTTTTTTCATTTTTCTGAAGCTGGAAACAGGGAGAAACAGTCAGACAGACTCCCGCATGCGCCCGACCGGGATCCACCCGGCACGCCCACCATGGGGCGACGCTCTGCCCACCAGGGGGCGATGCTCTGCCCATCCTGGGCGTCGCCATGTTGCAACCAGAGCCACTCTAGCGCTTGGGGGAGAGACCACAGAGCCATCCCCAGCGCCTGGGCCATGTTTGCTCCAATGGAGCCTTAGCTGCGGGAGGGGAAGAGAGAGACAGAGAGGAAAGCGCAGTGGAGGGGTGGAGAAGCAAATGGGCGCTCCTCCTGTGTGCCCTGGCTGGGAATCAAACCTAGGTCCTCTGCACGCTAGGCCGATGCTCTACCGCTGAGCTAACCGGCCAGGGCATCAGGTAGCATTTTAATTGATGTTTTAAAAGAATATATTATTAGCCCTCTTGCCTGCCTTCTCTATCTTCTCATCTCCTGACATTTTCTATACTGATGCTATACCACCACCAACAAAATGACCTTGTATCCCCCACATCAGTTGTAGTTGATTATTTGAGATGAGACTACACGACTTACGAATAATGCCCCCCCATCTGAAGCCTTACAGGAAGATATGAGCAGAACCAATCATTTTCCTCCTTTGTGAATTTGGAATTAGGAAACTGGAGAATTAAGACTGAGCCAGTTGGCCATAGGGACTGGTAAAAGGATGTGTGGAGGGAAGTTGTGATGTACTGTGTCCAGGATGCCTCAAGCTTGAGAGAGAAGTGAGGAAGCCACTCAGAAAACCTGAAGAGTATAGGCATTTTCTTATCTTTAAGGATGAAGCAACAGCTCAAAGATCTTGAGTTATTGAAACATGCAGAGCTAATAAAGGTAAATTGTGTTCACAACTTGCTCTTTGTATACTCTCTTCCTTCATATATATATATAACTTGGATAGTGTCAATGAAACAAAATTCTAAGAGAGATAGCCATCTCACTTTGCCTATGATCTTTTTCTCTTAAAATGCTAAGAGGTGATGTGCGTGTATTATGGGTTTCTAATTTGTATGGCATCCAAAGTAATCTTAAAATTTCCAACCTAGTAAAAATATGCTGTTTTCTTTTTATTTCATATTAATGACTCTATCCATTTCTACCAGTAAATTGATAGCTATCGCCTGCATTTTGCTTTTTATTCTGATGAGGGCAGGTCTCCTATTTAATCAAGAGTCTCAAAAAGAAGAGAAAGACAGGTTCTCTCTGCCCTGGAGCTTCTGGGGAAGAGAGAATGTTCTGTGCCATCAAAGTGATCAAATAATATAATTTGATATAAAGCATTGGAAATATTCATTAGAATCTCAATCTTGATTTTTTGTGCAATAATGAGACTTCTGTGAATATCTATAATTGTGACTAACTTGTTGTTTCCTGCTAATATAAATCTGCCCTTGGAAGCAAAATTGAAACAAAGGGAAATTGTAAGATTCCAAAGAACTCAGAAAACAGTGCCATGTCCTGTGAAATTAACCCTCAAAGAGAAACATGTAGTTTGGCTCTGTTGGAGAGCCTGATTGACTCTTGGCCATGCCTTCACTGATGCCCTTGCTGGCACAGATCCCTGCAAAGGCTGCTGTTGGTGTCCTGGCTTAGGCTCCAAGCTTACCTGACATGCTTGGCCATTTCCCCCACAACATTACACTGTGCCTCATTGAATCCGGAGGGGCTCCAGACTCAGACTCAGCCCTTACCCTGTATCAGGGTCACTTTTCACCCTTTGCCTCTTAGCTGAGCCTGGACTACCAGTCCAGACACGCTGTTCCCTACAGTGATTCCATGGTAAGGCTCTTGACATCTTTTCTTGCCAGTGGACTTTTGTTTAAGTCACCTGGATTTACTCAGGTCACATGGGGCTTCAAGTGTCTTCCTCCCCAGTGGTCTTGGGCTTCTTAAGCAAAGTGCCAAACCTCTCTTCCTGAGCACTGCATAAAAAGGCGTCTTTGGTGGGGGGCCTTTATCAAGCCCCACAGGATTTGATTACATTTTCCCGAGGACATGGCTGCATGCCTGACTTTTACTTGCAACATTAAAAGAGCTACCATTCAAGTGATGGCTCACTTAACAAGAAAACCTGCCCCTAGATAAGTTCTGCCTCAAACAGCTGCTATAAAGTAAAACTCCAAACACCTATTCAAGGCCATGTGCTGCTAGTAATAAGACAACAAAGGATTTGAGGGCAGGCAAGAGGAGGTATGAGTTTTTATTTTCTTTATTGTTATTGATTTTAATTTATTGTGTTTACATAGATTCAAGAGTCTCATCGAAAATATCTCCCCCCCAACCTGCATATTCCCCTCAACATCCCCCTTACGCCCCTTCCCCCAACGCCTTCCTCCCTTCCCTCAAGAATTTGCTTTCCTGTTCTCTTTAACGCTGTGTTATGTGTATATAATTTCACTAATCTCTTTCCCTTCTCTGATCCCATCCTCTCATCCCTTTTCCCTCTGACCGCTTTCCTTCTGGTCCCTTTGATCCCACCTCTGCCTCTATTCTGCTCCTCAGTTCACATTGTTCATTAGATTCCTCAAATGAGTGAGGTCACATGATAATAGTCTCCAGGTCCATCCATGTTGTCACAAAAGGTAAGATTTCCTTCTTTTTCACAGCTGTGTAGTATTCCAATGTGTATATGTACTACAGCTTTTTAATCCACTTGTCCACTGATGGACAACTGGGCTGTTTCTAGATCTTGGCTATTGTAAACAATGCTTCAATAAACATGGGGGTGCATTTCTTCTTTTGAATCAGTGATTTGGTATTCTTAGGGTATATTCTTAAAAGTGGGATGGCTGGGTCAAAAGGCAGTTCCATTTTTAATTTGTTGAGGAAACTCCATACTGTTTTCCACAGTGGCTGCACCAGTCTGCATTCCCATCAGCAGTGCAGGAGGATTCCATTTTCTCCACATCCTCGCCAGTACTTACTCTGTGTTGTTTTGTTAATGAGCGCCATTCTGGTGTGAGGTAATATCTCATTGTTGTTTAATTTGCATTTCTCTAATGATTAGTGATGTTGAACATTTTTTCATCTGCCTATTGGCCATCTGTATTGTCCTCTTTGGAGAAGTGTCTAATCATTTCTTTTGCCCATTTTTTTGATTGGATTGTTTGTCTTCCTGTTGTTGAGTTTTACAAGTTCCTTATAAATTTTGATTATTATCACATTATCAGACATATTGTTGAGTATGTTCTCCCATTGTGTGGTCTGTCTTTTTATTTTGTTCATATTTTCAGCTTTGCAAAAGCTTTTTAGTTTGATATAGTCCAATTTGTTTATCCTGTCCTTTATTTCACTTGCCCGTGGAGATAAATTAGCAAATATATTGCTGCGAGAGATGTCAGAGAGCTTACTGCCTATGTTTTCTTCCAAGATGATTATGGTTTCATGACTTACATTTAAGCCTTTTATCCATTTTGAGTTTATTTTTGTGAATGGTGTAAGTTGGTGGTCTAGTTTCATTTTTTTGCAGGTAGCTAATTTTCCCAACACCATTTGTTAAAGAGATGGTCTTTACTCGTTATATGCTGTTATCTCATTGTCAAATATCAATTGCCCATAGAGCTGTGGGTTTATTTGTGGGTTCTCTGTTCTGTTCCATTTATCTATATGTCTGTTTTTATGTCAGTACCAAGCTGTTTTGAGCACAATGGCCTTGCAGTATAACTTGATATCAGGAAGTGTGATACCATCCACTTTATTCTTCTTTTTCAAGATTGCTGAGGCTATTTGTGTTCTTTTTTGGTTCCATATAAATTTTTGGAATATCTGTTCTATATCTTTCAAGTGTACCATTGGTATTTTAATAGGAATTGCGTTGAATTTATAAATTGCTTTAGATAATATAGAGAATTTAATGATGTTTATTCTTCCTATCCATGAACACTGTATATGCTTCCACTTGTTTGTATCTTCCCTGATTTCTTTTATCAATGTTCTATAATTTTCCGAGTACGAGTCTTTAACCTCCTTGGTTAAATTTACTCCTAGGTCCTTTATTTTTATTTGTTGCAATAGTGAAGGGGATTGTTTTCTTAATTTCTTTTTCAGACAGTTTATTGTTGGTGTATAAAAATGCCTCTGATTTCTGAATATTAATTTTATATCTTGCCACATTGCTGAATTCATTCATCAGGTCCAGTAGTTTTTTGACTGAGACTTTAGGGTTTTTTATGTACAGTATCATTTCATCAGCAAATAACAACAGTTTTACTTCTTCTTTTCCAATTTGGATGCCTTTTATTTCTTCTTTCTGTCTGATTGCTGTGGCTAGGGCTTCCAGAATAAGAGTGGTGAAAGGAGGCACCCCTGCCTTGTTCATGATCTTAAGGGGATTGCTTTTAATTTTTGCCCTTTGATTATGATGTTGGCTGTGGGTTTGTCATAGATGGCCTTTATCATGTTGAGGTATGTTTCCTGTATTCCCACTTTGTTGAGAATTTTGATCATAAATGGGTGCTGGATTTTATCAAATGCTTTTTCTGCACCTATTGATATTATCATGTGATTTTTCTCCTTCTTTTGTTTATGTGATGAATCACATTGATTGTTTTGCAAATATTGTACCAGCCTTGCCTCCCCAGAATAAATCCCACTTGATCATGATGTATGATTTTTTTTATGTATTGCTGGATCTGGTTTGCTAATATTTTGTTGAGAATTTTTGCATCTAAATTCATCAGGGATATTGGCCTATAGTTTTCTTTCTTTGTATTGCTTTTGCCTGGTTTTGGAGTAAGGATTATGCTTGCCTCATAAAAGGAGCTTAGAAGTCTTACCTCCTCTTGAATTTTTAAAAATAGCTTGAGAAGGGTAAGAGTTTGTTCCTCTTTGAATATTTGGTAGAATTCGCCTGAGAAGCCATCTGGCGTAGGGCTTTTGTGTGTTGGGAGCTTTTGATAACTGTTTCAATCTCATTTGTTGTAATTGGTCTGTTTAGGTTTTCTGATTCTTCCAGATTGATTTTTGAAAGATTATATCTTTCAAGGAATTTGTCCATTTCACCTAGGTTGTCTAATTTTTTGGCATACAGTTCTTCATAGTATTTTCTTACAATCCTTTGTATTTCTGCTGTGTCCGTTGTTACGTCTCCACTCTCATATCTAATTTTATTTATTTGAGTCCTCTCTCTTTTTTTCTTGGTGAGTCTGGTTAAAGTTCATCAATCTTGTTTACCTTTTCAAAGAACCAGCTCTTGTTTTCATTGATATTTTGTATTTTTTTTTTAGTCTCTATGCCATTTATTTCCACTCTGATAATTATTATTTACTTCCTTCTACTTCCTCTGGGCTTTACTTGCTGTTCTTTCTCTAGTTCTTTTAGATGCAGTGTTAAGTAGTTTATTTGAGCTTTTTCTTGCTTCTTAAGGTTTGCCTGTAATGTTATGAACTTCCCTCTCAGTACTGCTTTTGCTGTGTCCCATAAATTTTGAGTTGTTGTATTTTCATTTTCATTTGTTTCAAGGAAATTTTTTATTTCTTCCTTGATCTCATTGTTAACACATTTGTTATTTAATAACATGCTATTTAGTTTTAAGTGTTTGAATGTTTTTCAGTTTTTCTATTGTGGTTGATTTCTAGTTTCATGCCGTTGTGATCAGAGAGGATGCTTGATAATGGTTTCAATCTTTTTAAATTTATTGAGACTCATTTTGTGTCCTAACATGTGGTCTATCCTAGAGAATGTACCATGAGCACTTGAAAAGAATGTATAATATATTCTGCTGCTTTAGGGTGAAAGGTTCTGAAGATACCTATTAAATGCAGTTGATCTAGTGTATCCTTTAAAGTTGCTGTTTCTTTGTTAATTTTATTTCTTGAGGATCTATTAATTGATGTTAGTGGGGTATTAAAATACCCTAGTATTATAGTATTGCTGTTAATCTCGTCCTTTATGTTGTTCAAAATCTGCTTTATATATTAAGGTGCTCCTATATTAGGCACATAGATATTTATAATGGTTATATCTTTGTGTTGGATTGCTCCCATTATCATTATGTAGTGACCTTCTTTATCCTTATAAAGATATCCTTATCTTTATCTTTAGCCTTTGTTTTAAAGTCTGTTTTGTCAGATATAAGTATTGCTACCCCAGCTGTTTTTTATTTCCATTTGCATGAAATATTTTATCTGTCCCTTTGCTTTCAATCTTGTGTATCTTTTGTTTTGAGGTGTGTCTCTTATAGACAGCATATGTATGGGTCTTGTTTTCTTATCCATGCAGCTACCCTATGTCTATTGATTGGAGTATTTAATCCATTTACATTTAAGGTTATTATTGATATATAGTTCATGATTGCCATTTTATTCTTTAAATTTACATTCCTTCTTTTCTAGATATTTTTTCTTTTGTTATGTTTACAACCGGACCCTTAACATTTCTTGCAGCATTGTTTTGGTTGTAATGAATTCCTTTGAGAATTTGAGGGTTTTTTTTTTGTTTGTTTGTTTTTTTTTGTCTGTGAAGCTTTTTATTTCTCCCTCAATTGTAAATGATAGCCTTGCTGGATAACGAAATCTTGGTTGTAGGCTCTTGTTTTGCATTAGTTGAATATTTTTTGCCATTCCCTTCAGGCCTCAAGTGTTTCTGTTGAAAAGTCGGATGTCATCCTTATGCGGGCTCCTTTGTAGGTGAATGACTGCTTTTCTCTTGCAGCTTTTTAGTATTCTTTCTTTATCTCTTAGCTTTGGTATTTTAATTATGATGTGCCTTGGTGTATGACTCTGGGTTCCTCTTTAATGGGATTCTCTATGCTTCTTGAACTTGTGTGACTTTTTCCTTCATCAATTTAGAGACATTTTCAGCTATGATTTCTTCAATCAGGTTCTCTATTCCTTGTTCTTTCTCTTCTCCTTCAAGAACCCCTGTTATGCAGATGTTTTATCTCTTCGTGTTGTCACAGAGCTCTTTTAGAGTTTCCTCAGACTTTTTGATCTTTTTTTTTTTGCTGTTCTGCTTCCATGCTTTCATTTATCTTGTCCTCTAAATTGCTGATTCCATCTTCTGCTTCATCCAGGCTGCTTTTAATCTTATTTTTATTAATTTAATGCAGCAACATTGCTAAATCAGGGTACATATGTTCCGAGAAAATATCTTCGGGTTATTTTGACATTTGATTGTGTTGCATACCCCTCACCCAAAGTCAAATTGTCTTCCGTCACCTTCTATCTGGTTTTCTTTGTGCCCTTCCCCTCTTCCAACCCCATTCTCTCCTTTGTTGCCCCCTCCCCAAACCCTACCCCACCCCCCGTTACCATCACATTCTTGTCCATATCTCTGAGTCTCATTTTTATGTCCCATCTATGTATGGATTCATATAGTTCTTAGTTTTTTCTGATTTACTTATTTCACTCTGTATAATGTTATCAAGGTTTATCCATGTTATTGTAAATGATCCGATGTCATCATTTCTTATGGTAGAGTAGTATTCCATAGTATATATGTACCAAAGCTTTTTAATCCACTCGTCCACTGACGGACACTTGGGCTGTTTCCAGATCTTTGCTATTGTGAACAATGCTGCCATAAACATGGGGGTGCATTTCTCCTTTTGGGACAGTGCTATGGTGTTCTTAGGGTATATTCCTAAAAGTGGGAGAGCTGGGTCAAAAGGCATTTTGATTTTTAATTTTTTGAGGAATCTCCATACTGTTTTCCACAGTGGCTGCACTAGTCTGCATTCCCACCAGCAGTGCAGGAGGGTTCCCTTTTCTCCACATCCTTGCCAGCACTTATTCTGTGTGTTGTTTTGTTGATGAGCACCATTCTGACTGGTGTGAGGTGATATCTCATTGTGGTTTAATTTGCATTTCTTTAATGATTAGTGATGTTGAGCATTTTTTCATATGCCTGTTGGCCATCTGTATGTCCTCTTTGGAGAAGTGTCTATTCATTTCTTTTGCCCATTTTTTTTTTGTATTTTTTTTTTCCTGAAGCTGGAAACGGGGAGAGACAGTCAGACAGACTCCTGCATGCGCCCGACCGGGATCCACCCAGCACGCCCACCAGGGGCGCTGCTCTGCCCACCAGGGGGCGATGCTCTGCCCCTCCAGGGTGTCGCTCTGCCGCGACCAGAGCCACTCTAGCGCCTGGGGCAGAGGCCAAGGAGCCATCCCCAGCGCCCGGGCCATCTTTGCTCCAATGGAGCCTTGGCTACGGGAGGGGAAGAGAGAGACAGAGAGGAAGGAGGGGGCGTGGAGAAGCAAATGGGCGCTTCTCCTATGTGCCCTGGTCGGGAATCGAACCCGGGTCCCCTGCATGCCTGGCTGACGCTCTACTGCTGAGCCAACCAGCCAGGGCCTCTTTTGCCCATTTTTTAATTGGATTGTTTGTCTTCCTGGTGTTGAGATTTACAAGTGCTTTATAAATTTTGGTCATTAACCTCTTATCAGAAGTATTGTCAATTATGTTCTCCCATTGTGTAAGTTTGTCTTTTTATTCTGTTCTTATTGTCTTTGGCTGTGCAAAAGTTTTTTAGTTTGATATAGTCCCATTTGTTTATCCTGTCTTTTATTTCACTTGCCCGTGGAGATATATTGGCAAACATATTGCTGCGAGAGATGTCGGAGAGCTTACTGCCTATGTTTTCTTCTAAGATGCTTATGGTTTCACGGCTTACATTTAAGTCTTTTATCCATTTTGAGTTTATTTTTGTGAATGGTGTAAGTTGGTGGTCTGGTTTCATTTTTTTCCATGTAGCTGTCCAATTTTCCCAACACCATCTGTTAAAGAGACTGTCTTTACTCCATTGTATGCCCTTACCTTCTTTGTCAAATATCAGTTGTCCATAGAGCTGTGGGTTTATTTCTCGGTTCTCTGTTCTGTTCTACTGATCTATATGCCTGTTCTTATACCAGTACCAGGCTCTTTTGAGTACAATGGCCTTGTAGTATAACTTGATATCAGGAAGTGTGATACCTCCCACTTTATTATTCTTTTTTAAGATTGCTGAGGCTATTTGTGTTCTTTTTTGGTTTCATATAAATTTTTGGAATATGTGATCTCTATCTTTAAAGTATGTCATTGGTAATTTAATTGGTATTGCATTGAATTTATAAATTGCTTTGGATAATATAGACATTTTAATGATGTTTATTCTTTCTAACCATGAACATAGCATATGCTTCCACTTGTTTGTATCTTCCTTGATTTCTTTTATCAATGTTTTATAATTTTTCAAGTACAAGTCTTTAGTCTCCTTGGTTAAATTTACCTCTAGGAACTTTATTTTTTGGGTTGTAATAGTGAAGGGGATTGTTTCCTTAATTTTTCTTTCTGACTGTTCATTGCTGGTGTATAAAAATGCCTCTGATTTCTGAGTATTAATTTTATATCCTGCCACTTTGCTGAATTCGTTTATCAGGTCCAGTAGTTTTTTGACTGAGACTTTAGGGTTTTCTATATATAATATCATATCATCTGCAAATAATGATAGTTTTACTTCTTCTTTTTCATCTTGAATGCCTTTTATTTCTTCTTCTTGTCTGATTGCTGTGGCTTGGTCTTCCAGAACTATGTTGAATAAGAGTGGTGAAAGGGGCACCCCTGCCTTGTTCCTGATCTTAAGGGGATTGCTTTTAATTTTTGCCCATTGAGTATAATGTTGGTTGTGGGTTTGTCATAGATGTATTCAGCCTGCTTTTAATTCCTTTTAGTGTAGTCTTCATTTTTGATATTTGTCATTTCTGTCTGATTCTTTTTTATGATTTCAATGTCTTTTTTGATGCATGTTATCTCTTTGTTTAGGTGCTCATTATGTCCATTTATTGTTGCTCTAAAATCCTTGAGCATACTAACAATCATTATTCTATACTCTGCATCCGGTATCTTGTTTATTTCCATCTCATTCAGTTCTTTTTCTAAGGATTTCCCTTGTTGATTTATTTGGATTGCTTTTCTTTGTCTTCCCATTTTGTCTCTGTATAGACTCCTCCTTTGGATGTGCTGTTTTTATAGTTAGCTGAGTATGGGGTTG
This sequence comes from Saccopteryx bilineata, assembly GCF_036850765.1. Lineage (NCBI taxonomy): Eukaryota > Metazoa > Chordata > Mammalia > Chiroptera > Emballonuridae > Saccopteryx > Saccopteryx bilineata. Next base: position 91,302,315 of record NC_089492.1, read on the forward strand.
GTGTTGTCTTCCTCCAGCTTTTAGTTGTGTTTTTTCTAGATCTTCTTAGGTTGGCCTCAGCTCTTGTTTGTAATCTGCTGTGGGCTACTTCTCTGCTGTTACTGCTGTTTTTGCTATTTGTGTCAATGTTTTCTATTCCTTAGCTGGTAAGGAGTTTGGAGCCCTTGCTTAACATACCATTCCAACTAGGTTCTTAGGTCCTGAGCTGATGTTCTTCATATCTGGCTGCTGGATGTACCAGCCCTGGACCTCCCTGGCTGGAACCTAGAACATACCAGTGGGGGTCACTGCTTATGACTGGTCTTAGCAACATTTTTGGAGCTATAGGTGTTCCAGAATTGTGGCTTCCCCTGCTGGGCCCTGATGTCATTGTAAATATCAGCTGCACTCCTAGGCTGGCTTTTATCTACTGTTGGCCAGTGTGTTTGACCTCTCTATTTCCAAGATGTGGTCTTTCCATTGGCCCGCTGCTGGCGCTGCCTCTTCAGGCACTCGGGCACCAGCACTGCTAGGCTTACAGGCTGCAGCTCTGGCTGTCCCATAGGTGCGTGGGATGCCTTGCCCTGCCAGGCCCCGCCCCCTATGGGCATGTGGGACTCCTCTTTGGGCTCTGCCCCTGTGGGCATGAGGGACATCTCACCCTCCTGGGTCCTGCCCCCCACAGGTACGAGGGATACCTCATTGGGCTCTGCCCCCTGCCATCTTGCCACCACAGCCAGGCCCTCCCTCCCTTCAGAGGGTACTCAGCTGTTTGGGAGGATGGTATAACCCAGACCTCAGCACTCAAAACCTGTGTTCCTGATGTACCCCCTGCTAATAAGCGACTCTTTGCACTGAATGGAACAGGAGAGCCTCTGATGGGCAGGTTAATTGCTTCCCTTTGCTGGCATTGGTTCTTGCAAGAAAAATAGCCACTTTAGGTTTGGGGATATACCCAGTACAGGGGTCAGGGTGGCTATCCCCCACAGTCTCTCTCTGTGCCCCTGAGACTACACTTTCCTTTCGCTATTTTAGTCCTCTTGCACTCCCCACTCCCGGAGCCCTGGGTAAGTGGCTGTGAACAAGGTTTTCTGCATGGTCCCTTTAAGATTTAGCCTGGGTCTGAGAGTTCTGTCTCCCTCTTGCAAACAGTAACCAGGCTCTTCTTTCAGCTAAATACTTTCTGTACACCTCCTCTAGTCTCTGGGGCTCCAGGCTGGGGTTCTTGTCTTGGGTATGAAAACCCACAACTCTCCAGGCAACCCACTCTGCCATGAGAGACCCTCCGGGCTGCCTCTCATTCCTGAGAGTGGGGCAGCCCTTTCCGTGTCTCCGCCTTTCCTACCAGTTTCAGTGTGATTTCTTCAGTGATGTTTGGTTATAGATTCCTCTTAGTTTAGACCAAAGTTGGTTTTTCAAGATGATTGCTCCTAAATTAAGTTGTAATCAACTTTGGTTCTGGGAGGTGGGAGTTGTAACGTCTGCCTACTCCATTGCCATTTTCTCTAAGCCGAGGTATGAGTTTTTAAACCTGAAAATATTTGTGATGTTGAGTAGAAGTCCCTGTGTGTACTTCAAAATGAAAAATGTAGGGGAGGGAAAAAGTTTTCCTTTACCCTCTCATGTTCAGTGTCTTGGGGCCTGCAAATTAAATGACAAAAGACACATTAGCAAGGGAAAATGTAGTTTACTCATGACTGCAACATAAATACACGTGGGAGTTTTCAGTGATGAAAAACTCAAAAGAGTGGTTAGAATTTGGGGCTTAAGAACCTTCTTAATAGGTGAAGAGAAAAGGGAGAAAGGCAGTTAGAAAACAAATGACTTCTTAAAGTGGGTAGGAAAAAGGACACTTATGGAAGACAAGTGACTTTTTTGAAAGAGAAATGGGCTCTTAGGAAAAGAGAAGGGAGATACAATAGTGTTGAATGTCTGCTTGGATGTGGTGCCTACTTCTTTAGTTCTACTATCCAAGAAGATTAAAGATGTTCCCATGGAAGGGATTTATTTATTTTTAAAATATTTTATTAATTTTTAGAGAGAGGAGAGAGAGAGAGAGTGAGAGAGAGAGAGAGAGAGAGAGAGAGGAAGGGTGGGTGTAAGGAGCAGGAAGCATCAACTCATAGTTGCTTCCTGTATGTGCCTTGACCGGGCAAGCCCTGGGCTTCAGACTGGTGACCTCAGCATTCCAGGTTGACTCTGTCCACTGTGCCACCACAAGTCAAGCAGGAAAGGATTGTGATGACAGGTCAAGCAGGAAATATTTGTGATGTTGAGTAGAAGTCCCTGTGTGTACTCCAAAATGAAATATGTAGGGGAGGGAAAAAGTTTTCCTCTATCCTCTCATGTTCAGTGTCCTGGGACCTGCAAATTAAATGACAAAAGACACATTAGCAAGGGAAAACATAGTTTACTCATGACTGCAACATAAATACACGTGAGAGTTTTCAGTGATGAAAAACTCAATATGACAATTCAATTTTTTGGGGAGTCTCTACAATTAATTTACATAGGAAGATGAAGGATTTTAAGAACCTCCAGCTCAAAATAATTTTTATGCCACAGTGGCATATTTGGGGGTGGCATGTCTTTAATCTCCTTCAAAAAGGGCCAAATCATTTAAGATTATAAAATATAACCAACTTTTAAAACATACAGAGGCTAGTTTTGTTGGGCAAACAAGTTTGTAACAAGTGTTTTTTAGGTTTGCTCGCTTGTACTAGGACAGCACCCTGTATGTATAGTCTATGGAAGGCTGTGGGTGCTTCCCTAAGGGTGGCAGATTGCAAATTGCAGACTGCTTGCCACTGTGGGGAGGGGTGGTTGTTTGCTATTGTTTGCTGGAGAAGGCCCCGCCCCCATCATCCAGCCCATTTTACCGGTGAGTCCAGAGGGAGAGAGAGAGAAAGAGAGGGAGAGCTGAGGGGCTTGAGAGCCCTGAGATTTTGGCCTGAGCTATTTGGCTAGGGAGTGCTCTTTTGCTTGTGGGGGCCTGTGAGTCCAGTGAGTCTGGAGGCAGAGAGGGAAGCAGTTTTCCTGGCTGTTTGCTCATCCACCCCTATGAGACTTTAATAAATGGAATGTCCCACCATTTTTTGGCTGCACAATTCTTTTACCATCTGCGGGAATCCAATGAGAACCTGCATGGCCATGATGGCGGTGGCCACTGGCCTTACAAATTTCCTGTTCTTTTTGAAGAAAAGTATAATTGATTTTAAGAAAGTTCAGTTAACCCAAATATCTCCTCATCTCTCTAGAAAGTCAACCATAATGGATTTTAACCCTAAATATATATGTGTTCATTCCAATGGATCTTGAACAAAGGAGCTTGGTGATCTTGGAATTCTCATTAGTGTGAAACCTTAACCAGTAGCAGGAATAAATTCTTACCTCAGTGGACCTTGACTGGTGTTTCTCATTGGTCAACTCCATAGTGTTTTCTGGCACAGGAGAGGAAAGGGGGCTGGTGGTCCAGGAGGTACTTTGGTATTGGAAGGGAAAATGCAGTGAACTTACATGATAAAAGCTGATGTCTTGCTTTCAATTTTTCTATTCTTTGGTTTTTAGTTTGTAGTCAGTAACCACTAACAATATTCTTTCCTTGTTGACAAGGTTTTATCTACTTGATGTCTCACCAGATTGGTTTATTCTAGTCTATTGAAGACTGGATGTGCAATATTATTTTTAAATCTGAAAGAAAAAATTTAGAGAAGCTGTAATTTTCCAGTTAATTGTGTGCCCATGGACCTACAAAAGACAAAAGATGAGTTGACTAAACTCTAATGAAGTGGAAAACATTTGCATTTTCTTTTAATAACTTTGAGCCCCAGAGCCTATGGGGACAGTTGGTTTTTATATTTTGCTACGGTAGGTACTCAACAGTGGCTTTGGAATAATTTCCTTGTTCTATGGCTAATGAGGTTTTCCTGCTGGTGGCAGATGGCAATTTATTTTTAAGTTGGCCTGAACAAGTATACTATTTCTTTTTTTTTCTTGGCTATGGTGATGGTTTCCAAAAAACAAGCCTTCGTAGAATGTTAATTCGTGCAGGTTAGATTTTTCAAGTAATTCTAATTGGAAGAATCAGGAATAACGACTGTAAGTTGACCAGTAAATACATCCCACAGGGGAAAGATCTACTTGGAATGGTTGCTAACGATGACAAGGTCTCCAGCTTCTTTTGTAGCTGATGACCATTATAAAATCAGACTTTTCTCTTGTGCCTTCTCTTGGTAGATATACTTTGAAGACCCTTCTGTCTTTGCTACCACGAGGCCTCTAAACATTCTTGCCTAACTACAACTTTATATTTATGTTTCCTTGATGACTCTCCTGGGCCAGTATTAGCTTCTGCTCTCACAGTTTGCAGGGCATTAAAGCAAGAGCTCATCTCGCCACTCTGTGATCTATGATGGGTACTTCCTATAGACTGCATTTTAATCAATTAGTTCTCACTTCTTTGTCTCTCATCTCTCGGTAGAAATACCCCTGCTTGTTGCATTGACAGGTAGAGCTCTCATCAGCTCTGTCCATAAATTCATAAGAAAATGTGTTTCCAGTTATGAAAGAACATGTTACATTTTCCTTGCTCAGATTTGTATCTATCAAAAGGGGAAGATTTGCTGTTTGCGTAGGAAGGCTCGGTTCTTTGTTAGAACACTAGTGATACTTGGGCAAGGCCTCCTTGTGTGTTTATTCATCTTCAGCTAAGACATTTATCTGCTACATGGCTTATGCCACATAAAAAAGTTTTAGCTGAAACAATTCTGTAGATCGAAACTGTGCTTTGAAACTCTCATTGGTTTTATGGAAATTTTATTTCAGACATCACATTCATAACCTCATATTAAATGACTTCTTATGAGTTATTTCACAGCACTGAAGAAAGAAATCAGAGAAAAAGATGAATTCATATGTGTATTTTCCCAAGTCAGTCACCGATTCAAGGGCCAGAGTGTGATTTCTGTGGAGTCTTATATAATAAAGGAATCTTAGAGTAGTCATCTTAGAAATTATGTTAGGGTAGTTTTATAGACTTAGTGTTTGTGTCCCGCAGTTTTATGTGTTGAAATCCCAATTCCCCATGTGATGGTATTGGGAGGTGGAGCCTTTGGTAGGCAATTATATCATGAGAATGGAACTCTCATGAATGGATTAGCACTTTCATAAAAGGGACCTCAGGGCAGTTTCTTTTCTTTCACGTGAAGACTTAACAGGAGGACAGCAGCTAGCAACCCAGGTGAAGGATCTCTCCAGAACCTGACCATGCTGGCATCCTTATTTTGGACTTCCAGCTCCAAAACCATGAGAAATCAAATTTTGTTGCTTATAAGCCACCCAGTTTGTGGTACTTTGTTACAGCAGCCTGACCTAAGACAGGTGGCATTTCCCTAAGTTTTCCATAGAATAAGTAGTTCAGAGAACTGTTAATAGGTTCAAAGAAAAAACATGGTGAGAACACACAGTTCAAGAAGTTTAAGAAGGAAGCTAAAAGAATAGAAAATTTTCTTTATTGTAAGATTTCACATGCTTTAATAAAAAGTTTTGTTTATTGATTTTTTTAGAGAGAGAGGTGGAGGGGAGAAAGAGAGAGAGAGAAGCATTGATTTGTTGTTCCAATTATTTATGCATTCTTTGGTTGATTCTTGTATGTGAGCTGACTGGATATCAAACCCACAACCTTGGTGTATCAGGACAATGCTCTAACCCAGGGATAGTCAACCTTTTTATACATACCGCCCACTTTTGTATCTCTGTTAGTAGTAAACCAGTTAGTAGTAACCGCCCACCAGTTCCACAGTAATGGTGATATATAAAGTAGGGAAGTAACTTTACTTTATAAAATTTATAAAGCAGATTTACAGCAAGTTAAAGCATATAATAATAATTACTTACCAAGTACTTTATGTCAGATTTTCGCTGTTTGGCAGAATAAATCTTTATAAAACAACTTACTATAGTTAAATCTATCTTTTTATTTATACTTTGGTTGCTCCGCTACTGCCCACCATGAAAGCTGGAACGTCCATTAGTGGGCGGTAGGGACCAGGTTGACCACCACTGCAGTCTAACCAAATGAGCTATCCAGCTAGGGCCATATCCTTTTTTAAATGTTAATGTAGATTGGAGTCTCCAAGAGACAAATTAATTATACTATGCTTTCCAGGAATATTTGACCACAAATTAACTTCTTTTTCAACATATCATTTTGTGAAGTTCATGGTTAGTCAAACACATGGACAAGTGCTGATCTAGTGTGGCTCTTTTCTGCTTCAGTGGAAGCAAATTAACCCCGAAGAGGAAACTGACATTTCCCAGATCACTCAGATGGTGAAATCACTCAAGGTTGAAATCAAGTTTCCATGTCTTTTGTTCTTTGCACAATTCCACACCAGCTCCACTCAGTTACACTCTCCTAACATGAAGACCACTGTTAGAGTAGCTCCTCTATCCATTTTTTTTATAATATACTTTTTGCAATATAAAAATTTAAAAACATGCTTTATTTTTTTAGAGCAGTTTTAGGTTCACAGCAAAACTGAACATATAGTATAGAGATTTTCGATATATCCCTGCCTCCAGCATGTACAGCCTCTCATTTTGTTACTATTTCCGCACAAAAATGGTAGATTTGTTAGAATGGATGGATGGACCTGTATTAATATATCATTATCACCCAAAGTTCATTATTTACGTTAAGACCCACTCTTGGTGTTATGCAGTCTGTGTGTTTGGTAAATGATGACGACAGCTGTTTGGTAAATGATGACGACAGCATCTACCATTGTAGTATTGTACAGAGTAGTGTTATTGTCCTGAAAATTTTCTGTGCTTCTCTTATTCATTCTTTCCACCCCACTAACCCTGGCAACTGCTGATCCTTTACTCTCCCTACAGTTTTGTCTTTTCTAGTAGCTGTAGGGGAGGGAAAACTTAACTTTTCTCTTTCTACCTTCCTGTGTTCTTGGGTGTGAGGCTGTAAATTAGCTTAACAAAAGACAAATTAGAAAGATAAAAAAACCCAGAAGTCTATTAACATATGCATTGTGCATTCAAATGGAAACACTGAGAGTTGAGTAACTCAAAGGAGTGGATAGAACTTGGGCATTTTAAAAAAAGAACAATAGGCTGGTTGGCTCAGTGGTAGAGCGTCGGCCTGGCTGCAGGAGTCCTGGGTTCGATTCCCGGCCAGGGCACACAGGAGAAGCGCCCATCTGCTTCTCCACCCCTCCCCCTCTCCTTCCTCTCTGTCTCTCTCTTCCCCTCCCGCAGCCAAGGCTCCATTGGAGCAAAGTTTGCCCGGGCGCTGAGGATGGCTCTGTGGAACTCTGCCTCAGGCGCTAGAGTGGCTCTGGTCACAACAGAGCGATGCCCTGGATGGGCAGAGCATTGCCCCCTGGTGGGCGTGCCAGGTGGATCCCGGTCAGGCGCATGCGGGAGTCTGTCTGACTGCCTCCCTGTTTCTGGCTTTGGAAAAATACAAAAAAACCCAAAAAACAAAACAATACATTTTTAGAGAAATAATAAGACAAAGAAAGGGAAAGAACTTCAAATTTCTGGTGTGGCAAATTATGGGAAGGCAAATATATGGGGAAATTAATGGAAGATAACGGCTAGTTTTAGCAAGATTTCTTATGAAAATTCCTCTTGTATAGTTTGATTGTCTCTGGTGATTAACTTCTTCCCTTCCTGGTAGAAATTTATGTCCTGTTTTCACATATCTATGCCCTATTTTTAGGCAAATAAGGGAAAAGCAGAGAGCTTTTTTTTAATCTTTTTTTAAATTGAATTTATTGGGGTGACATCAGTTAATAAAATTATATTGGTTTTAGGTATACAGCTCTATAATACATCATTTGTGTATTGTTTTGTGTGTTCACCACTGCAAGTTGTCTCCTTCCACTGTCAGTTATACCCCCACTCTTCTACCGCTGCTCCCATCCCCATCCCTCTCCCACTTCCTCTTTCTCGCTGGTGATCACCATACTGTTGTCTATGAGGGTTTTACTGGTGTCCATGAGGTTTTTGGGTTTTTTTGCAGAGAACTTTCCTTGTATCTCCTCCTCCTCCTTCTTTTTTAACTTTATTCATTGATTTTAGAAAGGGAGGATGGGAGTGAGGGGCAGAAATATGAATTTATTTCTATGTGTTCCCTGACCAGAGATTGAATCCGCAACCTTTGTGTATATTAGGACGATGCTCGAACTAGTTGAGTGTTAGATTCAGGGAGTGCTGATATGCTGGGGCTGCCAAGAGTGTAACTACTGAAGGAACAGGGAGTGCTGGTAGGGCCCCTGTGACGCCGAGAACAAAGAGTTCAGATGAGTCAGAGACCCTTATCAGAAGTTTATGTTTGAAATTCTCCACTGAGCAATACCCCCCCCCTGTAACTGCTCACGACCTCCCTAGCCAATAGCTAACAGCCACATCAGCTTCTGTATAATGCTTGCTCAACCTAGATAGCCACCCTATAAAAAGGAGCCATTTTAGAAGCTCGGGGCTGCAGTCCCTGCGCAGGTTTGTGGGGCTGCAGTGCTCCCTTGCATGGGTTGCCTGCAGTCCTTGTGCAGGTTTGCAATAAAACTTATAAAATTCACTTTGTGTCTGCTGTGGCCTATCTCGTGGGATGTAACATTGAGCTATTCAGCCAAGGCTGTATCTACTTCTTTTAAGTTACCTTTAGTTCAAAATAATTCTTAGGCCAAATTAGCTTAATAATATTCCATTGAATGTATACATCACATCTGTTCACTCATTCATCTTTCAAGGGACACTTGGGTTGCTCCCATCTTTTGGCTGTTTTGAATAATGGTGCTGTGAACCTAGATATACAAACATCTCTTCAGGTTTCTGCTTTCAGTTGTGTTGGGGTGTCTACACAGAAATGGAATTACTAAATCATATAGCTTTCTTGTTTTTACTTGTTTATAATTTTGAAAACCTATTAGTTGATGTAAAGCCAGGAGCTGCCATCATGGCCATTCACATGCAGGTTCGCATTGGATTTGGACAGTCGGTAAAGAAACAACGGAGCCAAAAACTGATGGGCCAACATCTTTAATCCTAGCTTGCACCCGGCGGGCAAGTAAAAATACACACTGGGCTCCAAAACCCACTCACATTCAGTGCTCACAAAGCTACTGACTTAATCCTAGTTCTCCTAGAATCAAAGGTTTCTAGCTCACCAGACTTATTCACCTCTGTTCCCCATCTCCTTCCTTCTCCCCTCAAAAACTCTGCACTAACTGGCTTCTCACTCAACACTCCGCCATCTTGGCTGCTTCTCCTGGCCTCCTCCACGTGGCCTTTCTCTGCTCTGCTCTCTAATGCTAATCCCAGGAACCAAGAGAGCAAGCTCCTGTTCTGCCCCCATTTTATAGTGTAGAAATCCAAACCTTTAATCCAATATACAAAATAGGGAAGTCTCTAATACAAAGTCACTTTCTGAGGCATGATAGGATTGTACCACCCCACATCAAAAAGGGTGGGAAAAGCTTAGTCCTAAAACCAAGCCCCAGGCTACAAGGATTCTGCCTGCCCACAGCCAGCCCCCAACACACATTAATATCACCTGGGCAACAGCCTCCACGTGGGCAGCGTCATCTTTAACAAAGTGAGCATAATACATTTTATCTGCCCAACAGTTGGATATTGGAATTCTTAGATTGATTCTCTCTCTAATTTTCCTATCTTTCTTTCTCCTCCCATTTGACTTTCCATTTTATGCTAGAAGTTTAGGAGTTTTCCTTTACTGTGGTTTTTAACTTGTTTCTCCTTCTAATTTTCTTCCTCTTTTTCTCTTTCTTCTCTTCCTTCTTTTTTTCTTTCCTTCTTCCCTGTCTTTCTTGGACTTTAGCTATATCTCTTATGTTGAACAAGCACTGTTTTGGAGTTAAATTATAAAGTAATTTTATTTTTGTCTCCTAGTCTCCTTTTATTATTCTGTAGGGCTGGTTCTTTCTTTGCCCTTGAATGAAATTTAAGGCTATTCCCATAACTTTTCTCATCATTTTTAGATAACCAAGATGCTTTCCATTCCTGTCATAGTTAAATGTTTAATCTTGATTTAAAGATAAATCTTTTTTCTTTCTTCAGGTTAGGCTGTTGCAGATGGGAAATCTGAAGTCAGGAAAGGGAGAGTGTAGTCTACTTCTTTTCTCCATATTATACCTGGCACTTTTGGTCCTTCTTCCCATTATTCTAATCACATTTTCTGATCTACATTCCCCCTAGGGTAGGAATCCTATGAAGGGATAGTGGAGAAGGAGTTATCGACACCTGATTATGGTGACAGCAGGGACAATGTGTAGGTCTCTTGTAGGTAATACTTTCTATATGATTTTATAAAAAAAAAACGTCATTTTTTAAAAAGATTTTTTTAAATTTATTTATTGATTTTTAGAGAGAGAGGAGTGAGAGAGAAAGAGAGAGAGAGAGAGAGAAGGGGGAGGAGCAGGAAGCATCAACTCCCATATGTGCCTTGACCAGGCAAGCCCAAGGTTTCGAACTGGCAACCTCAGTGTTCCAGGTCAACGCTTTATCCCACTGCGCCACCACAGGTCAGGCTAGTCATTATTTTTAATTAAGTAGTTTATATTTTTTTACAACCTCATTAACAGATATAAAATATTCGTGTTTAATTGTTAGCCAAATATGTTTGTAAATATGATATACTGTATATGTTTGCTTGCTTATAGTTTGCATTGGGTGTGGGAGACAGGCTATAAGCTGGCAAGGCCCTTATACCCTAAGACTTGTTTTAAGACTAAGCCTTTTCTACCCTTTTAATACTAAAATCTTTTCAACATTCTTCTAATACTAAGATCTTCTCAAAAGTAAGCTTTTCCCCACACCCTTGACTGTTGCATGATGTGGGGTGGTGTATTCTTACGAGGAATGCCATTTATGCCTCAGATAAGGGACTTTGTATCAGAGACTTTCTTATTTGTATATTGGCTTAAAGGCTTTAATTTCTACACTATATGATAAGGCAGACCAGAGCACTCTCTCTCAGATCCTGTCATCAGCACTGCAAAGGAGAGGCTTCCAAGATGGTGGAGTGCTGAAGAAGAAGCCAGTTTGTGCAGAGTTTGTGCAGACAGAAGGAGATGAGGAACAGAGGTGAATAAGGCTGGTGGGGCCTTTGATTCTAGGAATACTTGGATAAGTCAGTGGCTTTGGGAGCCCTGAATAGAAAGGGAAGTGTTTTCCCACTGTGTGTATCTCTCATCCTCTGGGTGCAAGCTAAAATTAAAGGTAATGGCCCACCAGTTCCTGGCTCTGTTGTTTCATTACCATCTATCTGAATCAAATGTGAATCTGCACGGGCCAGGTGGCTGTGATGGTGGCCGTGGCTATTGGCTTTACATTAATACAATCATAATACACCATTTCAATTATGTTGAAGCACCTCTATTTCCCCACCTTTTTTCAAGAGTTGACCTCGTCACATCCTCCACCACAGCTTATACTTCTGTTTTACTCAAAATGGACTATGTATATTGGAACCATGTGTTTGATTGTCTGTTTCCCTCCGAGACAATAAACTTTTTTTTTTGAGAGAGAGTGTGAGAAGCATCAACTTTTAGTTGCTTTTATTTTAGTTGTACATTGATCTTCTCATAAGTGCATTGACCGGGGCCATGCCAGTGTCCCCTTGCTCTAGCCAGTGATGTTGGGCTTCTCATGCCAGTGACCTTTGGGCTCAAGCTGGTGATCACATAGACAATTTCTTTCACTCAAGCCAGCGGCCCTGTGCTGATAAACCCACACTCAGGGTTTTGAACCAGGGACCTCAGCATTTTGGGTCAATACTCGATCCACTGCGCCACTACCCGTCAGGCAGCAATAAACTCCTTGAGGGGCCTCATTGTCTCTCCAGTTCCTGGATTATAATGGTATTAAATAAATTTCTGTTGAATTAAACTGACAGAATTCAAAGGGTAAAATATTAAAGATTCAACAAAAGAATTCCCTAAAGTGAATGCTGATTCCAGAATAAAAGCTGATTGTCTATTTGCAGAAAACATCTCCCACTCCAGATTGTGACCTCTGGCTCCATCCTTTCCTCCTGTTTCTGTGAGTAGGGGCTGCCTCCATCCAGCAGACATCATACAACAGTGCCAAGAACATTTTCCTCCTAATAAGGAAATTCTGATTGCAATGATCATGCTCAGATACCTAAAAAAGTTTGCTGTAATCTAACCTTCAGTTATTCAGGGTATTACCATATTTTGGAAAAACTTACTCTGAATAAACAAGATAATGAGATAGGCTTGTTTGTAAATATTTGGTTCACCTTTCTGAGAGACATATCTTTAAGCTATAAAAGTGTTGAGTATGTTTTATGGGTTTTATCTTCCTTCATAGCTCTATAAAATCAGAGCTTTACTGGTGTGAGCCCTCTGTGTGAAATAAACGATAGATAAACTGATGATCATTTTATTTCATGGTTGAGATAAAATGTGCTGGGCTTTATTGCATCTAATCCCCCACCGAAAGAAGAGTTTTAAAGTGCATAGTAGTTCATTCTCTTTGGCAGGATATTAGCTGTAAACATGTTTTCAATTGCTTTTTTCTCTTTATTAAATTAGAATTTTTCAGTGATTATAAGTTTTTACTTCTCTTGTGGGGAAACTGGAATTAGATTTTTATATCCGTCTTTCCTATTTTCAGATGCAATTGCAATGCTGCCTGGATTGACCTGGGATACAATTTGAATTAGTTTTAGTATAATACTTTTGTGGTGTAAATGACATTTTTGGCCTAGAATAAAAAGATTAGTCATCCTCACTATTGTCAAAACAATGGTTCCTAGTAACTCTGACCAGAAAGGAGCTCTTCCGTCTTGGTACTATGTCATCACTCTTTGTCTGCACTTTGTGAATGAAGTTTCCTTACCAGGGAGGCCTCTGTTATACTATGGCTGATTCCCGCCCTCTTTACCTCTTTATGCCTGCAGATGAGGCTGCCTAAATTTGACTGGTATAGGGCAGAAAATTAATTTTCTCTTTTATACCAAGTCTGACAGATAATTTTTGGCTTTGTGTAGCATTGAGCCCAGATGATGATGAGGCAACATCTAGACTCAATAGGAAACAGTGCCACCGTTGGTTAGAGATGGTTCCTCATTTTCAGGAGTGGGATCCCAGTCACAGATCACATTGTTAGACTATGTCAGTGTGGGAGGAAGGGAGTTCGAGACCACCCCTGAATTGGTGAATTTTAAGACAAGTAATCCAATTCTATAGGAGCACCATGAGTCTAACAGGCACCTATTAGTGATGGGCTTCAGTTTCACTGACAAGTTCCTTCACCTCTCCCTTCTGCATGTATCTTGGGCATCTCCATTTCCCCGTCAAAACCATGTAATCAGAGTGAAAGAACATAGAGCCACACCAGGAAAGCTTACATCAAAACTGCTTTAGAGGAAAAGCTCACATATAAAGAAGTATCTTATGGCAAGAGTCTCCACTCCATCCCAAATTGTTTCATGAAGTGAGTAAATAGTTCAGTAAACACAGGCTACCAAAGTAACGAAAGGTCTGGCTTTGACTTCTAGGCCTTTGCTGCCTAAAAGAGATAGAGGGGAAAAAACAAAAAGGAAAGAAAAAGAAACAAACAGAAAAAGATAAAAACCAAAACACAATAAAACAAAAAATTTAAAAGAGAAAATAAAAGAAAAAAGAGATAGGGAGAGAGAGAAAAAGAGACAGAGAGAAGATGCTTTGAAAGAACAGGAGCATTAGTGTAAAGTTAAACCTGTGAGCTGTTTATTTTCCCACTTTAATTTTGATCTCTTATGGAAGCATCGATCATTTATTGAACCTCTGTGATAGAGAAATTCAAAGCAGGTTTGACCTCCTTCTTCTAGTTTCATAAACTTTTGCTTATAGATGGACAAACCTATTTATTTGCTGGCTCATGATCCCATCTTTCATCATTTTAAACTTCAGTGAATAAATAGCTACTAGTTTTTCATTCTCTTCCTGATCTTTATGCTTTTGTTTATTCTGCTTCCTTTCCTAGAATGCTCACTCTCCCTGCCTGCTCCTCAAGCTATTCTTTCCTGGGCTCACCCTATCTGCCAAATCTTGGCTAGCACATTAAAATTTCGCTTAGAGGTTACCTTATCCAAGATTGCGTCCTTGTTTCACATGGTGGCAGATGTTGGTTGCTGTATGGCCAGGGGCCATCTCCACCATTACAGCCGCCAGGCTTTTGCAGGTTCGCATTTGATTCAGACAGACGGTAATGAAACAATGGAGCCAAGAACTGGTGGGCTATTACCTTTATTCCTAGCTCGTGCTCAGCAAGCGAGTAAACACAACACACTGGGCTCCAAAACCCACTCAATTAGTGCTCACAAAGCTACTGACACATCCGAGTTTTCCTAGAATCAAAGGCCCCCACCAGTCTTACCCCCTCTGGCTCCCCATCTCCCTTCTCCTCTCTGCACAACTGGCTTCTCCTTCAGCACTCGGCCATCTTGAGTGTCTCCTCTCCTCCAACCATATGGCCTCTCTCTCTCCTGGAAAAACGTGGTCTCCTTCTATCTCTCCAACACTGTGGTCTCTCTCCCAAAATGGTCTCCTAGCTCCTTTTAAAACTTTTCGGCATAAAAGTCCTCCCCCAGCACACATTAGCATAACCAAGCCCCTTCCCAAGCATGAAAGCAACCAGCTGATCATCATCATGTGAACAGCAGCCATTTTTAACAATAAGAGTGAGCAAACCCAGAAAATACAGATTTTGTAACTCATTTGCCCAACAGTTGCTTTCACATATCCTCCATTCTTTTTTTTTTTTCTTCTTAGCGTCATGAATGGATTGGGTCTCTTTCTGGACCCAGGATTTGAATTTTGATTTATGCCAATAGTTATAATTCTATTCCCTTTACCAGTTACTTTCTTTTTTTTTTTTTTTGTATTTTTCTGAAGTGAGAAGCCGGTAGGTAGAGAGTCAGACTCGCATAAGTACCTGACTAGGATCTACCTGGCATGCCCACTATGGGGTGATGCTCTGCCATCTGGGGCATTTCTCCATTGCAACCAGAGCCATTCTAGCACCTAAGGTGGAGTCCATGGAGCCATCCTCAGTGCCCGGGCCAACTTTGCTCCAATGGAGCCTTGGCTGTGGGAGGGGAAGAGAGAGATAGAGAGAAAGGAGAGGGGAAAGGGTGGAGAAGCAGATGGGTGCTTCTCCTGTGTGCCCTGGCCGGGAATTGAACCCAGGGACTTCCACACACTGGGCCGACGCTCTACCACTGAGCCAACTGGCCAAGGCATCAGTGACTTAAAAAATATTTATTTTATTGATTATAGAGAAAGGAAGAGAAAGAGAGAGAGCAGAAGCGATATAGGAACATCTTTTTCTAGGTGCCCTGACTGGGGATCAAACCAGAAACCTCTATGATGATGCTCTAACAAACTGAGGTATCTGGCCAGGGCACCAGTGACTTTTTTCGGAATAACCAAGTGATGCAATCTGATTACCAACATATGAGGGAATGTGGCTGGGAGCTTCTGGGAAAGTGTATCTCACTCTTAAAGAGGCAGCCAAAAGGTTTATTCTTTTTTCTAGTCCAAGAATGCTGCTAGTGAGGAAGCAACATATGGGGCTGTGGCAGCCACCTTGTGATCAGGAGAGAACAGGACTAAGGGCAAAAGGTAGTAGTCTGAGGATGGAAAAACAGAAAGATAGAAAGAATTGAAAACCTGAAGATGCCACTGATTTGACAACTTAACCACCCTGGACAATTCTTCTGGACTCCTTGATATATAGTAATAAATCCCTGTATTGTTGAATCCAGCTTAAATTTTTTTTTTTGTATTTTTTTCTGAAGCTGGAAACGGGGAGAGACAGTCAGACAGACTCCCGCATGCGCCCGACCGGGATCCACCCGGCACGCCCACCAGGGGCAATGCTCTGCCCCTCCGGGGTGTCGCTCTGCCATGACCAGAGCCACTCTAGCGCCTGGGGCAGAGGCCAAGGAGCCATCCCCAGCGCCCGGGCCATCTTTGCTCCAATGGAGCCTTGGCTGCGGGAGGGGAAGAGAGAGACAGAGAGGAAGGAGGGGTGGGGGATGGAGAAGCAAATGGGCGCTTCTCCTATGTGCCCTGGCTGGGAATCGAACCCTGGTCCCCCGCACGCCAGGCGGACGCTCTACCGCTGAGCCAACCGGCCAGGGCCGGCTTAAATTTTTTGTTGTTGTTATTTGCAACTGAAATTTTCCTTACTGATACCCACCATACCCCTTATCTATACTTCCTTTAGAACCTCGTACATTTTTCTATCATGCTTTTGTATTTAAAGTAGCTTAATTGATGCATAATTCTCACTCATAAAGGTCACCCATTTATTTATTTATTTATATTTTTTTGTGTGACAGAGACAGAAAGAGGGACAGAGAGGGACAGACAGACAGGAAGGAGAGAGATGAGAAGCATCATTTCTTCATTGCGGCACCTTAGTTGTTCATTGATTGTTTTCCTATGTGTGTCTTGACCCAGGGGGCTATAGTAGAGTGAATGACGCCTTGCTCAAGCCAGCAACCTTGGGCTTCAAGCCAGTGACCTTTGGGCTCAAGCCAGCACCATGGGGTCATGTCTATGATCCCATGCTCAAGCCAGCGACCACGTGCTCAAGCTAGTGAGCCCATGCTCAAGCTGGATGAGTATGCAGTTTGCATGGCTGGATAGTTCAATTGGTTGGAGCATTGTCCTGAAGTGCAGAGGTTGTCAGTTCAATCCCCAGTCCGGACACTTACAGGAACAGATAGATGTTTCAGTCTATCTTTCTCTCTCCCTTCCTCTCTTGCTAAAATCAATAAATAAAAATAAAAATAAAAATTAAAAGAATAAACTGTGCAATTAAATAGCTTTTAGTATATTCACTGAATTGGGTAACTATTGCCATCATCTAATATTAAAACATTTTATTACCCTCTAAAAGAAACTTCTTCATCTGTAGTCTCACCCCTATCTCACCAGCTCTAGACAATCATAATCTATTGTCTGTCTCTATGGGTTTGTCTATTCTGGACATATAACTAAAATCAATTACTACATCTTTTGTGACTGTCTTCCTCACTTAACATAATGTTTTTAGGGTTTATTAATGCTGTAGCATGTGTTAGTTCTTCACTTACCACATTTTGTTTATCCATTTATAAGTTAATGGCCCTTTGAAATTTTTACACTTTTTGACTATTATGAATGATGTGCTATTAAGCACATTTGTGAACAAATTTTTGCATGGACATGGGTTGTTATTTCTCTTGAGCATATAATATAACTAGGAGTAGAATTTCTGACGTGTAACTTTATGTTTAACATTTTGGGAGAACTGCCAATCTGTTTTTCAAAGTGGCTGCACCATCTTACAATCCTTTCACTAGTGTGGGAGGATTCCAATTTCTCAACATCCTCTCCAACACTTGTTATTGCCTGTGTGATTTATTTATTTTATTTTATTATTTATTTTTTTAAGTAAGAAGAGGGGAAATAGTGAGGCAGACTCCCACATGCACCCCAACAAGGATCTACCTGGCAACTCCATTTGGGGCCAATGCTTGAGCACTGGCTTATTTTTAGTGCCTGAGGCTGTCACACTCCAACAGAGCTATCTTCAGCTCCCAGAACCATGCACAAACCAACTGAGCCACTGGCTGTGGGAGGGAAAGAGGGAGAGATGGGGGAGAGAAAGGTGAAGAGAAGCAGATGGTCACTTCTCTTGTGTGCCCTGACTGGGAATTGAACCTGGGATGTCCATATACCAGGCTGATGCTCTATTCACTAAGCAAACCTGCCAGGGATGCCTGTGCATTTAAAATTTTAGCTATGGTTTAGCTATGTTAGTGGGTGTAAAGCAGTAGTTCATATGATTTTGATTTGCTTTCCCTGATGGCTAATGATGTTGTGTATCTTTTCTGTCATGCTGTTTTAATAACCTGTGTCTGTGCCAGTCATCACTGCCTACTGTGTGCAGAGTATATAAGCACAGGTACATTAATGGAACTGAATCAAACTTATTTGTATATTAGGGACATAATACTACCTCATATATTTATCATAAGGGCCAAATAGTGGCTCACAGCTCTGACATTAGAGTAAATAAGCTAAGATTCTAATCTAGGGTCTGTCTCTTACTATCTGTAACTTCATATATTATTTAATATTTCTTTGCTTTAGTTTCTTCATTAGCAAAAAAAGAAGGTTATCTCCTCCTTTATACTATTGCAAGGATTAAATGAGAAAATGCAAGGACGGTTTTGAGCACCATGCCTGCCATATTACCACTGACAGCCAGCTCTTCCTGCACAGATGTCAGTTCCTGTAACAGACTGTGTGGAGCCCTACCTGGAACCCTGTTAGTCTTCCCCCGGCCCTCTGAGGGTCGGCTGCTTGAGCTCACTACTGCTCTTTCTCCAGAGCCCTGCCTTGGCAGGGCATTACTCTGGGACTTAGCCCTATATTCCCCTGCTGCGGGGACAACAGACAGCCAATGACGGACTGATTCGTTATACAAAAGGCTGGCCCCTGGCCTCCAAGCAGACCATTCTCCTGCGCAGTTTCTGCTCCAGCGCTCTCTCCCTGTGAATCAAGCCAAAGTCGGCTTTTGCCCGAGACCACATCCTTGTTTGCTCTTTCTCTTTGCTTTCCTGCTTCTTTCTCCCCTACCTGCTTTTTTTGAGCGCATCCCTTCAACAAATCACCTGCACCCAAGCCCAGTCTCAGACTCTGCCTCTTGGGAGCCTGCCAAGACAGTGCCCTTACCCAGTAGCCGGGGTCCCCTCCTTCAGCAGTGTCTTTCCCTGCACCGTCACCCCCTTCCCTAGCTGACCCCTACTGTAAAGAGAAGAGGAGGGGCATGTTAAGAAAGTGTGAGGGAGATAGAAATAATAAAAGAGAAAGAAGCAGGGACTGTGAGGGCAGGAAACGAGGACTGAGGAATTAAGGAAGTGCTAGAGGTAGGAGAAATGTAGCCATAAGCAGAGGGAGTATGAGGGCGATAAATTCAGCAGCAACAACAGAATTTATAGCTGTGGTATGACAGGAAACAATTCTTATTTACAGCCCTCTCAAAAACTCCTTTCTAAGAAGGATGTGTCCTAAAAATAGATCTTTGTTTTAAGAGAATAGCTGATACATGTGAAGATGAGAAGCAGACAGGAGGTAAATTAACTGTGCATAAAATAGCAAGGCTGGGGTGGCGGGGAGGCTGGAGGAAGTGCCTGCGGTGGGGAGGGGGAGGGGGAGAAGATGCGCAAGGTGACCCGTGGATTAGAGATCTTTAAAGGTAATTTTATTTTAATGAATGAAGGTTTTTGTTTGTTTGTTTTTTAAACCACAGGTGTTCCATGTAAACCCAACTGCCAGCCTTCTTCAAGAAATCATTAATAAATACCCATTTCTCACTAATGTGCTGGAGTGTGTGTGGGGTGTTGGTATATTCTGGGGACAGTGAGTCCTGATTCAGAAGCAGCTGTAGGGGAAGAATAGGGTCTGTTCCCTGGGAGCCAGTCTCCTGGGGGTCCGAGTGGTATACCTACCCTGCTTCTAAAGGAAAAACCTGAGAAAAAGGAAGGACAAACTGGGAGCTTGAGCATAGGCATATATTTCCTTTCTTCTTCTTTTTGTTCTTTTTGAACAGAACTTATTAACTAAAATAGAACCCGGGAGAGAGGAGGATGGAGGCAGAGAAGCAACAGGCAATGCAGTAAAAATCCCTCAAGCAAATCCTTGTGTGTTTCACTGAGCTAGCTGCTCTAGGAAACCTGGAAATTTCCATGAATGAGGGCTCTGGTATTGTTCCATGACTTGCGTCTATTTCTGGGATTTTTAGTGATTTCTGGCTTTTAAGCAATGACAATTTTTTTGTTTTCATCATGATTTCTAAAATCCTATTCTACACGAGCACGAGGCGTGTGTCCCTAGACCCCCTGGCTGAGCCTGCAGCCCAGGAACAGAGCAGGAGGGCTGGCCGGGGACTGTGCCGGTCTCTCTCAGAAAGCTCTCCTGTGGCCCATCTAGCCATCTGCTTCTATCTTGTAAGTGAGAACTGGGCACTTCAGCCAGCCCTGGATGGAGCAGGGGGTTATGAGAAGTCAAGCATTCTAGCTGTCCAGCCTCCTTGGTAGAGGATACAGGCCAGAAGCAAGACGTGAATGGCCTTTGGGTGACCAAGCTATTTCATATGCCAGAAAACGGAACGGAAAATCAGGAAAGTGAATAAATGCGTGATCACTACCTAACGAAGAGCCTGCAGCCTAGGCATCCTGGGAGAGGATCACCTCTGGCAAGCAAAAGGAGAAAAAGGTTGGTCTCAGAATTTGGAGAAACCAGGCACTAAATAGGTGGGGTATGGGAAAAGCATTGGTGGCCGTACACATACAGAGAAAACTGCTAAGTTTCCAGTCTAAACCCCTATACACAGAAAATAGTTTGGTCTCTGGAGACATTCTATGAGGCAGTGTGGAGACCACGTGAAGCCGGCATTTGGAATTGTCCTCGTTTTACCCTCATGACCCCAGAATAGTGGAACCAGGTGGATATAACTCAGAAGGGAAATGGAAGGGTTCATCCCCGGGGAAGTTAAGAGCCTGGGAGAAAAGACTTAATAGACACTGACGTTTGGCTTTTAATCTCTGTGGTCTCTCTGCAGCGGGCAGCATCTGCATTACTGCTCCAAGCTGGGGGTCAGGATAGCTGCCTCTTCTCTCAGTGTGACCCCCTGTCCCCGGCTTTATGAGCTGTGTGTTGGGAGGGGCAGTAGCATGGTAGCATGGTCTTCTTGGTTTGTGTCTCCTGACACAAAACTGCAACCCCGTGAGTAGGCGATGGGGATCGGGACCCCAGTATTCTCGGCCTGCTGTGCTTGCACTAGAGCCTTCCCCCTAGGAGTGGGGGCTGGGCAAAGGCAGGGAGCCCTCAACCTCTCAGCTGCCCTCACCTAGAATTAGGCCTCTGCCACTAGGAGTGAGCAATGATGACAGCATCCCCCACCTCCTCCAGAGATAACAATAGAGACTGTTGTAGCCTCCTACTAGGAACTGGGGGACAGGAAGCCTGATAGTCTTGGTTACACTCACCCAGAGTGTTAACTTTCCTTATGCTGAGCTAGGGCACGGCACGAAGGAGGGAGCAGGTCGTGGCTCTAATGCCAAAGACTCTCACTGTTCCTGCCAAGATTTGGTAGAATTTTTAAATAAATGTTTTGTCATTTGTTGTATGCCCTTAGAGCCATTTTAAGAGACTTTAAATGGTTGTATTTTTATAATTAGTACCCATTAAATGATTGTTTGCTAGGGGGTAGGTCTGTCAAGCTCATCTCATACCACCATTCTGGTACTTGTCCTCCACTTTGAGTGTTGGTGGAAATGTTGGAGGGACTTCCTCAAAGTATCCATAGCTCTACGTGTGTTGTAGCAGAGATATGATAGAAACAGTTTACGTTTATGGAGGAGACATAAAACTCTTCGTTCCTTTCCTTCCCTCCAGACTTAGCAGTCATTGGGCAGATGGTATGGATGTTATAATTCAGCTACATACTATAAATGAATGTGGTGGGAACAAGATTTATTAATAGAAATGAGTGTTCTCAGCCTTCTCTCACCCTTTTACTAGCTAAAGGTAACTATGTTTTTGCTCACCCAGATTACTCCCCCCCTTTAATCTCGAAAGAGAGTCCTATCTTTGTCAACCTAATTCTAGGCTTTTAGAATTACCTCCAATTGAGAAAACTGGTAGAGAAAGATAATACCAGAAAGGATTGAGGAAAAGGGAAGAGTTAGATAGAGACGCTGAGAGTTAGTTGGAAGTATATTAGAGGTGTGTGTGTGTGTGTGTTGGGGGGCAAACCTAGCTAGTTGAATGGAGAGAAAGTTTGAGGGGAGGAAATGACAGAATTAGGAAGAAGAATGAAAGAAAAGAGGTTTATAAAGTTTACTTTGTGATATGTATGGGTGTTCCATCATGGTCTAAAAAAGATGCAAGGAGAGTTTGTAATTTATTCTGGATAGCCCTTGTTCTTAATATAGTTTAATAAATAAATATTAAATATACCTCTCCCCTGCTTTCTTATTTGATTTCTGCCAGTAGTACTGATTATAAAGGATGCTAATTTTTTTTTATATCAGACTCAGGAGAAATAGGAAAGAATCAAACCCTGTCTTAAGAAAAGCATCTGATTTGCCTGTGATTCTTTTTCTCAGTTAGAATATATAAAACTTATAAAATATGTTTATTTTTATTTGATTTACATATTCAATTCCATAGTTATATAATGTGTATTTTCATTAACAGCTGTTAAAACCGAGGTTCTGAAATACTATTCCAGTTAACAGAATGCTAACCAATAATTATTTCATGATATATTCAAGTCAAATAATTATGCTATACACCTTAAACTTACACACTGCTGTATGTCAATTATATCTCAATAAAAATAGAGAAAAGAGTACAGCAGAAACATCCTCTGGATGTAATTGTTATATTCATCTCAAGTTGATACATGACTTAGAAGAAGCTGAACTCCTGAGACAGGGTGTTCTTCCCTGAATAGATTTTTGGACCCCTGAATTCCAGCTGTCTTCTGGACATCTTTGTACTATTCCATCTCTGTTAAAAGTCAGTGCTGTTCAAACTTTAAAATCACTCCCCCTGCCCCCCCACCATCTTTTCAAGTGAAATTTCATGTAGAGTTGGATAAAAGTGTAGTTGTTCTAGTTGAGGCAGAGATGCAGGAGGTTTTTACTACCAACTATTCACTCCTCCTGCCCTGAGGCACTTCTGTAGACCCTAGGGCTTCTAGAAACACAGATTGAAAATGACCACTTTAGGATGATAGCAGCAACATAAAGGATGGAAGATAGTATTAGACAGTTTCATGAGTTGTTTGGCCCAGCATAACAAGGCTACTCTCATTGAGTAGTTGTGAAATGATTTCAATCTAAAATGGAAAGAGAGGCTATGAAATGGGGACTCTCACATATGTGCTCTCAGGAGAATGAAACTTAAGAACTGAGAGACTGATTTCCCATAAATGCTTGCCTTACGGAAGACTAAGATTTATCTTCTGACCAATGAACATCTGCCAAGAATCTTTTTATATTCTCAAGCCAATGGATTTGCTGGTCAGATTCCGGACTTCCCTCACAAATACAATCTACCCCAATTCCTCTGCTGTTCAGGAATAAACTCAGTCTCTGGCACTTCAAGCAGCCTGTCTCAGTTTACCTTTTGATTTAGGTTGGCACAGTCAAGGGTATGGAAGCCAACACATTCAGTGACTAGATGTGTGAGAAACATCAAAGAAAGGAGACAAGTGTAAGAAAAGTAGAGGAAGGTAATCAGGATAGTGAGAAGTTTGAAAACCTCACTGTGGGAGAAATAGTGAAAGAACTCGTGATGATTAGCCCAGAGAGAAAAAGTGTGATGTCTTCAAATAGTTTTAGGACTGTCACATATAAGCAGGAATGACTTAGTTTTATGTAGCTGCAGAAAATAGAACATGTGCCATTGGATGATAGGAAGCTTCAGGGAAAAAGCTTTTGGTTCACTTTAAGAAGTAAATTTGTAGTATTATAATGGGCTGCCTCGGAGTTAACAAGTTTCCAGTCCCTGCAGATGATAAGTCATTGGTTAGATGACAGCGACTTATTTATTTCCTTTATCATTCCTTTCTTCCTCATCCATTTGATTTGAAGATTCATTTTAAGTTAACCTATAACTTTCATCAAATAAAATTAAAATTTGAGTACCTGCTATATGCCACATGAGTGGTTCCTAACTACAGTGTTGACAGAGATGTATCACAATTAGCTGTTAAGTATGTCACAAGAAATTAATTTCTATTAATGCATTATTAAAGTTTGAAAATGATTTGCTTTAAAATGAGTACCAAATTAGAGTGGATTCAGTGTTCAACCTATACTTTGGTCACTTTCATTCTTCTGTATTCTGTGATGCTTATTTGAATGGAAGAAAGAGACGTGGGTTATTAGCTAAAACATGTGAAATTAATTATAACATATGTCATATCAAATTTAGGTTAACCTAGAGTAAGTGACTGATACTAGTCGATCATGAAAAAATGTGGTACAATGTAGGTTATCATATTGTCAATTTAAATATGTTCAAACCTATAGAGAATATTTATAAAGTTTATTTGAGCCAAATTGATGACATATGCTGGGAAGCAAGATCTCAAATGCTCTGGAGAATGAGTTTTACAGCTTCATTTGATCAGCTGAAATGAAGGAGGGAAGTAAAGAAGATTACATGGAGGTGAGAAAAAGCAAGGTGGGGATTGGGCTATAGGATAGTTAAGATTATATGCTTTCTTGAGGGTGGTTACAGTTTATTTCAAAGGTGGGTTAATCTAGTTGCACAAGAAGAATGGACAGGGCTTGTTTAAGGGAAAGATCAACCTTTTACTAAAAAGCTATATGAGGTGTGACTACCCACCATGGATTCCATAGTTAGGACTTTATGATCAAATCACCCTGTGAGCTTACTTTCCATAGAACCCTATTGTATTGTCTACAATATCTTTGTGTGTTGTTTTACTTTTCTATAAATATATATATATATTTATTAAAGAGAGAGGACAGACAGGAACAGACAGACAGGAAGGGAGATAAATGAGATGCATCACTTCTTCGCTTCAGCCTCTTAGTTGTTCGCTGATTGCTTTCTCATAAATGCCATGACCAGGGGATACAGGAGACCAAGTGACCCCTTGCTCAAGCCAGTGACCTTGGGCTCAAGCCAGCAACCTTTGGGCACAAGCCAGTGACCATAGGGTCATGTCTGTGTTCCCATGCTCAAGCCGGTGACCCTGCCCTCAAGCTGGTAAGTCCATGCTCAAGCGTGAGGTTTTGAACTTGGGTCCTCAGCATCCCAGGTTGATGCTCTATCTGCTGTAATACCACCTGGTCAGGCTTCTATAAATATTTTTGCATTAGAACCCAATGGAAGTGTATCCTCCATATGAGCATCATCTTTTATAGGCTATACTTCAGATGAGATCTGTAGGGTCACTGCCTCTACCAGAGTGGAAGGAATGGCAAAGTTAACAGAGCTTTGGCATTGGACATGCCTCCATGTGACATAGCACTGCCATTTAAAAAAATTATTTTGCAATTACAGTTTATATTCAATATTATTTTGTATTAGTTTCAGGTATACAGCATAGTGGTCAGATAACCATATACTTTATAAAGTGTTTGCCTAATGTTTCTAGTGCTGCTGGGCAGATAAAATATATTATGCTCACTTTGTTAATGATGGCGCTGCCCACGTGGAAGCCCATTGCCCAGGTGATACTAATGTGTGTTGGGGGTGGGCTGTGGGCAGGAAGGATCCTTGTAGCATGAGGCTTGGTTTTAGGACTAAGCCTTTCCTACCCTTTTTGATGTAGGGTGGTTCAATCCCATCATGCCTCAGATAAGTGACTTTATATTAGAGACTTCCCTATTTTGTATATTGGATTAAATGTTTTGATTTTTGCACTATAAAGTTGGGCAGACCAGGAGCTTGCTCTCTCTTGGTTCCTGAGATTAGCATAAGAGGAGAGAGCAGAGAGAAGAGCAGAGAGAGGCCACATGGAGGAGGCCAGGAGAAGCAGCCAAGATGGCAGAGTGTTGAAGGAGAAGCCAGTTTGTGCAGAGAGAAGGAGATAAGGAACAGAGGTGAATAAGGTTAGTGAGCTAGAAACCTTTGATTCTAGGAAACTAGGATAAGTCAGTGGCTTTGTGAGCACTGAATGAGTGGGTTTTCGAGCCCAGTGTGTGTTTTACTTGCCCGCCAGATGCAAGCTAGGATTAAAGCTAATGGCCCACCAGTTCTTGGCTCCATTGTTTCATTACCGTCTGTCCAAATCTAATGTGAACCTGCATGGGCCAGGTGTCTATGATGGTGGCCCTGGTGACTGGCTTTACAAGTACCCACCTGGAACCATAGTTATTGCAGTATTTCCTATAGTGTGCTTTATATCCCCATGACTATTTGTAACTACAAATCTGTAGTTCTCAATCCCTTTACTTTTTCACCTTGTTCCTCAACTTCCCTCCCCTCTGTCAACCATCAGTCTGTTCTCTATCTATGAGATATAGATATAGATAGATATATATTGTTTATATTGTTCTTTAGGTTCCATATAAGTTAAACCATATGATATTTGTCTTTCTGTGACTTGATTTATTTCACTTAGTATAATTCACTCTAGGTCATTCAGGCTGTTGTAAATGATACAATATCATTCTTTTTGATGGCTAATATTCCATACCACAGCTTTTTTTTTTTTTTTTTTTTTTTTTTTTACAGAGACAGAGCAAGAGTCAGAGAGAGGGATAGATAGGGACAGACAGACAGGAACACAGAGAGATGAGAAGCATCAATCATCAGTTTTTTTATTTTTATTTTTTATTTTTCTGAAGTTTGAAACGGGGAGGCAGTCAGACAGACTACCACATGCGCCCACCAGGGGGTGATGCTCTGCCCATCTGGGGCATTGCTCTGTTGCAACCAGAGCCATTCTAGCTCCTGAGGTGGAGGCCATAGAGCCATCCTCAGCACCCAGGCCAACTTTGCTCCATTGGAGCCTTGGCTGCAGGAGGGGAAGAGAGAGACAGAGAGGAAGGAGAGGGGGAGAGGTGGAGAAGCAGATGGGCACTTCTCCTGTGTGCCCTGGCCGGGAATCAAACCCGGGACTCCTGCACACCAGGCCGACGCTCTACCACTGACCCAACCGGCCAGGGAATCATCAGTTTTTTGTTGTGGTACTTTAGTTATTCATTGATTGCTTTCTCATATGTGCCTTGACTGGGGGCTACAGCAGACTGAGTAGCCCCTTGCTCAAGACAGGGACTTTGAGTCCAAGCTGGTGAGCTTTTGCTCAAACCAGATGAGCCCATGCTCAAGCTGGTGACCTAAGGGTCTCGATCCTGGGTCCTCCGTGTCCCGGTCCGACGCTCTATCCACTGTGCCACTGCCTGGTCAGGCACCACAAACTTTTTTTATTCACTCATCTGTCGATAGGGACTTGGGTTGCTTCCATGGCTTGGTTATTATAAATAATGTGCAACGAACAGAGGGGTGCATATATTCTTTTGAATTAGTATTTTAAATTTCTTTAGATATATACCCCAAAGTAGAATTGCTAGGTCCTAAGGCAATTCCATTTAAAAATTTTTGAGGACCCTCCTATTGTTTTCCATAGTGGCTGCATGAATCTGCATTTTCACTAGCAAACAGCATTGCCATTTTCTAACTCTGCCACTCTGGGCCAATTACTTTACTCTTTGAGCATCAGTTTCCTTGGTCCTGAAAAGGGGAGATTAACTTCTTTATATGATTATCCAGAGGGTGAGAGATGACAAAGGTATATTGTTAACTACATTTATTAAAAGAAAAAAAAAAAGTGCACTCTGAATGAATGACAGCTATTACTATTATTAACAGCATCAGAATAGAGCAGTTGCTTTCAGATTTCCTCCAGTAAGATCAGAACATACTCATAGTTCTATAGAAAAAATTAATAGCATAGAAAATGGCTATTTTTTAAACTAGTTCATGAAGAAATGCTTTTTTTCCTGAACTACAGTTTTTTATTTTGTTTGACCATTTTCTTGTGAGGTTTTACTATTTCAAAACAGAACCTATATTTGCATATTAGATCTAAACATCGAGATGTTATCATCAGAGCAAAGGACTTTAGGCCCTGACTGGCTGACTCAGTGATAGAGCATTGACCCAGCGTGTGTACATTCTGGGTTTGATCCCCAGTCAGGCACACAGGAGAAGTGACCATCTGCTTCTCTTCCCCTCCCTTTCCCACTTCTCTTTCTCTTCCCATCTTGCAGCCACTGGCTTGGTTGATTCCAGCATTGCCCTCAGATGGAGGTTGCTGGGTAGATCTCGGTCAGGGTGTATGTGGGAATCTGTCGATCTCTCCTCCTCTCAACTGAAAAAAAAAAAAAAGACTGCAGAAAACACCCCCCCCCAAGATATCATTTTTAAATCTTGGCTATGCGCTAACAGTGACTGATTATATTAGGCCTTGTTGATGACACTTGAAAATAATTAAAGGGCTTTGAAAAGATTTGACTATTTTTTTTGTAAGATTTGACTATTTTTACATGTGCTGGTTTTATGTGTTTCTATAAAGTGTAACTGGCATGAGTGGGGTTCACTAGAATGTGATTACCAGGAGGGAAGTATGTTAATGTCCACTTGGCCACAGCACAGAACTATACCCAATCCCTTCGACCTTAGCAACAGGGCCAGGGTAAGGGTGAGGCAAGAATGCCCTTTCACAAATAAAAAATTACAATAGTTGGAAATTATAACCATATGTTTAGCTGGCACTTGGGGAGAATAAGCTAATACATTAATAGAGGAAGGAGTATTTTTGGAACTCCAAGGAGAATTATTTGAGAGAGGCCCAGGCTGACCCGAGGAAGCTATTCTATTGCAAAAACAATTGCAGAGACTATTTAGGGGAAATCCTGCTGGTGTCTGGTAATTGTCTACTTGTTTATTATCTATCTATCTATCTATCTATCTATCTATCTATCAATCATCTATCTATCATCATCATCATAATTTATCTATATTCCTGTCATCTCCTTGCCTGTCAGTGTTAACTCATTAATTTAACTTATCTGTCAGAGTATTATCTGGACTTTGAAGTGCTGTTTGAAAAGAGATTTATAATCTCAGCTTATCTTGCCAATGTAATAAAATTGTAAAAAAGTAAAACATTCGAAATAAAATCAAAACCTTTTTCTTGCCTATGGAGTCATGTTAAAACTCAGTCATTAAGGGGAATTTGGTGGATATTTTGTTCAAGTGTCATTCCTGTGGAAAAAATCATCCTCTGGGGATAAAATTATAAAGAACTGTTGATGGTCCATTGTGTGAATGACTTATAAATAATAGATGATGTTTATAATACTGCTGTCAGGTCAAAGACTCTGGTAACCACAACAGAGAAGAAGATAGCCTGGGGACATTGTCATTACTCAGGATAGGATTGTTTTGTTCTTTGATTTAATAATTCATTTTGCAGAAAATTAGCCATGTTATACTACCCCAGAGATTCTACCCCATGTTTATCAAAACTGACTTTGTGAGACAGATGCAGATGATGAAAAATCGGTGGTGATTAGAAACTTTTTCAGTAAAGTGAGGTTCAGTGATTAAGACTTACTACTATATTCCTCAGGTACATCCATAGGTACAAATATAGCACTTTATAATTAATTTAAAGGAGGTTAAATTATACCAATTTTATGTCATATGGTAAGCCTCTGAATTAGGGTCAAAGAGAGATTCAAACTGCTATTATAGTTTACTTAAAAAATTGAGAAAACTTAACTACATTCCTTGAGTCTCTAACTGAAACTTTGGATGAATAGTGGATAGCCTGACCTGTGGAGGCACAGTGGATCAAGTGTGGACCTAGAATGCTGAGGTCACCCGTTAAAAACCCCGGGATGGCCAGGTCAAGGCACATAGAAGAAGCAACTATGAGTTGATGCTTCCCACTCTCCCTCTCCGCCTCCCCCCCGCCCTCTTTAAAAATCAATAAATTGGATGATGTCAGAGTAATGGCGGGGTGGGAAGCGATACCGATAAATCTCCCCCAAAACTCAACAAGATCTTCAACCAGAAACAGAAAAACCTATCCTTGGAGCCTCCAGATGTTTTGCAATACACCCAAAGGTATGATCGAGTGAAAAATTGGCTAAATATATAACCAACGAAGGAAATAGGGAGTAAGAAATGCTCTGCCTTCCTCACTAACCTAAACAGGGCGGCTTTCACTAGAAACTGAGAATATAGAAACTAAGGCGGGCAAAGGGGGTGAATAGATCCAGGCTGCGGCACAAACGGCCGAACCAGGCTGTGGCACGGAGATCCAAGCCGAGGAAAAACTGTTCCTGTGACAACCCGGGCAATACAGCTAACACTCATGCCAAACCCAGACAAAGAAAGACAAGCGGGGCAGCCATTTTACCCGATCTCCTGGTCGGCGTGCGCAGATAGTGGGCGAGAGATTCCTTCCAAAGCCCCAGGAGGGTGCGCCCGTGTTACCCCACAGAGAGGCAGAGTCAGAGGCCTTTGTGTGGGCCAAAAGCCTCCGGGCCGCCCCAGCGCCCTGGGAGAGCCACACACGGGGAAGGAGCGAGAACTAATTCCAATGCTGGAACATTTCCGTACGGGTGGGGGTTTCACTCAGAGGGTGAGGCCGCTGGTCTGATATCCTGGTCTGTGCGTGCAGATAGTGAGCGAGAGCTTCCTCCGAGTGCCTTGGCAGTGCCTGCCCATGTTATCCCACAGAAGGGCAGAGTCAGGGGCCTTTGTGTGGGCCAAAAAGCAGAATCTCGGGCTGCCCCAGTGCCCTGAGGGAGCCACGCACGGGAAGGGAGCGAGAGCTAATTCCAATGCTGGAACTTTTCAGTGCGGGTGGGGGGTTTCACTCAGAGGGCAAGACTTCCGGACTGACATCCTGGTCTGCGCGCACGGAGAGTGGGCAGGAGACTCCTCCCAGCACCTCGGGAGTGGGAGCCCGTGTTGTCCCACAGAGGGGCAGAGTCGGGGGCCTTTGTGTGGGCCGAGGGCAGAGTCTCAGGCTGCCCCAGTGCCTTGAAAAAGCTGCACACAGGGACAGAGTGAGAGCCAATTCCAACGCTGGAACTTTTCCGTGCGGGCGGGGGGTTTCACTCAGAGGGCGAGACTTCCGGCCTGACATCCTGGTCTGCGCACGCAGATAGTGAGCGAGAGTTTCCTCCAAGCGCCGCGGGAGTGGGCGTCCGTCCGTGTTACCGGACAGAGTGGCAGAGCCAGAGGTCTTTGAGTGGGCAGAAACCCCACCTGATTATGCTAGTGGCTCTGACTGACTGAGCCTTACCCAGAGGCCTGTGCTGAGTGGGAATAGAGTGGGGAGTTGCCAGCTCTTTGAGCCTCTTACTATCCAGGCAGAGGCAGCAGCAACCCCATAGCTGGATTATCAGGCTACTAATTGAGGAAGGAAAGACTAGGAGAGAGGCTCCAGGAACACGGACTCTCGCACTGTCAGAGCCTATAAATGCTAATGAGCCTCGACTGCCAATGAGACTGAAGCACAATACATGACATCGCCATAGAGACTTATCAACTGCAAACCTCTACCTGAGCATGCCAAAGGGGCAGAACCCGGGTACAGAGTCACCGACCAGGAAGAGGGAGAGAAAATAAAAAGCAAGAAGATAACCTCTCAAAATCAAGAATAATCCGCAGACTTTATAACCTATCCCATTTTATTATATTTGTTCGTTTCTCTTATCTTCATCCTTGATTTTTTTTTTCCTCCTCCAATTAGGTCGTTTAACTCTCTACTGGTCTTACTCTCTCCTCTCCTTGAACTACACTACTCATAAGTGTTACATCTCCCATTATCTTTTCTTTCCTCTTCTTTTCTCTCTATGAGGGTTGCACTCCAAAACCCTTAACTCTCTCTCTCTCTCTCTCCTCTTTTTTCTTTTTTCTTCTTTTAGTGGTTCCCTCTTTCTTCTCTCTCTCTCTCTTTCTTTTCTCCCTCTATATTAGTTTCTTCCTTTCTCCTTTACGTCTCCTCTCATTAAAACCTCAATAACGAACAAATTATCTTATCTGGGACTCAAACTTATGTTTGTGGCATTTTGGGGGGGGGTTACTTCACCTTTTTAACTCACTAGCAGTGCTCCCATCCCTGGCTCTCCATTTTATCAAGCTCTTGTTCCACTAAATACAATAGTAATTTTTTAATTTGTCCCCCCATTTTCCTGTTTCCCTTATTCCTCTCATCATAACTCTTAGTCAGCCAACACCTAAATGCAAATCATTTTATTCTTGATCCAAATTTTTTCATTATTTGCTTTTTGTGGGTCCATACCCCCCTTTTTTATTTTTTATTTTATTTTTTTTATTTTATTTTCTTGCCCCTTTATTACTTTCCCCCAATTCAGGCCCTCCATTATAAGCATTGTTTGTTCTATTAAATACAATATAATTCACAGTTCACCATAAGATTTTCTCAAGAAAGAGGGGAGAGGAAAGGAGAGGAGAGGAAAAAAGGAGGGAGGGAATAATTTCCTTTTTTAAAATTTTAATTTAATTTAATTTTATTTCATTATTAATTAAAAAAACACTTTTTTCGATTTTTTATTTTTTAACTTTTTATTCTTTATTAAATCTCATTAATACTATCAACAAAACCACCCTCAGATGCCATTAAGGAAGAGAAAATCGAATATCATGAATACATAAGAAAGAGTGGTAACACAGATAGATGAGGAAAAATCTATGGAGAAAAAATTTAATATATTGGAAACCTTGGACCTAAATGGCAGAGAATTCAAGATAGAAATCCTAAAAATACTCAGAGATATACAAGAAAACACAGAAAGGCAATTTAGGGAGCTCAGAAAACAACTCAATGAACACAAAGAATATATGTCCAAGGAAATTGAAACTATAAAAACAAATCAAACAGAGATGAAAAACTCAATTCACGAGCTGAAAAACGAGGTAACAAGCTTAGCTAATAGAACAGGCCAGATAGAAGGTAGGATTAGTGAAATAGAAGACAAGCAACTTGAGGCACAACAGAGAGAAGAAGAAAGAGACTCAAAAAAAAAAAAATGAGCGCTACAAGAATTATCTGGCTCCATCAGAAAGAATAACATAAGAATAATAGGTATATCAGAGGGAGAAGAGAAAATGGAATGGAGAACATACTCAAACAAATAATAGATGAGAACTTCCCAAGCCTGTGGAAAGAAGTAAGGCCTCAAGTTCAAGAAGCAAACAGAACTCCGAGTTTTCTTAACCCCAACAAACCTACTCCAAGGCACATCATAATGAAATTGGCACAAACCAATAGCAAAGAAAAAATTCTCAAGGCAGCCAGGGAAAAGAAGAATACAACATATAAAGGAAGGCCCATTAGATTATCATCAGATTTCTCAGCAGAAACTCTACAAGCTAGAAGAGAGTGGACCCCAATATTTAAAGCCCTGAAAGAGAGGAACTTTCAGCCAAGAATACTATACCCATCAAAGCTATCCTTCAAATATGAAGGAGAAATAAAAATATTCACAGATACAGAAAAGATGAGGGAATTTATCATCAGAAAACCCCCACTCCAGGAATTACTAAAGGGGGTTCTCCAATCAGATACAAAGAACAAAAAAAAAAACAAAAAAAACCCAGAGCCACAAGTAAAAGCTCCAAGAAGAACACAATAAAACCAAATTTAAACTGTGACAATA
The DNA here is from genome assembly GCF_036850765.1 of Saccopteryx bilineata. Classification (NCBI taxonomy): domain Eukaryota; kingdom Metazoa; phylum Chordata; class Mammalia; order Chiroptera; family Emballonuridae; genus Saccopteryx; species Saccopteryx bilineata. Next base: position 91,335,592 of record NC_089492.1, read on the forward strand.
ACAAAAAGAAAGGGGGAAGAGAATGGAGATTAACAGGAGCAAAGGACGATGGAGTGCAAAAGTACTCACAAAATAGTGCACTACAATGAACAGGGTAGGAACCCTTTTCATTACTTAAAGGTAACCACCATTGAAAAAACCACCACAGAAGCACATGAGATAAAAAAGATAGCAACAGAGGAAAGATGTATGGAATACAACCAAATAAAAACAAAAGAGAGATAAACGAAAGAGAAGCATCAAACAAGACACAAAACTAACAGAAAGCAATCTATAAAATGGCAATAGGGAACTCACAAGTGTCAATAATTACACTAAATGTAAACGGATTAAACTCACCAATAAAAAGACACAGAGTAGCAGAATGGATTAAAAAAGAAAATTCAACTGTATGCTGCCTACAGGAAACTCATCTAAGTAACAAGGATAAAAACAAATTCAAAGTGAAAGGCTGGAAAACAATACTCCAAGCAAATAACATCGAAAAAAAAGCAGGCGTAGCAATACTCATATCTGATAATGCTGACTACAAGACAGCAAAAGTACTCAGAGACAAAAATGGCCATTTCATAATGGCTAAGGGGACACTGAATCAAGAAGACATAACAATTCTTAATATATATGCACCAAACCAAGGAGCACCAAAATATATAAGACAGCTACTTATTGACCTTAAAACAAAAACTGACAAAAATACAATCATACTTGGAGACATCAATACACTGCTGACGGCTCTAGATCGGTCATCCAAACAGAGAATCAACAAAGATATAGTGGCCTTAAACAAAACACTAGAGCACCTGGATATGATAGACATCTACAGGACATTTCATCCCAAAGTGACTGAGTATACATTTTTCTCCAGTGTACATGGATCATTCTCAAGAATTGACCATATGTTGGGCCACAAAAACAACATCAGCAAATTCAGAAAAATTGAAGTTGTACCAAGCATATTTTCTGATCATAAAGCCTTGAAACTAGAATTCAACTGCAAAAAGGAGGAAAAAAATGCCACAAAAATGTGGAAACTAAACAACATACTTTTAAAAAATGAATGGGTCAAAGAAGAAATAAGTGCAGAGATCAAAAGATATGTACAGACTAATGAAAATGACAATACGACATATCAGAATCTATGGGATGCAGCAAAAGCAGTGATAAGAGGGAAGTTCATATCACTTCAGGCATATGTGAACAAACAAGAGAGAGCCCAAGTGAACCACTTAACTTCCCACCTTAAGGAGCTAGAAAAAGAGGAACAAAGAAAACCCAAAACCAGCCGAAGAAAGGAGATAATAAAAATCAGAGCAGAAATAAATGAAATAGAGAACAGTAAAACTATAGAAAAAATTAATAGAACAAAGAGCTGGTTCTTTGAAAAGATCAACAAAATTGACAAACCCTTGGCAAGACTTACCATGGAAAAAAGAGAAAGAACTCATATAAAAATCCAAAATGAAAGAGGAGAAATTACCACAGACACTGTAGATATTCAAAGAATTATTGTAGAATACTATGAAAAACTTTATGCCACTAAATTCAACAATCTAGAAGAAATGGATAAATTCCTAGAACAATACAACCTTCCTAGACTGAGTCAGGAAGAAGCAGAAAGCCTAAACAGACCTATTAGTAGAGACGAAATAGAAAAAACCATTAAAAGCCTCCCCCAAAATAAAAGTCCAGGCCCTGACGGCTATACCAGCGAATTTTATCAAACATTCAAAGAAGACTTGGTTCCTATTCTACTGAAAGTCTTCCAAAAAATTGAAGAAGAAGCAATACTTCCAAACACATTTTATGAGGCCAACATAACCCTCATACCAAAACCAGACAAGGATGGCACAAAAAAAGAAAACTACAGACCAATATCTCTAATGAATACAGATGCTAAAATACTAAACAAAATACTAGCAAATCGAATACAACAACATATTAAAAAAATAATACATCATGATCAAGTGGGATTCATCCCAGAATCTCAAGGATGGTTCAACATACGTAATACAGTTAACGTAATACACCATATCAACAAAACAAAGAACAAAAACCACATGATCATCAATAGATGCAGAAAAGGCTCGATAAAATACAACACAATTTTATGTTTAAGACTCTCAACAAAATGGGTATAGAAGGAAAATATCTCAACATGATAAAGGCCATATATGATAAACCATCAGCTAACATCATATTAAATGGCACTAAACTGAAGGCTTTCCCCTCTAAATCAGGAACAAGACAGGGTTGTCCACTCTCTCCACTCTTATTTAATGTGGTACTAGAGGTTCTAGCCAGAGCAATCAGACAAGACAAAGAAATAAAAGGCATCCATATCAGAAAATAAGAAGTAAAGGTATCACTTTTTGCAGATGATATGATCCTATACATCGAAAACCCCAAAGAATCCACAAAAAGACTACTAGAAACAATAAGCCAATACAGTAAGGTCGCAGGATACAAAATTAACATACAGAAGTCAATAGCCTTTCTATATGCCAACAATGAAACAACTGAGAATGAACTCAAAAGAATAATCCCCTTCACAATTGCAACAACAACAAAAAATACTTAGGAATAAACATAACAAAGAATGTAAAGGACTTATATAATGAAAACTATAAACCATTGTTAAGAGAAATCGAGAAAGATATAATGAGATGAAGAATATTCCTTGTTCTTGGTTAGGAAGAATAAATATAATCAAGATGGCTATATTACCCAAAGCAATATACAAATTTAATGCAATTCCCATCAAAATTCCAATGACATTTTTTAAAGAAATAGAGCAAAAAATCATCAGATTTATATGGAACTATAAAAAACCCTGAATAGCCAAAGCAATCCTAAAGAAAAAGAATGAAGCTGGGGGCATTACAATACCTGACTTCAAACTCTATTATAGGGCCACGACAATCAAAACAGCATGGTATTGGCAGAAAAATAGACACTCAGACCAATGGAACAGAATAGAAAGTCCAGAAATAAAACCACATATATATAGTCAAATAATTTTTGATAAAGGGGCCAAGAACACACAATGGAGAAAAGAAAGCCTCTTCAATAAATGGTGCTGGGAAAACTGGAAAGCCACATGCAAAAGAATGAAACTGGACTACAGTTTGTCCCCCTGTACTAAAATTAACTCTAAATGGATCAAAGATCTAAACATAAGACCTGAAACAATAAAGTACATAGAAGAAGACATAGGTACTGAACTCATGGACCTGGGTTTTAAAGAGCATTTTATGAATTTGACTCCAATGGCAAGAGAAGTGAAGGCAAAAATTAATGAATGGGACTACATCAGACTAAGAAGTTTTTGCTCAGCAAGAGAAACTGATAACAAAATAAACAGAAAGCCAACTAAATGGGAAATGATATTTTCAAACAACAGCTCAGATAAGGGCCTAATATCCAAAATATACAAAGAACTCATAAAACTCAACAACAAACAAACAAACAATCCAATAAAAAAATGGGAAGAGGACATGAACAGACACTTCTCCCAGGAGGAAGTACAAATGGCCAACAGATATATGAAAAGATGCTCATCTTCTTTAGTTATTAGAGAAATGCAAATCAAAACCACAATGCGATACCACCTCACACCTGTTAGATTAGCTATTATCAACAAGACAGGTAATAGCAAATGTTGGAGAGGCTGTGGAGAAAAAGGAACCCTTATACACTGTTGGTGGGAATGTAAAGTAATACAACCATTATGGAAGAAAGTATGGTGGTTCCTTAAAAAAACTGAAAATAGAACTACCTTATGACCCAGCAATCCCTCTACTGGGTATATACCCCCAAAACTCAGAAACATTGATACGTAAAGACACATGCATCCCCATGTTCATTGCAGCATTGTTCACAGTGGCCAGGACATGGAAACAACCAAAAAGCCCATCAATAGATGACTGGATAAAGAAGATGTGGCACATATACACTATGGAATACTAAGCCATAAGAAATGATGACATCGGATCATTTACAGCAAAATGGTGGGATCTTGATAACATTATACGAAGTGAAATAAGTAAATCAGAAAAAAACAGGAACTGCATTATTCCATACATAGGTGGGACCTAAAAGTGAAACTAAGAGACATTGATAAGAGTGTGGTGGTTACGGGGGGAGGGGGGAAACGGAGAGGGAAAGGGGGAGGGGGAGGGGCACAAAGAAAACTAGATAGAAGGTGACAGAGGACAATCTGACTTTGGGTGATGGGTATGCAACATAATTGAAAGACAAGATAACCTGTACTTGTTGATCTTTGAATATATGTATCCTGATTTATTGATGTCACCCCATTAAAAAAATAAAATTATAATAAAAATCAATAAATTAAATAAAAGAGAAAAAAATTGAGAAATCTAACATAAAATGTTAGAGAATATGTAAAATAAAATGTTAGGAAGTATGTCAAAAGGTACACACAGAAGAAAATGTGTATATAGTATCAAATGCTTGGAAAAATCAAAATGAATAAATTAAATATTCAAGGAGCTAGGGAAAAAATAAACATCTTGTGAAAAGTAGGATAATATATTAATAAAGAAAAGCAAAAATGTATTGCTTGAAACAGTTCAGGACTTGATTTATTTAATAAATACTTATCTCATTATTCATAGTCATATGTCAGTTTGTTTCCTAGATACCCAATTCCCTCCTAAATGGTTTTTTGATATCTTTTAAAATGGTGGTTTATAAGTGCTCCCCTGATAGCACACAATGATGCTATTTTGACCATTGCTTTCTCTCCTTAATAATATATCTTGGAAGAATACATATAAATCCTCTTGCATTCTTTTTTTTTTAATTATTATTTTTTAGTTTTTTCTTCTTTTCCAAGTGAGAGGAGGGAAGATAGAGAGACAGACTCCCACATGTGCCTCAAGGAGGATTCATTGGACAACTCCCACCTGGGGCCGATGCTCTGCCCATCTGGGGTCATGGTTGCAACTGAGTTATTTTTAGCACCTGAGGCAGGGGCTTCATGGAGCCATCCTTAATGCTCAGGGCCAATGCACTTGAACCAATTGAACCATGGCTGCAAGGGGAGGAGAAAGAGAGAAAGGGTAGAGGTAGAGGATGAAGAAGTAGATGGTCACCTCTCCTGTGTGCCCTGACCAGGAATTGAATCCAGTATATCCACATGCTGGACTGATGCTCTACCACTGAGCCAGCTGTCCAGGGCCTCTTGCATTCTTTTTCTTTTTTTTTTTTTGTATTTTTCTGAAGCTAGAAATGGGGAGAGACAGTCAGACAGACTCCCGCATGCGCCCGACCGGGATCCACCCGGCACGCCCACCAGGGGGCGACGCTCTGCCCACCAGGGGGCGATGCTCTGCCCCTCCGGGGCGTCGCTCTGCCGCAACCAGAGCCATTCTAGTGCCTGGGGCAGAGGCCAAAGAGCCATCTCCAGCGCCCGGGCCATCTTTTTGCTCCAATGGAGCCTTGGCTGCGGGAGAGGAAGAGAGAGACAGAGAGGAAGCGGGGGTGGAGAAGCAGATGGGCGCTTCTCCTGTGTGCCCTGGCCGGGAATTGAACCCGGGACTTCCGCACGCCAGGCTGATGCTCTACCACTGAGCCAACCGGCCAGGGTCATTCTTTTTTTTTGGCTGTATAGTATTCCAGCATGACAGGGCAAGTTTACCCTTATCACTCTTCTTTTTCATATCATTTAATTAATTTTTAGTGTGAATTAGAATCTGTTTAATTAAAAGTACTTTTGGTATTTAAATGATAAGATGTTAAAATTTGATTAATTTATACAGATTTGACACCTTTTTGATAGTATTTCTAACCAAGCATGTAATACATCTTTCCACTTGTTCAAGTCTTTTTAACCTCAGTGAGCATATTATAGTTTCTTCCTATAAATTTACACATTTCTTAAATTTGTTCCTACAAATATAATATGTTCTGTTATTATTTTAAGTGAAGACTTTCTTTTCTGCCGCGAACCAGTGCGGCTAGTAAATCCAGATCCTGAAGGAGAACTGCATGGACTTAAGAAAATAGATTCACTGAGAAAAGAGGATGGGATTGGGAGGCCTCTGCAATGCTGATGGCAAGATCAGAGAGCGAGAGCTTGCTTTATTATATAGCATAGGCAATTAAAGCCTTTAAGCCAATATACAAATGAGGAAGTCTCTGCTACAAAGCCACTTATCTGAGGCATAAATGGGATTCCTCATAAGAGCACACCACCCCACATCATGCAACAATCACCGCTGTGGGGAAAAGCTTAGTTTTGAGAAGAGTGTTGAGAAAATCTTAGTATTATAAGGGTGTGTGGAAGATCTTAGTATTAGAAGGGTGGAGAAGAGCTTAGTTTTAAACTAAGCCCTAGGCTGTAAGGATTTTGTCAGCTTACAGCCTGTCTCCCACACTTTTCATTATAACTTCTAATTGGTTATTTGATCAATTAAAGGCTATTGACAACTAACTGTACATTAGTTTTGTACCTAGCTACCCTACAGATACTTTATTATTTGTAATGGTTTTTCTATTCTTTTGGTTTCTCTAGATACACAGTTATATCAAATTATATCATTTCACTGGGAAACAAAATTTTTCTTGCATCCACAAAGACACTTGTTCTTACCTAATTTGAGTGTGCTGATCTCAAATTTGACATTAGTTTTTCTCTGTAAGCTACAGTTTCTTTTGCAATTCAAGATTTTAGGTTTTCATCTTATTGTAAAATTTTCAACATTTACTTTAACATAATGAAGTAGAATGTCTTCTTGGGCATCATCTTTGTAAAAATATAATAATTTATATAATGCAGTAAATACACTAATACACTAAAAAATATGATTGCATCAGACTTTGCCTACAATTTCAAAATAGAACATATTAAAACACTTTAATCATAAAATTTGTGCAAAACTTATTTAAATTCTATTCAGGCAAAAATTTGTGTTTGTAGCTCTTGAGTTTGTGTACTTGTTGAGGACAATCTCATTTGATGCTCCAGCAGTAGTCTGATCATCACTAACAGCTCCAAGATTTTCGGGAAACTTATCAAGGTGACTGTTCAGGAAGTGAATCTTAACGCTCATGTTACATCCAATGTCGCGGAAAGCCGACAACATCCTTTGAACCAGAAGTTCATAGTTTTCTGCGTTTTTGTTGCCAAGGAAGTTCTTTGTAACTGCCACAAAAGACTGCCATGATGCTTTCTCCTCCTTATACATCTTCCTGGCAAATTCTTCATCACGTATGAAGGTTCGAATTTGAGGTCCATCAAATACACCTGCTTTTATCTTCTCGAAAGACAAGGCAGGAAAAGCAGAAATAATATGTTGAAAGCATTCACTTTCTCTATTCAAAGCCTGAACAAACTGCTTCATTAAGCCAAATTTAATGTGAAGTGGGGGAAAAATGATCCTGTTTCAATTAACTACAGGTTCATTCACAATATTTTGCATCCCTACTTCCAGAGCTTCACGTTTTGGCCACTCCTTCTGTGTCCAGTGTTTCTACTGAGCTCGGCTGTCCCACAAACACAGAAAGCAAGGATACTTCGTGAAACCTCTCTGTTGTCATAGCAGCAAAGTTACCATTTTAAGATTCACACAAATGATCCAGTTATGCTCCTCAACTTCAGAAAGTCAAGGACAATTTTTATGTCATTATAATCTTCTCGCAGATGAGTTGAATAATTAATTGGAACCACTGCATAAACATTACTGTTGTATAGGAGAACACATTTCAGACTCCGCTTAGAGCTGTCAAGAAATAGCCGCCATTCTGTTGGACTGTAAGTGGTAACACCTAGCTGGCTGAGAAGACTATTGATATCATGACAGCAAACAAAGTGTTTGTCTTCAGAAAAAAGTCCACAAAAATTTGTTCACACTTCCTGAAATGGGATACTTTAGCTCAGTGGTCCCTGACCTTTTTTGGGCCACAGGCCGGTTTAATGTCAGAAAATATTTTCACGGACCAGCCTTTAGGGTGGCACGGATAAATGTATCACGTGACCGAGACAAGCGTCAAGAGTCAGTCTTAGATGGTTGTAACAGAGGGAATCTGGTCATTTATTAAAAATAAAACATCGTTTAAACTTAAATATAAATAAAACGGAACTAATGTAAGTTATTTATTCTTTCTCTGCAGACCAGTACCAAATGGCCCACGGACCAGTATGGTTTCACGGCCCAGGGGTTGGAGAACACTGCTTTAGCTGACCGGTGAAGTACATTCTTTTCTTGAAGCCTGGAGGCTAATAACTCAGCTGCTTTCTTTGATAGGCCCAAATCTCTTATTAAGTCATTCAATTTGGGTGGGCTAAACTGCTGAGGGGTTAATGACTGCTTGGCATTAGAAGAAGACCCTTCAGTTTCTACAACCATTTCCTCATGCATATTATCAAAATACACTTGATCACCATGTTCACTTTCTTTGTCCTTAGAAAAAATAAAACCACTAAAAACTGGAACCAGGACTGTCTCAGAGTGTAGGATAGGTCATATTGCTGAAGGAATATTAGGATATGCAATCATATGCCGTTTTTTCTTGCCGATGCCCTTTGTATGGATCAGACAGAAATAACAGTCACTGCTGTGGTCCTTAGGTTCACGCCAAACCATGGGAATACCAAAAGGCATTCCTTTGTGTTTTTCTTTTGTCCAGTCATAAAGCATTTCCTCACAATTATGACACACAATATGAGGAGCCCAATTCTTGTCTTGATTGCCAAGGGGAACTTGAAAATAGGCAATATATGCACGTGTCACAAATGATGAAATATTGTGCCTTTGACATTGAAGTGTGTAACAGCCACATATATAACAGTAGGTGTCAGTACTATTCTTACATTTACACCTACTTGAAGAAGCCATGATTCAATCTTAAAATAAGAAGGTGTTTTTATCAGATAATACTTTTTTTTACATTTAAAAACAACTACAATTATGTAAAAGTGATGTTTGTAAAACATTAATTGCCTTGTGGTTATGTTCAATCCAAGAGTCATTGCCCTTTAACTCCAATTTAAAAACCAATGTATGCCATGAAGTGTAACAAAAATAAATTAAAATTGCATAAAAACTAGAGCATCACCAAAAAGCGTATTTCAAATTTAGAATCCGCGATGCAGAAATATATAAAAACAGTTCTAAAACCTCATGCAACAGAAAATGAAAAAAAAACTGTTCCCCAGTGTTATTAATGATTACTTCATTTCCAATTTTTAAAATATTTTTTTAATTTCTTATTTATTTATTTATTCATTCATTTTAGAGAGGAGAGGGGGGAGGGGGAGAGAGAGAGAGAGAGAGAGAGAGAGAGAGAGAGAAGGGGGGAGGGGCAGGAAGCATCAACTCCCATATGTGCTTTGACCAGGCAAGCCGGGTTTTGAACCGGCAATCTCAATGTTTCCAGGTTGACGCTTTATCCACTGCGCCACCACAGGACAGGCCAATTTTTATATCTTATATTTCCCTCTTTTTTTTTTAGTTGAATTGGCTTGTATCTACTAGAACAATGTTAAAAACTAATGGTCATTGTGGAAATTCTTATTTTATTATTGACTTTAATAAGATTGCCTTTAGTTCTGTTTTGTTGGCTCTGGGATTTAAATAGAACTATACACATATAGTTTTACATATACTTATGCAATATAAAATGTATTTTACATATTTGTACTTACATAAAATATAGTTACACATATATAATATATATTATATTCAGAAAGTATCAATCTATTACTATTTTAATATCTAAGGTGGTTACATAAAACTTTCCTGATTAGATATGATTTTTTATAACATACTTTGAGTTTCTGAAATAAAACCCACTTTGTTTTCATTGTGGCTACATATAAAGATATATATGCTTATCTTTAAAATATTCTCCACAAAATAATTTTAGCTGCCATACATAATTCTCTCCCCCCACCCCTTTGGCCTACCTATCACCCACTTCTCATTCCCTCTCCTTCTATTAAGTCACAATTTGTGGGATGTTATACACACTGCCCCACATTACTATTTCTTCCCTTAGTCAATCATTATAAATCATGTTTCCTGACCAATGATAGGATTCGAAATGGATATATGATGCATTAGGCTGTCAGAGATATGCACGGTGCGCATACTTCCCCTGCCCATCTCCGATGTAGTCATGAAGACAGTGGACAAGGAAGGTAATCTCAGGGGTAAGGCCAGAGGCCCAGGAGGACAAAGGACAAGAAAGACCCTCCCAGGGAGCAGACCCACCAAAAGCCTCTTTCTTTGATGCTATGGGAAGGGTTCCTTGCATTTCTGTCCATCAGGACATACAGGATGGGCACTATCAATTAGTGATGATTGAATTCTCTTTCTAGTTGTTCCTCTCCTTGAATTAACAAAAAAAAATCACATTTTTCCATTTTTTTCATTATTAGATATTGGGCCATCAAGGCAGTATGGGTCTATATTGTCTTTAGAAAATTTAAAGACAATAATAAAATTGATCAGTGTCAGCCTGCTTTTCATTATCAACATGTGGCAGGCAGGCATTCTGAACCGTGTTAGTGATAGGAGGAGTGCTCTCCCCCATGGTGGACAGCTTCCACTGGCCTTCGCCTGCATCCTTTACTTTTGATGATGTCACTAAATTGCTGAATGAACTTACCCTGGAACAGAGTGCCTTGGGACCTTTCATTTTGTGAAGTATTATTATCAATTTTGAGCCAAATTCCCTGTTACTCCTTTTTGCGGCCTTATTTGATCCTCTGCTATTACTATGCCTTTTATAAACCTCTGGTGGTATTTGTTTATAGTTTTTGTTTATTTGGCTTTCCAATGGTATTTTGAGCTCCTTAAAGTCAGGGAATTTACCTTATTCACGTTTGTCTCCCTAGGACAAATGCATGCCACACTGGTTGCTCAACTACGGATTGTTCCATGAATATATCTGTGGCTTTATTTGACCATAATTCTCGTGCCCTGAAATTATCACAGTTTGGATATTGGTTGTTTGGAATACCCTATGCTATAATTTGGATAACAGGAACTTATTATGACTTAATAACTGAAATCTTTGTTTTATATCCCTCAGGATATATCCCAGGTGTTATAAAATAAAATTTCATGGTATGGTGAGCAATGTGCTGTCTAGTTCTTTCAAGTAGTTTTCTGAGAGATGTCTGCTCAGACACTTTTGTTGAGGATGTATGGTGTCTACTAAAAATGTCTACCAAGTATACATATAACAAAACATTTTTTTTTGAAATAGAAATACTATTTTAATTGATTTGACAGAAAGAAGAAGAGAAAGAAACATCAATTGTTCTGTTTATTTATACATTCATTAGGCGACTCCTCTATGTGCTCTCCTAAGGATCAAACCTGAAACCTTGGCCTATCAGGACAATGTTCAATAAACCAAGCTCACCCTGGCTGGTTGGCTTAGCGGTAGAATGTCAGCCTGGCATGTGGATGTCCTGGGTTCGATTCCCAGACAGGGTACACAAAAGAAGCAACCATCTGCTTCTCCACCCTTCCCCCTCTCCTTTCTCTCTGTCTCTCTTTTCCTCTTCTGCAGCCAAGGCTCCATTGGAGCAAAGTTGGCCCGGGCGCTGTGGATGGCTCTGTGGCCTCGGCCTCAGGTGCTAGAATGGCTCTGGCCACAAAGGAGCAACATCCCAGATGGGCAGAGCATCGCCCCCTGGTGGGCATGCTGGGTGGATCCTGGTCGGGCGCATGTGGGAGTCTGTCTGACTGCCTCCTCACTTCTAACTTCGGAAAAATTCCAATACTAATACTACTACTACTACTACTAATAATAATAATAAACCAAGCTCCCCCACCAGGTCCAGAAAGATTTTTTAAAATGTTTCCTGCTCCCAGGTTCCAGAGCTTTCTGTGTGATTGAAGTTCAATAGAGCAAATTTAGGTTCCGTTTATGTGCCCAAGGCCCAACACAAAGCACAGTTTATTGCTCTTACATAACAAAACATTTTTTAAAGAGAGATTCATACTTGGCCCAAATCAGAACATAGAATTTACTAGTTTTCTGTATTATACATGAAGATCCACTAGATGGTACTGTTACATAAGTGATCCTACTTGGAAGAACACAATGAAATTTTCTTTGCCGTTAAACAGCTGCTCACTGAAATATTTTTTCAACTCAAACTAAGCCAGCTTGATTAATAGTGTAACTTGGTCTAGAGTAAGGAAGTAAATTGTCATTATTAAGATTTATAGTAAGTTACTTGTGAAGTAAATGAGCGAGGCAATCAATTAGCAGTCTTCTAGTCAGTTGTAATGCACAGAAAATCGTGAACTATAACATGCTGTGTTTGAAAACAGAGCTTCTTTCAGAAAAACATTTTGGTGCTTAGGAGAAGGGAGTTGCATTTGGAATGCATTTAAAAATCTCTGCTTTGTAGATGGTAATTTATTGACTATTTGGTGTTTACAATGTTTTGCCAGGAAATCAACCACTAATCTGGGAAAGTCTAAACATTGCACACTATTCAATTAAAAGCAGATTTCATTCAGCTGAGCAGCTTCATGGACTCCTCCCTGTAATATTTTCCATGGAGTTCATATTGTGGATTTACCATGGATTTAGGGCCATTTGAAAGCAAGCCATTTTGATACCTGAAGATCCTTGGAAGTAATTCAAAATGAATCTGCTTCATATAAAATGTACTTCATAGTATCATTATAACAGAGTCTCTTAAATCACCAAAGTAATAAATTACGTATGGAGAATTCAAAGGTTTGAAGGTAAAGGATAATTCTGTATTTGTATTAAAAGCAGCAATTACATATGTCAGCACAAAAGTTACTACAATTATTTAACACTGGAAAGTGTTCTCTAAGTGACATATAACAAAGTGAGTAAGCTAAATTACATTTTTTCCCCCTTAAGCTATTAAATCCATGTAACTCAGGAGATCTTAACCTGGTCCATGGGCTCCTTGCATGTTCAAAGATAGAAAATAGGGCCCAGGAACTTTGGAAAAATCACAACCGCCTGAAATTCAGCACTATAGACAACCAACCATGGAAATATCATCAGCATCTTTGCTTTGGACATCAACAGAAATCATAGACATTTCATATCATATTATAGTTGTTTCAGCATCTTGAACTATCTTTATTGTTTATTATTACTTTAGAGTTATGGTGGTTATTAGACTCTTTGCTAGCTTTTATTAAGTTGTTAATAAAGAAATATATGTGTTATTCTATAATAGTTTAGAAGTATTTTGATGATCATATTTTAATATAATTAGTTTCTTTTATAATCCAATACATTTTACTTTATGCATTTAGGAATATTATTCTAACAGGAGGTACACAAGGTTTACAAACCAGACCACCAAAGGGATTCATATACAATAATGTTCAGAAACCCTGGCCTAAATTATACTTTGAGAGAACATTCTGGCAAAGTTGTGCATAGCTTTATTCCTTTAAAATAAAATTCTTACATCCTTTGGCTGTTAGGTAAGTGTATTGAGTCCACCAGGAGGATGGATGACCTTAAATAAAATCAATGATTACTCTTCCATTTAGCTATAGGAGCTTAGAAGGTGACTACTTCAAATAAGAGAATATTCAGGATTTCCAAATTAATTAGAAAGTAAAGTTTTTAAAATGCAAAGCGGTAGACTATATTTTCTGTTGGCAAATGGGATGGAGAATTGAATTAAATAGGCAGGAACCTTGTTGCTTAGTATTCACCTTCCCCAAAGCAATTCAGAGGTTGGGAAATTAGTCTGATGTTCACATCTTAATTAACATACAGCTTAGGTAAGTTTCAGAAATTAAGAGACATTAAATAAATTTCTACCCAGAATAGAATCAAAAGGTAAAATATAATACAATAGCCTAAAAATATAAAAGGAAACAGAATAAAGCTAAACTATAATCAGACTACTTGAATTTGGTAGACTCATCTGTAAATATTATTTATCCGCAGGGACACTTCATATATTCATAGTAACTATTAGCAATGGCTAACACATTAAATGTATTTTATCACCACATCTCATTTCCATTTAACTATGAATGTTGGCAAAGGTTTATGTCACTAAAAAGTCCAGTGTGTTTTTCTTGTTCTCTTTATTTCTTACTAAAAATGCTAGTTTAGATTAAACAATGTATTTAAAATGAACTTTAAGAACTCAGGGGAATTGAAAAAGGAAAGAAGGGAGATTAACGATTTGCCTACTTTGTAGAAAATACTACAGCACGTTTTTCTTGATCTTGTAAAGGCTTTTACATTTTGTTTATCTGTTAAGTGGAAGTGACTGTCTCTGTGTTGGAAGAATGGCTGGCTGATGTTGTTAAGTGCTCCTCAGCTGCACAGTTCATCAGAGAGAGAGTTAGAGCTTCTGGGTGTGGGGTCAGTGTTCCTCATCCAGGAGGGATGTCACTGGAGGAGTCAGGCAGTGTGAGTTCGAGCCTGCTGTTTAACATGGTTTCATCTGCATGTGGAGGGTCGCCAGGTCTGCAGCTAGGGCCCCAAAGTCTCCTGTTCAGCTATTGAGCCACTCACTGGGCAGATCTCTTTCTGCTCCCTCAAGCTTTTCCTTCATTCTCTTAGAAGCTGTCTCCTCAGTGTCTCAGGGGCACCACTCTTCCTCTAGTAATACACCTCTGAGTTAGTGTTAATGTTATATTTACACCACTCTGTCTACTCATCCCTTCTATCTTGGTCAGATAGGTTTTGTTTCACCTCTTGTTCTATATTGCCATGTTAGTTCTCCAGTCCCTGGTCATTTCTGACCCTGTATAATGTATATAATGTGGCCATAGAACAACAGAACAGCTTTTCCCTCATGGCTTCTGGAATTCAATCTCACCACATTCACTTCCAGTCACACCATGCATCATTCTCACTTCATTCATTCCTTTTCCCTTCATCGTACTAAAGGCAATGCTAGCCATCTTGATTGTTACTGAGTTTATGTCATGTTAATTCCTAAAATCCTTCAGTGGCTCCCTATTTCCCCCTTCATTAGCAATGCTTAGTTGCAGTCAGTGTTTTGTCAATATTATAAATATTTTCCCAGGTCCTAAGGTACATTTTCCGGTTCTCTCTGCATCCCCCGGAAGTCTTTCATCTGTAAGCCATTGTTCAGACTTTCTCCAGTATTTCCTTTTCATGATGCTCTAGAAACATGACCAGGCTTATTTATATACACATGAGTGGTGGCTTCTTTATGTACAACTGGTTCTATATACCCCATGAAATATTTTATCAAAAACTACCAAAGTGAATTCTGAAGCTAGAATTACATGTTGATGAGTTGAGTTATAGACTACATCCCCTGGGTTGGCCAATAGTGAATTATTCTTTTCAAATACTCTTAATTTTTAGCAGCTACCCTACATCCAGTTAGATGAATAATTCAATAACAACAACAAAAATGATATGGAGTTATGGAAATTAAAAAAGACATTTTGGTTAAAGCATATGTTGAGGGCTGGTCAGACTGCTATAACAAAATATCATAGACTAGGTGGCTTAAAAAGCAGACATTTGCCCTGGCCAGATAGCTTGGTTGGTTGGAGCATTGTCCTGATGTGCAAAGGTTGCTGGTTCAGTCCCCACTCAGGGCACGTACAGTAACAGATCAATGCTTCTCTCTCTCTCTCTTATCTATAAATAAAATGAAAAAATGTTTCCAGTGTTTAAAAAAGAAGAAAAAACCCAGAGATTTAACCCTTACAGTTCTACAGACTGGAAAGTCCAAGATCAAAGTTCTAGCAGGTGCGGTTCCTGGTGAGGGCCGGCTTCCTGGCTTATGGAAATCGTCTTTGCACTGTGTGCTCACCTGGCCTTTCTCTCCTTCTTCTGATAAGCACACTAACCCCATCATGGGGGTGGAACCTAATTTAAACTAGTCACCTCTGAAGGTCCTCCTCTCCAAGTACTATTACAGTAGAGGACAGGGCTTCAACATATGAATTAGAGGAAGACACAAGCATTTGTTATTGTTACACAAGCTGAAGGACCCAGTTCAAGATGAAAATGTGGGGTCCTTGTTTAAAAGCAAGAACAAAGTGCCGTTGTAGGTACTAAAATATGGGGTGGGCGAAAGTGGGGTTACCCTTATTTGTATGGAAGATAATACAATAATTAATAAACAATAATACAAGAATAAACGTTCATGGACACACAATTGTAAACCTACTTTTGCCAGCCCCTTTACAAAACTGTCGTGTTCTTCTGGTCTCTCTTTTTTTTTATTATAAATTTTTTATAAATTTTTTATTCATATTAGAGAGGAGAGGAAGAGACAGAGAGAGAGAGAGAGACAGAGAGAGAGAGAGAGAGGAGAGACAGAGAAAGAGAAGGGGGGAGGAGCTGGAAGCATCAACTCCCATATGTGCCTTGACCAGCAAGCCCAGGGTTTCAAACCGGCGACTTCAGCATTTCCAGGTCGACGCTTTATCCACTGCGCCACCACAGGTCAGGCTCTTCTAGTCTCTTTTGACCTGCCATAGTGTATTTTTCTTGCTGCTTAATGTCCTGGTCCCCTGGGCCCTGTGATGCTTGTTGGATGAGTGTAGACCCTCACAGGTGCTTGGGACTTGCAAACTTGGGACATGGCAACACCAGCTCCCAGGATCCCTCTGTGTCCGCACTGGAGCTCCATGGGGAATCACTGTCCATTTCCCATGGGGTTTCTGTCTTAACCAACAGTGGACAGATGATCCTCACCTGACTGCACCTGCCATACTAGGATGTGCTATGTACCCGGATCAGGGGCAAGCAGAAAGCTTGGCCTGGCCAAGTCCTCTGCTAATTAAGTGTGCAGTGGCACTGCCAGCCTAGAAAGGCAACAGCCACCACCACCATGCCCCTCACTGACACAGGGGCCTGTGTGCTCTTGTGTGTATCACCTGACTCTCCCCAGGCCCACACCCCAGGGGGAGGAGGGTGGCAGCAGTAGCTGGGTGGGGGTAAGTCAGGGAAGTTGAGTGGGAACTACAGTGTCATGGAGTCAGGACCTAGCAGCTGAGAGCCCATGCCAGGGAGGCGGTGAGAGGCGGGGCTGCACCCACCCAAACTCCAGGTGCTGGCACACGCTCCATTGTCTCACCAGACAAATTCAAAGATAAAATTATTAAGAATTTTAAGACAAGGACTGCAGTGCATTAAACTCCAAGTACAGGGCTCTTCTGAGTGTGAGTACCTGTGTGGCTCACACGCCCATAGTGGCAGCCTTTCTTTCCTGCAATTCCTGAAACTTGGCTGTTATGTAGCGTAGTATTTCAGACCAAGCTAGCGAAGCCTCCAAGAATAGGAAAGAAAGCATAACATTATGTCATTTCTCATGAATGGCTGTGTTACACATTCACTTATTTGGTAGTATAATTTATACTTTAAACAGACATTTGAATTTTACACACATATGTTCCCAAATCTGAGGATCTTTTTACAAAGGTGGCACTTAGATTATTTTTTTCTCTTGTAAATTGATCAGTTTTGGAAGGAGGAGCATTCACAGATAAAAACCACAAGGGGGAGCTCTGAACTCATTTAAACATCAGGATTTGAAGTTTCTATCTCAAGAGTGTATCTGTCCATGGAGAGTAGGAATGTCTCCAAGTATAATTAGTTCCAAGGCAGAATTTTATCAGCTGAGTCTTTAGGGAGCTGTAACATGTAAACACATTAAAATATTGTGGTGGGAGGGGGCACAATTCTGTATAAGTCAAACTTGACAGATGCAAATAAAACCAAAGGCTTCCTGCCTTCTGGGATTATTTGTTCCTTGGTTGAAGATACATGTCCATCATATGGTGGATTTTCATCCATGTTAAGAGACAGCAAGGAAAGAGTAAGGACTTTTTTGCAGTTTATGAATACCTCTGACAAATAAAGATATAAACAGTGCAGCTCACAGAACTAGTATCCCCCCCCCCCAGGGCATGTTTAAAGGAAAAAGCTATTGTGTTGTTATGTTTCCATATACTAAGTTCTCATATTAGGAAAGCCTGAATTAAAGTATATTGTGGAGTGTCTTGTATAAATAGAAATAAATAAACAGCATGTTGTAAACAGATGAGAAAAAGCAATAGAAATAAAGGCTTATAGATGTATTGACTTATTTGTCTGCCTCTATTTTTTTTTATCTATGTAAAACCACTTAGTCTCTTGAGCCATCTGGAGACATGAAAAGTTAGTGTCATCTTTAGTCAGGAGTATGTTGGGACTATGGCCAGTGAAACTTATAGGTTTTAATTATTCCTTTGATCTTTCTGTTTGGTTTCCAGCCTGGCTTTGGGATAAAAACTACATACTCTGTACAAATTGGTAAGCTTTTCCTGGTATGGCTGAATATTCAAGATTTGGTTGGCTCTACACAGCTGGTAAATTTGGGAGTTTATTTTTATACTTGTTGTAAGATTAGTAGTAGTGAATTGGGAAGGAGTTTTGTATTGATTAACTTTGGTATTGTCAAAAAATGGGTTAGACTGATAGGTTAAAACAAACAAACAGATGTCTTTGCTCGCAAAATAGTACCACCCCCCTCTTATCCTGCTTTGCCTTGCTTTTATTTATTTTTACAATCTTGCCTTGTAGTGTGTATTTATTTGCTTTTAATCTATTCCCCCAACTACAATTGTTGCCTGTGAAAATAGTGTCCTTTTACAGTCTCAGGAAAAACATTTCACAGAGCTCATGTATGGAATTGATGGGGTTCTCATAGTAAAATTTATGGGGGGGTTGAAATGGAAGGCTGCCCACAGGTTCTAGTATCTCATTTCCGAAATGCCATGGAAAAAATCCAGTCTTGTCTTCGTGAAGCCCAGGAGGAAGGCCAGTGTGCAAAAATTTTGTTCAACTCAGTTTGTTCCTGATCTTATCTGATTAGCATAGTCTTGTAAATTGTGCCCGGGGCTGGTGCTGTGTTTAAAGCACCTGCTTGGAGCCCATGCTGCTGCTGGGCTCCAGGTGGTCATTAGAGCTGCAAAGGAATGGGGCAAGCATATGTTTTCCAAGCAGGATGAGAGAAAGGCAGGTTCTTTGTTAGGCTTGTGTTTATATTTTGGGCTGGGAAACTAGTGTTTCTTTAAACCAATTTATCACTGTTTTAATCCTTCATGGGTTTTTCATGGTCCCTCCCACTAACCAATCAGATCTTCCTTGTAGGCTAGACTGACAGGCCTCTTTGGCCACAGTCTTGGCTTCCATTGTGCACGCCTTAAAATGGAAGCACAGAAGCACCTCTTCTTGTAGTCTGGAGATGGACCAGTTCTACCCTGGGGAGGAAGGGAGGTTAATTCTCCTTATTGGGGCAAGGCTGCAATTTCCTGTGGTATCTGAAACTGTAACTTCCTAGTAAATGGCATGCTGTAACTTCCTACTGAAGTGGGCTTCCCAGTTTTATTAATCTTAATATTTTATTCCCTTTTCTCTAGTTTATTATACTTAATGTCTGATTCCCTCTGCTTCCTTCCCTGATTAATATCTAGCTACCTACCTGTGCTAACAAAATGTCATTATCATCCTAGGGGAGAGACTTTGCTTTGTTTTTAAGTTTATCCTCAGAGTGGAGAACTATGCGTAGCACGGAGTAAGTAAGTACTTAATAATTACTTGTGAAATGAATGTCAGTGAGTGTGTAATATCACATGATCTATTTGAGATCAAACATATTGTAGTGTATTTGAGATCAAACATATTGCAGTATAATGATATTCTTACTTTGATACTAGAAAATATGGGAATTTCTGACATTAACTAGGCTGATAATTAAGGTTTCCCCAATGGAGAGAATCGCCTGTACCTATTAGTGGTGTGGGTCTGCAGCACAGCAGCAGGGACATCACCTGAGGGCCCCAACCTAGAGCTACTGAGTCAGAATCTGCATTTTGATAAGATGCTTAGGTAATATGTATTTTAATATGTATATTAAAATTTGGATGGATAACTCCAAATAATTGGAACTTTTAGCCAGGCACGTGATCAGGTTAGACAGTCTGGCTTCCACTTCCTCCTTTGAGCAAAGCAAAATAAGAATGAAAGGAGACCGCAAATGGGATGAAATGCAGTGTTGCAGTGCCCTTTACTCTCTCTTTCTTTCTGTCCTTCTATATTTAAATAAACTCCTCTCAACTGTACATCTTTATTGTTGGTACCTTACATTTCTTTTCCATCTTATTTTTTTTCTTGGTTCTCCTATAGTGTTATGATTTCATCAAGTATGTCAATAAGTAACTAGAATATTTTGTACTTTACATGTGAATGAATTTATTTAAATAATGGCTTGTCCTAAAGATTTAACCTCCTACATGTAAGTATTTTCTTCCTCATTTTCTTAGATGTTTAGACACAAAGTTCATATATAACTGAAATTCCATTTTTTCAACCAGCATTATACACAGGCCCCCTTTCTGTCTTTGGACCACTGGTTACAACAGTGCCCTCCTTGGACCTGAAGTCTCTTGTCTTTTAGTGGCTTTTCAAGCATTTGTTGGGCGTGTTTGAGTGAGAATTCTGCTAAGAAACTAGAATTCTGCTAATTCTGCTGTCTATTTCAGTAAACATAACTTGAAACATAGCCTTAGGAATAATTAACTTATAATGGATATAACTGAGAGTCAGACAGAGGTCACTTTAAGAGAGTGGGGAGAGAAAAATGCCCACTGTTTTTTTTGTTTTTGTTTTATTTTGTTTTTTTGACCAGTGTGGATGAAAAAGGGGCCACACACTAAATCTGACAAGCTTAGGGGAGGCCTACCTGGTGGCCTTACAAACTCAGACACCTAAAGTAACCACATAAAAAGGGCTGAAATTAAAACCTTTAACTAAAAGCAGTTTATGGTGGATAGTCATGTCCTAGGCCAGTGCTTCTCCCTAAAAAATGTTGATCTTTACCTTAATTAAGCTCGTCTGTTGTCTTTTTTTTTTCTATTTTTCCGAAGCTGGAAACGGGGAGGCAGTCAGACAGACAGACTCCCGCATGCGCCCGACCGGGATCCACCCGGCATGCCCACCAGGGAGCGATGCTCTGCCCATCTTGGGGCATCACTCTGCTGCAATCAGAGCCACTCTGCTGCAATTCTAGTGCCTGAGGCAGAGGCCACAGAGCCATCCTCAGCGCTCGGGCAAACTTTGTTCCAGTGAAGAGGGGAAGAGAGAGAGAGGAAGGAGAGGTGGAGGGGTGGAGAAGCAGATGGATGCTTCTCCTGTGTGCCCTGGCCGGGAATCGAACCCGGGACTTTTGCACGCCAGGCCAACGCTCTACTACTGAGCCAACTGGCCCGGGCCCCGTCTGTTGTCTTTTTAAAAAAATCTATGATAACATAAAACACAAAGCTCCTCATTATTATCGTGTTAATTTTTTAAACAAATAATTCTTTAAAATAATTTATTGAGAGGCCTGACCTGTGGTGTTGCAGTGGATAAAGCGTCAACCTGGAAATGCTGAGGTCGCCGGTTTGAAACCCTGGGCTTGCCTGGTCAAGGCACATATGGGAGTTGATGCTTCCAGCTCCTCCCCCTTCTCTCTCTCTGTCTCTCTCTCTCCCTCTCTCCCTCTTCTCTAAAAATAAATAAATAAAATAAACAAAACAAAACAAAAAAACCCCTTAAAAAATAATTTATTGAGAGAGAGAGAGAGAGAAAAAGAGACATCAATTTGTTGTTTCATCCATTCATCCATTCATTGGTTATTTCTTGTATGTGCCCCAACCAGGGATCAAACCCACAACTTTGGCTAATGGGGTAAAACTCTAACCAATTGAGCTACCCAGACAGGGCTATTATGTTAATTGTCACTATCCTATACGGACCTATGTAAAAGAAATACAGTATGTGTCTATTTGTTTTACTTTTTATCCAATCCCAGAGATTTCTCCCTTTATTTTCTCCTGCCTCTCTAATTTATCACCAATGAATTTCATATGGCCCCCTTTGTCCCCGCCTTTGATTAGACTATGTAATGTAAGGTACAGAGCTGCCATTCTCGGGAGCATTTTCTTAGTCCATTGAGATTTTGCTTTCTAGCAATTGCCATCAGTTTGGTTCAAATTAGCTCATAAAAATTCTTATAGGTTTGCACTACATTTATTCCATTGACACCACAGATATCCTGGATCAAGATTGTGGGGTAGTAAATGTTAGTACACAGAATAAATACCACCCTCCCCCCGCCACCTTCTTCTCCACTTCATTTTCATTTTCTTGATGAGAGATGTTCTACCTTATATTTTGCTTTGTGAAATATCTAGCCAGTATCACACAATTCATAGTGATAAATGTATATTTATGATGTGAAATTTGAAAAAAAGTCAGCTGTGAATGGAAAGAATTGTAAGTAAACAAAAAACCTAATAAGACAAAAAGGCTATATGTTCAGTAAAAAAAAAAAAGCATGATTTGAAAGGGTAGTTTATGGTATTTTGTATGGACATTTTAAAGCTGCATGAATCATCATAACAGGTAATCATTAGAAATATTTTATACTGTTTAGCCAACATATTTATTTTTATTTGTTATATGTTGTTAGGTTTAACTATGGGACTGGTATCTGTTTACTCTTGGAAGCTATATTCATGTATTCATCTTGATAAAAATTCATAGTGTCAGGATAGCATTATTTTACTTCATTCATATTCCCTAGTGATGATCAATACCATCTTTCCTCAGCTGAATAACAAAAATCTGGTTCTTTGTTCTGTCTTGAAAAGTGATATAGAATGAATGAACTCAGCCTGCCTTTGTTTGTCTATATACCATGCTGTATGTCTTAGTGAACAATATAAAGTCAGGACAGGCTGTCCTGTCTAGCTCGTACTGGTTCTGACACACATAAAACCACAGTGTTTTATACTTTCCGAGTTTACAAGGATACTATATGTAATACAGCCTCACAAAAATAAATTAATTCAAATATGCAATAAATTAAACAATGTTGACATGGATGTCATAAAATATAGGCAGGCAACATCAAACTGTTAGGCTTAATGCTGTAGTTTTTAACTGATGCAAAATGTAAAGTGCCTAATTTTCATGTCATTAGATTCTGTCCTACTATAATTACCCCCTCAGATTCATCAGGTCCTTAGGTATGTTCTGATTTAACCCTACATGTACTCACTATGTATAGTATATATAATTATAGATGCAAAGTTTGGTCCAATTACACTTTGGGGCTGATGAGAGAAAATCAGTGATGTAAATAAAACTTTTGGGCAAATTTTCATAAAAAGCAAGCCTCAAAGCTACAGCAGAAGAAAGGCTATTTGAATTTAGATTTTGCCTTTTTCCTTCTTCTCTATATTTACTTTTTCACTGCTGAGAAATAAGAAAGACAAAAAATAAATGTGTTTAAATTGCTTTTCCTTTGTCTACTCTAGTAAAATAAAAAATAAAAATATCAGAGATCACAAAGGGATGACAGATCTTGGTACCTTCTAAGCCAAAAAGGATAGGAGAGGGCCTGGTGATGTAACTTAATATCAGGAAGGAGACAGATGCTTTTTAAATATAATATGATCTAGGAGAGCACTTCTAAAGTAGTGAAGAACCCTTGAAACTCTACTCCTCCATAAAAGCAATTGTCAAAATCAACATTCCCAGAACCCTGAAAATGTAATTAAAGACTTGCAATAATTTGAGGACCATTTATTCAAGAAAATTATTTAAATCTTGGTAAGATGTGTGAACTTTGTGGTATTTTAATTTGCCTTATCTTATCCCCTTCCCAGTAGCCTTGAAATAATGGTAACCAAGAAAATCAATAGCCTTATAGCCAGGAAAGGGCAGGGTGGGCTTGAAGATCCTTCAAAAGCCCCAATTCATTGACAGTTATCATTATTTGGCTTGTCTGTCAGTTCTCTGGAAATCTCATTGTCAAGGTCTACTTTATTTGATCTGTCAGGCTCAGTGCTAACATTTTTTACCCCTGAGGCATTTGTTGAAAATAATTAGTGGTAATTATTTAGCATTGCAGCTGCCAGAGGTGGTTGTACAATAATATTTGGGCCACAAGAAGCTGGCCCAAAACTTAAAAAAAAAAAAAGCTGGGTAATGAAATGTTCATGGGGGTTTGAAAAGCCTGAATATATTTTTAGGGACCTAGAAGGTCAGCATATGTACAAAACTGTTCATATCTAGGAATAACCTGAGAAAGCTCTCATCTCTCACTTCTGACTGACCTGAAGTTCTGTTCAGACAGAAAATAAAGACTAAGGCAGTGTAGTAAACTACCTGCCAGGCATTGAAGGCATAACCTACACAGAGCCCCTTAGCAAATGCTGGGAGATTTCTTGGTTCTAGATATTTAAGAAAATCTCTATCCAGTTCTTAGCTGATTCCAAGTTAACTAAGCAGAGACATCAGTTATCATGTGTAACAAATACAGATTTCATTCAGAAAAGTCATTAATCAAACAAAAAGCAACAACAACAAACCTTAGGTGGAAGATATGATTTCCAGAGTTGCCATATTATTTAAAATATTTGGCTTTTGACCAAAAGTTCAAAGTTTAAGGCATGTCAAGAAAAAGAAAGTATGGCCTATGCACATGGAAAAAAAAGAAGTCAGTAAAAACTGACCCCAAAGAAGCCCAGATATTACTAGAACACTGTAAATTACTGGGCAGATTTTTAAGTCAGCTGTTATAAGTATATATTATCAAAGCACTAAAGGAAACCATATCTATAGAACTAAAGGAAATATCAATGAGATAAAAATAATAAGAATCAAATAGAATATCTGGAGTTGAAAAGAACAACTAAAAATGAAAAAATTCATTTGAGGAACTCAATAGCAGTAGATTTGAACTGGTAGCCTAAAGAATCAGAGAATTTGAAATAGATCTATTAATATTTTCTAGTCTGACAAACAGAAAGAAAAAAGAATGGACAGAGACTCAGATATATAATGAGACTACCAGAAGATGAGGAAAAGGAAAAAAGGTCTTAAAGAATATTTAAGAAAATAATGTTCAAAAACATCCCAAATTGGAAGAAAATTTTAAATCAACACATTCAAGCTCAACAAGATCCAAGCAGATCAACTCAAAGAGATCCACATCTAGATTCTACATTCTAACCAAACGTCTACATTCTAATCAAACTTTTGAAAGCAAAAAAAACACCCCAAAATCAAAAACCCCACAAAAACAAAAACAAGACTATTGAAATCACTAAGAGAAACAATCGTATCAAGAGATGTTTAATAATATGAATAACAACTGATTTCTTAAAAGAAACCATGTAGGCCAGGAGGTAGTGGTATGACATTCGAAGTGGTGAAAGGAAGACTATCAACCAAAAATACTATACTATATTTGGCAAAAGTATTCTAAAAAAGGGGAGAAATTAAGATATTAACAGAATAAACAAAACTGAGAGGATTTGTTGCTAGCAGACTGCCTTAATAAAAATTCTAAAGGGAATCCCTTTGGCTGAAATGAAAGGACCTTGAAAAGTAACTCAATCTACTTGAAGAAACAATGAGCATTAGTAAAAGAAATAAAGTTAGAATACAAATAAATAGGCAGAGAAGAGAAATATAATAGAGAAATCTATCAAAGAGATTTATTTTTTAAATATCAAGAAAACTACCTGACTGGCAGTGGTACAGTGGATAGAGTGTCAACCTGGGATTCTAAAGTCCTAGATTTGAAGCCCTGAGGTTGCTGGCTTGTGTACAGGCTCAGAGGCTTGAGCGCAGACTTGCCAGCTTGAGTGTGAGCTCACCAATTTGAGCATGGGGTTGCTGGCTTGAGCATGGGAACATAGGCATAACCCCATGGTCACTGGCTGGAGCCCAAAGGTTGCTGGCTTGAAGCCCAAGGTCATTGGCTTGAGCAGGGGTCACTGGCTTGGCTGGAGTCCCTAGTCAAGGCACATATGAGAAGCAATCAATCAATGAACAACTAAAAGTGCCACAACTACAGGTTGATGCTTCTCATCTCTCTCCCTTCCTGTCTGTCTCTTTGTCTTTCTTGCTCTCTCTCTCGAAAAAAATAAAATTAAATAAAAATAATATACATAACATGATATAAATGTTATACTATTAGGATGATAACTAACTTGAGTATAGAGCTACTGAGGTATATGAATAAAAGATTAATTGTTAATTGTATCAGATACCTTAGACATAAAATACCACAACCCCCACTTACTTAAAGGTAATCAAAGAATACTCAAGAGAGGAGTAGAAAAACAAGATGCTGCTTCAGTGCCTCTTGTTCTCTTACATATTGCCAGGGCTCAGCCTTTCCCTTCTTCTACCCAGTAGCACAGACATGTGCAAATGGTCCTACATAATACAAAATTTATAAGGTGACTTCATCCACCACACCCACTAACCCTATAGTCTCCATATTATTCTTTACTGCTTTTACACACATATCTCAAGACTCATGAAAGAAAACTTCTTTTTAATTCTAAATTATTATAATTTAGAAATGTTTCAGAAATTTAAATATGTCAACAGATTTTATAGTTATTTTTAATTGAGAAACATAACTAAATAATTTAAAACTGGACAATTTCCTTTTCTAACTTCTCATATACATCAGGGTTCAATAAGAAAAATAAGCATTCTCCTAGATAATAAATTTCCAGAATATTCAAGAAGAGATTTTGTTTTCTGGGAATTAGGTTTTTACAAAATTTGTTGGAAAGGCCAGAAGAAATGAAAGGCCAGAGAAAGCAGAGGGTAGAGGTGTTTGCAGAAATCAGAAAATTGTAGGAAGCTGCTGCCTACATTCCAACTAGTCTGACAGTAGACCACAAAGACCATGAAGAAAGCAGCTGCTGCTATCATTACTGTAGAAGTCTGAATTACTTGTGTGAGAAAGGGTAGATTATGCCCCTTTCTGCCTTTCAAATCTCATGCAACTGCTTCTTTTTGATGAACTCTCAATTGGAATCTTCAATTCCAGTCCTCACTAGGAATCAAGTGATTCTGGGAAATGTAGTTCCCAAACTTAAAGCCCCTGCAATGCAAGGAGAATACAGAAGAATATTGGAATATCACTGAGCAATATTTAATATAACATCCCTTCAGAAATCAAAACACTGGTCAAAATAAATTTTATGGTTTTTAACCAGATAAAATAATACTAGGAATACTGTACTGTTTTCTTATGTTCAGCCATATACTCCTGGCAAATTTTGCTTTGGGTGAATAGGATTACAAGTGGAGCTTTGTTCCTTAAAAGACTAGAAAATTTATTATTATGTTTCAACCTATTTTTATATTTTACCTTATTTTGTCTCTGGTTACCTAATATTAATTTAAACCCAGAACATATTTGCATTAGTGTCTCATTTCTGCAGTAACAAATTGCCACAAACTTTGTAACTTAAAATAATGAAAGTGTATTTTCTTACCATTCTGGTGGCCAAAAGTCTGAAATTAATCAGAAGTTATGTCATCAGGGCTGGCTTCTCTGGAAGGCTATCAGGAGGGATGTACTTTCTTGCCTTTCCAAGCTACTGGGGGCTACCTGTGTCTCTTGACTTCTTGCCACTTCCTCAAATCACTCCAACCTCTTATGCATCATCACATCTCCTCTGTCAACAACTCTCTGCCTTTTTCCTATAAGGACACTTGTAATTACATTTAGGGTTCACCTGGAAAATCCAGGATACTATATCACTAGAGGGGTGGTTCTCAAACTTTTGAAGTTGGGCATATTTAAAATCCTACAAATAATTATAGGTGCACTATATACACATTTCTGAGAAATATGTTGTAATAATTAAGTCAAATATTAAAGAAAAAAATATAAAGTCCAAGTGTGCTTTTATGGTAATTAAACAAAATAAATATAACAAAATTAAATTTATTCTGACATTAAAAAACATTTTTATGTTATATTTTTGAGTTATGCTTTTTAGAATTCTTAAAAAAGGGCTAAAAAATAAAAAAATGACAAAAGAGTTATCTTTTTATATATATAGATACATTCTTAGTAAGATTTAGTCAATTCAGTAGGTCCCGGAGCAAATGTGTTAAGTCTCTTCATTTTTGTGCTTATGAGAAACATGAGCCGGATGTGTCCTAGCAATTTCTTCAATGTTTGTGCATATATTTGAAAGGCAAACTCTTATTTCCTCATCAATACATTGAAGAATTCCTCTCATTTTACTCTTGTGTTGAGGGTAGAAAATCCTAATTCACATAAATAGGATGTTGAAAATTGTAGTAAAATGTTCAAAGCTTTTTTAGATATTGCCACATATTCTTCTTTTATAGAAATCAAAAAGACTTCAAGAGACAATTCCTTAGGTTTAATCATCAATCCACGATCAGTGGATATAGCTGCCAGTTCTTCTTCTGTTAATGTTAAACCAAAATCACTTGAAGCTTCCATGAATAGGTTTCTAATCCAATCGTATTGTTCAGTGTTAAGTGATGGAAAATAAAAACCCAATTTTTCTTTTAAACTTATTAAATGTTCAACTATTATTGTGTTTTATTTATGCAAGTGTTATTTACCAATGGGAACATTTCCAGATTACCTTCAATAGCTTTTCTTTTCCAAATCTGTAGTTTTCTCTGAAATGCTTTCATTTTGTCAGTGGATATGAGAATATTTTCTTCTTTCCCTTGCATGCTAGTATTTAAAATATTGAGCTGCTGAAATATATCCGCCAAATACTGTAACCTGCCAATCCAAAATTCTCACCGAAGGAAGTTACAAAAATGTAACTGTTTCATCTCTTCAAAAAATGCAAGAAGTTCTTGTCATAGTTTGTGTACACGGGTAAGTACTTCACCCCTTGACAACCACCTCATCTCAGTGTGTAAAAGCAGCCGTCTGTGTTGTGAATCCATATTGATATAAAGTTTTTCAAATAAATGTGATTTGACAGGTGTTTTTTTTTTTTTTCATTTTAGAGAGGAGAGGGAGAGACAGAGAGAGAGAGAGAGAGAGAGGAGAGACAGAGGGGGCGGGGGAGGAGCTAGAAGCATCGACTCCCATATGTGCCTTGACCAGGCAAGTCCAGGGTTTCAAACCGGCAACCTCAGCATTTCCAGATCAACGCTTTATCCACTGTGCCACCACAGGTCAGGCTGACAGGTATTGTTTTAATAAAGTTTACCATCTAAAACACTTGATCTAAAACTTCTCATAATTTTTCCCAATGTTTTTTTTGTTTGTTTGTTTTTGTTTTTGTATTTTTCTGAAGCTGGAAACGGGGAGAGACAGACAGACTCCCGCATGCGCCCGACCGGGATCCACCCGGCACGCCCACCAGGGGCAACGCTATGCCCACCAGGGGCGATGCTCTGCTCCTCCAGGGCATCGCTCTGCTGCGACCAGAGCCACTCTAGCGCCTGGGGCAGAGGCCAAGGAGCCATTCCCAGCGCCGGGCCATCTTTGCTCCAATGGAGCCTTGGCTGCGGGAGGGGAAGAGAGAGACAGAGAGGAAGGAGGAGGGGCAGGTGGAGAAGCAAATGGGCGCTTCTCCTATGTGCCCTGGCTGGAAATCAAACCCGGGTCCTCCGCACGCCAGGCCGACCCTCTACCGCTAAGCCAACCAGCCAGGGTTTTCCCAATGTTTTTGCCATCAAGGCATCCCTATGAAGAAAGCAGTGAATTACAATAACATTCTTTTTTTTTATAGATAAAGTTTTATTAATGTTAATGGGGTGACATCAATAAATCAGGGTACATATATTTAAAGAAAACATGTCCAGGTTATCTTGTCATTCAATTATGTTGCATACCCATCACCCAAAGTCAGATTGTCCTCCGTCACCCTCTATCTAGTTTTCTTTGTGCCCCTCCCCCTCCCCCTGCCCCTCTCCTCCTTCCTTCCCATGCCCCCCCCTCCTCCCCATCCCCAGTAACCACCACACTCTTGTCCATGTCTCTTAGTCTCATTTTTATGTCCCACCAATGTATGGAATCATGTAGTTCTTGGTTTTTTCTGATTTACTAATTTCACTTCGTATAATGTTATCAAGACCCCACCATTTTGCTGTAAATGTTCCGATGTCATCATTTCTTTTGGCTGAGTAGTATTACATAGTGTATATGTGCCACATCTTTTTTATCCAGTCTTCTATTGAAGGGCTTTTTGGTTGTTTCCATGTCTTGGCCACTGTGAACAGTGCTGCAATGAACATAGGGCTACATGTGTCTTTACGTATCAATGTTTCTGAGTTTTTGGGGTATATACCTAGTAGAGGGATTGCTCGGTCATAAGGTAGTTCTATTTTCAGTTTTTTGAGGAACCACCATACTTTCTTCCATAATGGTTGTACTACTTTACATTCCCACCAACAGTGAATGAGGGTTCCTTTTTCTCCACAGCCTCTCCAGCATTTGCTATTACCTGTCTTGTTGATAATAGCTAATCTAACAGGTGTGAGGTGGTATCGCATTATAGTTTTGATTTGCATTTCTCTAATAACTAATGAAAATGAGCATCTTTTCATGTGTCTGTTGGCCATTTGTATTTCATCCTGGGAGAAGTGTCTGTTCATGTCCTCTTCCCATTTTTTTTATTGAACTTTTGTTTTTCTGTTGTTGAGTTTTATGAGTTCTTTGTATATTTTGGATATTAGGCCCTTATCTGAGCTGTTGTTTGAAAATATCATTTCCCATTTAGTTGGCTGTCTGTTTATTTTGTTGTCAGTTTCTCTTGCTGAGCAAAACTTCTTAGTCTGATGTAGTCCAATTCATTTATCTTTGCCTTCACTTCTCTTGCCTTTCAAATCAAATTCATAAAATGCTCTTTAAAACCCAGGTCCATGATTTTAGTACCTATGTCTTCTTCTATGTAATTGATTGTTTCAGGTCTTATATTTAGATCTTTGATTCATTTTGAATTAATTTTAGTACAAGGGGACAAGCTGTAGTCGAGTTTCATTCTTTTGCATGTGGCTTTCCAGTTTTCCCAGCACCATTTGTTGAAGAGGCTTTCTTTTCTTCATTGTGTGTTGTTGGCCTCTTTATCAAAAATTATTTGATCATATATATGTGGTTTTATTTCTGGACTTTCTATTCTGTTCCATTGGTCTGAGTGTCTATTTTTCTGCCAATACCATGCTGTTTTGACTGTCGTGGCCCTATAATATAGTTTGAAGTCAGGTATTGTAGTGCGCCCAGCTTCATTCTTTTTCTTTAGGATTGCTTTGGCTATTCGGGGTTTTTTATAGTTCCATATAAATCTGATGATTTTTTGTTCCATTTTTTTAAAGAACGTCATAGGAATTTTGATGGGAATTGCATTAAATTTATAGATTGCTTTGGGTAATATGGCCATCTTGATTATATTTATTCTTCCTATCCACGAAGAAGGAATATTTTTCCATCTCATTGTATCTTTTTCAATTTCCCTTAACAGTGCTTTGTAGTTTTTGTTATATAGGTCCTTTACATTCTTTGTTATGTTTATTCCTAGGTATTTTATTTTTTTTTGTTGAAATTGTGAAGGGGATTATTTTTTTAGTTCATTTTCTAATATTTCATTGTTGACATATAGAAAGGCTATGGACTTTTGTATGTTAATTTTGCATCCTGTGACCTTACTGTATTGGTTTATTGTTTCTAGTAATCTTTTTGTGGAGTCTTTGGGGTTTTCGATGTATAGGATCATATCATCTGCAAAAAGTGATACCTTTACTTCTTCTTTTCTGATATGGATGCCTTTTATTTCTTTCTCTTGCCTGATTGCTCTGGCCAGAACTTCTAGCACCATGTTAAATAAGAGTGGCGAGAGTAGACAACCCTGTCTTGTTCCTGATTTAAGGTGGAAAATTCTCAGTTTTATGCTGCCATTTAATATGATGTTGGCTGATGGTTTATCATATATGACCTTTATCATGTTGAGATATTTTCCTTCTATACCCATTTTGTTGAGTGTCTTAAACATAAAGTTGTGTTGTATTTTATCGAATGCCGTTTCTGCATCTATTGATAAGATCATGTGGTTTTTGTTCTTTGTTTTGTTGATATGGTGTATTACGTTAACCGTTTTACATATGTTGAACCATCCTTGAGATTCTGGGATGAATTCCACTTGATCATGATGTACTATTTTTTTAATATGTTGTTGTATTCGATTTGCTAGTATTTTGTTTAGTATTTTAGCATCAGTATTCATTAGAGATATTGGTCTGTAGTTTTCTTTTTCTGTGCCATCCTTGCCAGGTTTTGGTATGAGGGTTATGTTGGCCTCATAAAATGTGTTTGGAAGTATTGCTTCTTCTTCAATTTTTTGGAAGACTTTGAGTAGAATAGGAACCAAGTCTTCTTTGAATGTTTGATAGAATTCACTAGTATAACTGTCGAGGCCTGAACTTTTATTTTTGGGGAGGTTTTTAATAATTTTTTCTATTTCCTTCCTGCTAATCGGTCTGTTTAGGCTTTCTGCTTCTTCATGACTCAGTCTAGGAAGGTTGTATTGTTCTAGGAATTTATCCATTTCTTCTAGATTGTTGAATTTGGTGGAATATAGTTTTTCATAGTATTCTACAATAATTCTTTGAATATCTACAGTGTCTGTGGTAATTTCTCCTCTTTCATTTTGGATTTTTATATGAGTTCTTTCTCTTTTTTCCTTGGTAAGTCTTGCCAAGGGTTTGTCAGTTTTGTTGATCTTTTCAAAGAACCAGCTCCTTGTTTTATTAATTTTTTTCTATAGTTTTTCTGTTCTCTATTTCATTCATTTCTGCTCTGATTTTCATTATTTCCTTTCTTCAGCTGGTTTTGTGTTGTCTTTGTTCTTCCTTTTCTAGTTCCTTAAGGTGTGAAGTTAAGTGGTTCATTTGGGCTTTCTCTTGTTTGTTCATGTGGGCCTGAAGTGATATGAACTTCCCTCTTATTACTGCCTTTTTTTTTCTTTTTTTTCTTTTTTCTTTTTGTTTTTTCATTTTTCTGAAGCTGGAAACAGGGAGAGACAGTCAGACAGACTCCCGCATGCGCCCGACCGGGATCCACCCGGCACGCCCACCATGGGGCGACGCTCTGCCCATCCTGGGCGTCGCCATATTGCGACCAGAGCCACTCTAGCGCCTGAGGCAGAGGCCACAGAGCCATCCCCAGCACCCGGGCCATCTTTGCTCCAATGGAGCCTTGGCTGCGGGAGGGGAAGAGAGAGACAGAGAGAAAAGTGCGGCGGAGGGGTGGAGAAGCAAATGGGCGCTTCTCCTGTTTGCCCTGGCCGGGAATTGATTTTTTTTCTTTTTAAAGACTTTATTTATTCATTTTAGA